>NC_063225.1:11820000-12125145 GCF_020740725.1 Corvus hawaiiensis | reverse complement strand
CTGAAATCCCCTACACCTGAGCTCACACCTGTCCTTCCACGCCCCAGCTCATTCCCGGCCCTTCCTAGCCCATTCCCAGCCCATTCCCGTTCCCAGCCCATTCCTGTTCCTGTTCCCATTCCCATTCCCATTCCCATTCCTGTAGCCATCCCCGTTCCCATTCCCAGCCCATCCCCATTCCCATTCCATCCCCATCCCCATCCCCGTTCCAGGTCCCATCCCCATCCCCGTCCCCATTCCCGTCCCCCATCCCCATTCCTGTCCCCATCCCCGTTCCCGTTTCCCATCCCCGTCCCCATCCCCATCCCCGTCCCCATTCCCGTTCCCATCCCCATCCCCATCCCCATCCCCGTCCCCATCCCCATCCCCATCCCCGTTCCAGGTCCCATCCCTATCCCCGTCCCCGTCCCCGTTCCCGTTCCCGTCTCCGTTCCCGTTCCCATCCCCGTCCCCATCCCCATCCCCGTCCCCATTCCCGTTCCCATCCCCGTCCCCATCCCCATCCCCGTCCCCATCCCCATCCCCATCCCCGTCCCCATCCCCATCCCCGTCCCCATTCCCGTTCCCATCCCCATCCCCGTCCCCGTTCCCGTTCCCATCCCCATTCCCGTCCCCGTTCCCGTTCCCTCGCCCGCCGGGCTCTCACCCAGCCCGTAGAGCCCCAGCGCGGCGTAGTCGCAGCAGTAGCCGCGGTGCCGGCCCGGCCCGGCCATGGCTCCCAGGGCGTGCGCGCCGCCCGACGCCAGCGGGTACAGGCAGCACGTGCCCAGGAACAGCAGCAGCGCCCGCGCCCCGGGGTCCGCCCGCGCCGCCCGGAGCCGCCGCACCAGCGTCCCCAGGAAGTACCTGCGGGAAGGGCGCCGTGAGCATCCCGGGAGCGCCGCGCGGGGCCCCCCGGAATGCCGGCGCTCACCCCGCGGGCAGCAGGTGGGTCCAGATGTTGAGGGTCTCGTTGGAGAGCTGGAAAACGCTCCGGAGGCAGGCGCCGGCCGAGAGCCCGGCAGGGCGGTATCCCGAGAGAATTCCGGCTCCCGGTAGGGCTGCGGGGGAGAGGGGTGGGATGGGATGGGATGGGAATGGGGATAGGATGGGGATGGGGATGGGGATGGGATGGGGATAGGATGGGATGGGATGGGATGGGGATGGGGATGGGATGGGGATGGGATGGGATGGGATGGGGGATGGGATGGGATGGGATGGGATGGGATGGGATGGGATGGGATGGAGGATGGGGATGGGGATGGGGATGGGATGGGATGGGGATGGGGATGGGATGGGATGGGGATGGGATGGGGGATGGGGATGGGGGATGGGAGGGGGATGGGAGGGGGATGGGGATGGGGATGGGGATGGGGATGGGGATGGGGATGGGGATGGGGATGGGGATGGGGATGGGATGGGGATGGGATGGGGATGGGGATGGGAGGGGGGATGGGGATGGGGGATGGGGGATGGGGATGGGGATGGGGATGGGGATGGGGATGGGGATGGGATGGGGATGGGATGGGGATGGGGATGGGGATGGGGATGGGGATGGGGATGGGGATGGGGATGGGGATGGGATGGGGATGGGGATGGGATGGGGATGGGATGGGATGGGATGAGATGGGGATGGGGATGGGGATGGGGATGGGGATGGGGATGGGATGGGGATGGGGATGGGGATGGGATGGGGATGGGATGGGGATGGGATGGGATGGGGATGGGATGGGGATGGGATGGATGGGATGGAGGATGGGGATGGGGATGGGGATGGGGATGGGATGGGGATGGGGATGGGGATGGGGATGGGGATGGGGATGGGGATGGGATGGGATGGGATGGGATGGGGATGGGATGGGATGGGATGGGATGGGGAGGGGGATGGGGGAGGGGGATGGGGAGGGGGATGGGGATGGGGTGGGGATGGGGTGGATGGGGATGGGATGGGATGGGAGGGGAGGTGAGGGGAGGGGGATGGGGAGGGGGATGGGGATGGGGATGGGATGGGGATGGGAGGGGATGGGGATGGGATGGGGATGGGATGGGATGGGATGGATGGGGATGGGGATGGGGAGGGGGATGGGGATGGGGATGGGGATGGGGATGGGGATGGGATGGGGATGGGATGGGGATGGGGGATGGGGATGGGGATGGGATGGGAAGGGATGGGGATGGGGATGGGGATGGGGAGGGGGGATGGGGATGGGATGGGGATGGGGGAGGTTGGGGATGGGATGGGGATGGGGATGGGATGGGGATGGGGATGGGGATGGGGATGGGGATGGGGATGGGATGGGATGGGATGGGGATGGGGGGTGGGGAGGGGGATGGGGGATGGGGATGGGGATGGGGTGGGGATGGGGATGGGGATGGGGATGGGGATGGGGATGGGGATGGGGATGGGATGGGGATGGGGATGGGGATGGGGATGGGGTGGGATGGGGATGGGGATGGGGATGGGGATGGGGATGGGATGGGGATGGGGATGGGGATGGGGATGGGATGGGATGGGATGGGGGATGGGGATGGGGATGGGGATGGGGATGGGGATGGGGATGGGGATGGGATGGGGATGGGATGGGGATGGGGATGGGATGGGGGATGGGGATGGGGATGGGGGATGGGGATGGGGATGGGGATGGGGATGGGGATGGGGATGGGATGGGGATGGGATGGGGATGGGTGGGGATGGGGATGGGGATGGGATGGGGATGGGATGGGATGGGGATGGGGATGGGGGGATGGGGATGGGGATGGGTGGAACGGGAATGGAGACGGGAACGGGAACGGGGACGGGGACGGGGATGGGGATGGGAACGGGAACGGGGATGGGGACGGGGACGGGAACGGGGATGGAACGGGAACGGGAAAGGGGATGGGGATGGGGATGGGGATGGGGATGGGGATGGGATGGGGATGGGATGGGGGATGGGGATGGGGATGGGATGGGGATGGGGGATGGGGATGGGGATGGGATGGGATGGGGATGGGGATGGGGATGGGACGGGGATGGGGATGGGGATGGGGATGGGGATGGAGATGGGATGGGACGGGATGGGGATGGGGATGGGATGGGGGATGGGGATGGGGATGGGGATGGGGATGGGGATGGGGATGGGGGATGGGGATGGGGATGGGGATGGGGATGGGGATGGGATGGGATGGGGATGGGGATGGGGATGGGGATGGGGATGGGGATGGGGATGGGGATGGGATGGGATGGGGATGGGGGATGGGGATGGGGATGGGGATGGGATGGGGATGGGATGGGAATGGGGATGGGGATGGGATGGGATGGGGATGGGGTTGGGATGGGATGGATGGGGATGGGATGGGATGGGATGAGATGGGATGGGATGGGGATGGGGATGGGGATGGGATGGGATGGGGATGGGGATGGACACAGGAATGGAAAAGGATGGGGAGCATCCCCAAAATTCCGGAGTCGGGACACAGCTGTGACCCCTTCTCACGCTGTTCCCGTCTGTCACATCCCAAATCCCCCCGAGCCTCGGGAGCAGAATTCCCAGCTGACCTTGGGCACTTGGTGGACGCTGAGCAGCCGGGGCGCTTTGAGGCTCAGCATGGTCAGCTCCGGATCCCGATCCCGGGGATTTTCCAGCTCCGCTTCCCCTTGGGATGAGGCCTCAAACCCCTGCTGGCCACATCCCACAGGAACAGGGCTGCTCCGTGGGGCCGAAGCGGCAATCCCGGGATCACGATGGCCTGGAGGGGATGAGAATTCCCGAGGATGCAGCACGGTGTTCCCAGCAGGATCCCAAATGGAACTGTATCCCATGGGATGGGGAGGCAAGCAGCATCCATCCCTTCAGGGCTGTGGGAATCCCAAAGGAGCAGCAGGAAAAAGCTGATCCCGCTTCCCAGAGGGACAGGAATTCCCACTCCAGCAGAGATCCCTGGGATGCAGGAAGGGCCCTCGGGAAGCAGGGGGGGACACCGGATCCCAGCTGAGTCCCGGCTGGATCCCAGTGGGATCCCCGTTCCCACTCCCATGGAATGTCCCGGCTCTGGCTCTCACCCGCTCTGGCGCTGGCTCCTCCCGCCTCCGCTCTGGGAATTAAAGGGAAAATCCCATTATCCCTCGTTCCCTCCTGCCAGGGACCACCTGGAGCGGGAAAAGCGGGAAGGGAGCTCCTGCTCCAGGCATCGGCTCAGCTTGGTCCCGCCAGGATCTGGTGTAATCCAGTGTTCTGGATTCCCGGGATTCTGAGAGCTCCTGGAGCCTCTGCAGCCTCCTGGGCTGACATTCCAGCTGCTCCAGCCATCCCAGCTTCCCACCGGGACATGCTGGGATCCAGCCTTTGGATGTGCCGCAGAGCCATTCCCAAAGAACCCCCTTGGCTGCCCCTTCCCAGCCCCTGGAATTCCCCTTTGTTCCCTGCTTCCCTCCCATCCCAGGCTCTACCTCTCTGCTGGGCCAGGCAGCTCTGGTGTGAGCCAGCACCAGGAAAAGGCCACGGAACACCGGGAACGGCCGGAGAGGGAGGGAAAAAATTAACGAGGCAGGAGAGCAATAAACCAACAAAATCCAGCTGGAAACGCCTCCAGTTAAAGATTAGATGGGAATTGGGAGCTTTTCCGGGCTCTGGAGCCACCAAAGCGTTGCCTCAAAGCTCCACAGAGTCTCCAGCCTCCAAATCCCACGGGATTCCCGTGGTTTTCCATGGTGGGAAACAGGACCTGGATCGAGAGGAGACTCCAGGGAGAGCTCAGAGCCCCTTCCAGGGCTCCAGGAGAGCTGGAGAGGGATTGGGACAAGGGATGGAGGGACGGGACACAGGGAAGGGCTTCCCGCTGGAAAACTGGCGATTTAGAGGGATATTGGGAAGGAATTCCTGGCTGGGCTGGAATTCCCAGAGGAGCTGTGGCTGCCCCTGGGTCCCTGGAATGTCCAAGGCCAGGCTGGAATCTGTCCATGGAAGGTGTCCTTGCCATGGCAGGGGCTGGAATGAGAGGAGTTTTAAGGGCCCTTCCGAGCTGGAATTCTGGGATTCTCGGAGGGCAGGGCAGGGCTGCCCTGGGATATTTCACATTCCCGGGATCCAGGGCTCTGCCCGTGCCCGGCCCCAGCGCGCAGGGCACAAACGCAAATGAGGGCGGGGATGGATGGCCCGGCCCCCAAAACAACGGCCCCGACCCCGCCGGGGCACGGAGCCCCCCCCCGCGGGCACGGCCCTTCCAGGGGCACCAGCCATTCCAGAGGAACGAGCCATTCCAGGCGCTCCTCCCTGGCTCCAGGATCCTGCTGTGCACAGAGCCCTTGGATGGGAACCCCGAGCTGGGAGCACCTGGATTCATCCCGGCCCCGCCATTCCCGTGGCTGGGAGCCGTTCCCTGTTCCCCGTTCCCCGTTCCCCGTTCCCTGTTCCCGTCTTTCCGGGAAGCAGGAGAAGGCTCCGGGCCCGGCCTGAGCGAGGGATTTGTGTTGTAGCAGAGAAATGAGTCACGGGCAGCGCCGGGGCCGGGCCGGGCACTCCCTGCGGGGTCACCTCCGCCTCCTTCTCTGGCTCTTCCCAACCGGGATCGGGATTGGGATTGGGATTGGGATTGGGATTGGGACGGGGACATGGCGGGGCCGTGACCTCTGCGAGTCACCTCTGCCAGCAGCGGGGTTCGAACGCTGCGGGTGCACCCAGGTGGCTGCAACAGCCTCCTCCTCCTCTTCCTCCTCCTTATTCTCCTTCTCCTCTTTCTTCTTCCCCTTCTCCTGTTCCTCCTCCTCCTCCTCCTCCTTCTCCTTCTTCTTCTCCTCCGCCTGTTCCTTTTGCCCTTTCTGTTTCTCCTCCCCGTCCCCTCCCTCTCCTCCCCGTTATTCCCCCAGCCCCACCCGAACCCTCTCGGGGCTGTCTCGGCCCCGCGGCCGCAGCTCCGGCCCGGGAGCTCTCGGCTCATTCTGGGCTCCCCTGGGGAATGTCCCCAGTCTGGCACCACTGTCCCCACCCAGCACCACTGTCCCCAGTCTGGCACCACTGTCCATGTCCGGCACCACTGTCCCCGCCCGGCACCACTGTCCCCAGCCCGGCACCACTGTCCCCACCTGGCACCACTGTCCCTGTCCGGCACCACTGTCCATGTCCGGCACCACTGTCCCCAGCCCGGCACCACTGTCCCCAGCCCGGCACCACTGTCCCAGCCTGGCACCACTGTCCCCACCTGGCACCACTGTCCCCAGCCCGGCACCACTGTCCCAGCCTGGCACCACTGTCCCCACCCGGCACCACTGTCCCCACCTGGCACCACTGTCCCCAGCCCGGCACCACTGTCCCCACCTGGCACCACTGTCCCCAGCCCGGCACCACTGTCCCTGTCCGGCACCACTGTCCCCCTGCCCAGCACCACTGTCCCCTGCCCAGCACCACTGTCCATGTCCGGCACCACTGTCCATGTCCGCCACCACTGTCCCCACCCGGGCACCACTGTCCCTGCCCGGCACCACTGTCCCCAGCCTGGCACCACTGTCCCCACCTGGCACCCACTGTCCCCCAGTCTGGCACCACTGTCCCAGCCTGGCACCACTGTCCCCACCCGGCACCACTGTCCCAGCCTGGCACCAGTGCCACCCTCCCCGTGCCAGGAGCCCGGACCTGGCCCTGTCCCGGTCCTCTGCCCGTGGCACCGCTCCCCCCTGGCACATCCTTCCTGCCTTCCCTCCCTCGCTCCCCATGGCACAACTCTCCCTATGGAATATCCCTCCCCATGGCACAGCCCTCCCTGTGGAAAATCCCTCCCCATGGCCCAGCTCTTCCCATGGCACAGCTCTCCCTGGCACGTCCCTCCCTATGGAAAATCCCTCCCCGTGGCAGGTCCCTCCCCCTGGCACGGCTTCCCCGGCACCTCCCGGCACACCCTGGCACGTCCCGTCCGTGCCAGCTCCAGCGGTGCCATTCCATGGCAGGGAATATTCCCGAGCTGATCACCGGCCCCTAACGCCTTTCCAGCGGCACCGGCAGAGCGGGAGCTGCGCTGGGAAACTCCGGGAGCGGCCGGGAGCAGCACGGGCCGCGCCGAGATCATTCCCGGCGGGACAGCGGAGGCTTTGTGGGAGTTGTTGTTGCCGCGGGAGCCGCTGGAATTCTCCGGGATCCGCGGGCAGCCGCAGCTTTCCCATCCCAGAAATCCGCCAGCGCTGCCGCTCCCACCCGTCCTTCCCGCGGCATCGGGGGATCCCAGCGCCCCTTCCCGCTCCTGGAACTCGGCCGAGCGAAACTTCCCTGGAGTTCCGCGAGCCCCCCCCCGCACTGCGGGAGCCGCGGGAGGGCCGGGAACGCTCCCGGTGCTCCAGCGCTCCCGGCGCCTCTCCCACGCGCGGCTCCCACATTCCCGGCCCCGCCACGCGCTGCTGCCGCGCCGAGCCTCGGGATCAGCGGGAAAATGGGAATGAGGGAGGGGGAGAAAGAGCCGGGACTTACTCCGGGAGCCGCCGCTGGATGCGGCGTTTTGCAGCGCTGGCTCGGAATCCCGGGATTACTCATCTGTGTACAAACACGGCCCGCATGGCCCGGCGGGGCGGGGGCGGCTCTTCCAAAGGCACGGTCCCGGCAGGAAGCGCCGGGAAGCTGCCGGCACCCACCGGGAGGATCCCACAGCCGGCGATTCCCAGATTTTTGGGAGCGAACGAATCCTGGCTCGTCCCAGGAAAAAAAGGCTTCCAAATAAAGCCGGAAATAAGCGCGGCCAAAGCGGCCGGATCCCGCCGGGATCGGATCCAGGAGGCGAGGAAGTGGAAAAACGGCAGGAAAAAAAATCCATTCCGGGCCCTCCCTGGGCATCTCCCGCTCCCAGCGCCTCTGGAAAACTCCCGGAGCTCTTAAAGAGGAGCCTGGGAATTCCAGCCCTCGCACGGATGCTCATTCCCAGATTATTCCCAGCCGGATGGGAACAATTCCCAGCCCACCAGGCAAATGGGCGCCTTTCCCATTCTGCTTCCCAAAAATCCGCAGCCCCTGGGAAGCGGTTTCCCAAAGTTCGGAGAGCGCGAGATTCCAGAGGGATGGAGAGGGATGAGCGGGCTCAGCTCCTGAATTCTTGGGGAATTGGGAGAAGCGGAGCGGGGCAGGGCTGGAGGATTCCCAGCGCTATCCCACACTTCAATCCCACGGGAAAGTCGCCATTCCTGGGAATTAACCCTCTCCTGCCCGCACTGGGACACGGCTTTCCCATGGACACGGCTTCCCAGGGCTCTGGGATTCCATTCCCACGCTCAGGGATGCTCCAAGGCTATTTTCAATCCCAATCTGCTAAGGAGTGGGAATCACTTGGGAGAATCCTGGAATAGTTTGGGTGGGAATGAGCAGGGACACCTCCCGCTATCCCAGGCTGCTCCAGCCTGGCCTGGGACATTCCAGGGATCCAGGGGCAGCCACAGCTCCCCTGGGAATTCCAGCCCAGCCCCTCCCCACCCTCCCAGCCGGGAATTCCTTCCCAAGATCCCACCCCAATCTCCCCTTTCCCAGCGGGAACCCATTCCCTGTGTCCTGTCCCTCCATCCCTTATCCCAAATCCCTCTCCAGCTCTCCTGGAGCCCCTTTAGGCCCTGGAAGGGGCTCTGGGATCTCCCCGGAGCTGCATTCCCAGCATTCCCAACATTGGGATATTTTTAGTGACCGCTCCGTTAAAATCCTTATTTAACACATCCCCAAAAAAACCCCTCCAAACCGCCTGGATTTAACAGGAATAATTCCCACCAGGAATCCACCACCGGTGCTCCTTCCCTCCATCAGCAAACCCTTCGATTAGCAGGAAAAAATTCCACCTTTTCCCCCCTTTTCCAGAAGAAAAACCTCCTTTGAAATGCGCCGCGGGAAAACAGAGTTGGAATATCTCCGGAGAACGGGATCCTTGGAAAATCCCTCGAAATGAGGAAGACATCCCGCACATTTTCCTTAAGATAGAAAAATTTATTTCCCAGTCTTAGAAAGCTTTTCCAAGGCCGCCCCCATTCCCGGTGTCCCGTAGAAACGTAGTAGAACCTCTTCCCGCCAAAAAATTCCGGAGGGGCGGAATACAAAACTATCCTGTGCACATTGTGCTTAAATTCCAAAGGCTCGGCAGCTTCCCAAAGGATCACCCTGCCCAGAGCATCCTGTAAACAAATTATTGCATATTTTCCATCGGGATCCTGGGGAAAATCCCGCCAAATCCCAGGCAAGCGCCGCCCGCTGAGGAGGAGAACGGGAATGAGCGGCTTCCAGGGAATGCCCGGCCCGGGGAAGGGTTGTGCTTGTGGTGTTGGGGTGGGGGAGCCACGGAGAGGGGATCCCGTGGGAAGAGCCAAGGGGTGAAAATCCGGGATGGAAGCTGATCTTGGTCCCAAAGATCTCTGGGAAATTGGAGATGGAACGTGAAGAAGAAGATCCCGAAGCGGAATGAATTCCAGGAAGTTCTGGGCACCGAAGGCGTTGGCTCCGTGGCCAAGGAGCCTCTTCCAACGCACAGCTGGATCGAGGGAATATCAGGAATATCCCCACGGACTCTCCATGGATTTGCAGCCTCCGGAGGGGACTCCTGGAAGCTCCCCCTGTGCCAAGGCCAACAGAAGGTGATGGAAGGACGGGGGCTGGGACACCCTTGGAATGCCCATCCCGCGCTTCCGGAGCGGGAAAATCGGCCATGCTCCAAGCCCGCCATCGGCATGGATTCCCAAAAAAACCAACCAAGAGGAACTGTGGCCTCCGTAAGGCACCAAACCCATCCCTGGAGCAGCACCCACGGAGCCTCTCCAGGTTTTCCAAGCGGGAAAAGGACGGAAGGAGCACACGGGGGGAGGGTGGGGAGGATTTCTGGGAAGGAGCGGATTTTTGGGAAGGAAGCCCGGGCTCGGGGTGGGTTTGTGTGCCCGCGTGTTGGGTTTCCACAGGCACGGAAAGAATTCCTTTCTGCTGCCTCTGGTATTGGAATTCCTCCTCCGCCATCCGCGCCCGGATGGATGGATCCGATCGGAAGCGCGCGGATTGAAGTGGGAAAAATCGCTCCGAGACCGGCGAGAAGTGAAGGAAAAGCCCCGAAAAAGAAAAGCAATGCAAAGAGGGAGACGGGTGCGGTCCCTGTGCCCGGGATCTGGGCATTGGGATGAGCTCTGCCACCTCCACCATGGAATGGGAGCGCTGGGAACGCCCAAAGTCCATCCACGAGCTGGGGCTCAGGCAGCAGGTGGGATCATGGAATCATGGAATGGTTGGGTGGGAAGGACCTTAAAGCTCATCCCATTCCATGGGCAGGGAGCTTCCACTGTCCCAGGCTGCTCCAAGCCCCGGCCAGCCTGGCTTTGGACATTCCAGGGATCCAGGGGCAGCTTCTCCAGGAATTCCAGCCCAGGGAGAGCTCAGAGCCCTCTGGGGTTGGATTTCTAAAATGCTGGATGGGCTGGAGCAGGAGAAAAATTCAAATCCCCCCCGGAAAAGCTCCCTGAATTCCTGAATTCCCTGAGGGACTCAGGACGAGCTCCGTGTCCCGCTCAGCAATTCCCGACCGATGGCCCCAAAAGGTGGCCAAAGGCCAGAGGAATTCCCAGATGGAATTACAAACTCCAGTAGAAAAGGTGGAGTTCCTGGATAAGGGATCCCAGCTCCAAGGGAATTCCAGTGACCGGGACAGGGATCCCAGCTCCGAGGGAATTCCAGTGACTGGGACAGGGATCCCAGCTCCAAGGGAATTCCAGTGACCGGGATAAGGGATCCCAGCTCCAAGGGAATTCCAGTGACTGGGACAGGGATCCCAGCTCCAAGGGAATTCCAGTGACCGGGATAAGGGATCCCAGCTCCGAGGGAATTCCAGTGACCGGGATAAGGGATCCTAGCTCCGAGGGGACACCGGTGCTTGGACCCGGGGCCATTGTGCTCCAGGCTCCCAGTTGTGCTTCCATGATGCCGGGCACGTGTTTTCCGTAAGAAACCCTCCAGCTCCAGGATCTCCAGGTGGAGAACGGGCAAAAAATTCCAAATGTGGACTTTTCATCCCAAAAAAGAGAATCCCTATGAAACCCCCCCCCCCTCCCCCCCCGTTTAAAGCCACACTGTGCACTCCCAGGCTCCGAGTGATTCCCGCGGACGGCGCTCATCCCACGGGAGCTGCTCCAACACGGACACATAATCCCGGCTTAAGAGGCCCCGCACGAACCCTCCAGGCCGGGACCGCACTTCCAGGACTTCTATGGCTTCTGCAAACGTTTTCCTTGAGAGAGGAAAAACCAATCCCAACCAAACCCAGCCTCGGACTCGGAGCGCGGCAGCGTCCCCATCCCGACGCTTCGAGTCCGGTTCCGAGCACGGCTGGTCCGGGAACGCCGGGCGGGATGGGGACGCGCTCAGTTGTGCTTGGCCCGCCCTCCTCGCAGGTAGCTCTTCCAGCGCTTGACGACCTCCTTGAAGACGGGCGCGTCGTCGACGGTGCTGAGCAGCTGCAGCTGGTTGATGTGCGTGGTGTGGTAGTCCCAGCGCGCCAGGTTGGGCGCCGTGCCCAGCATGAAGTGCCGCAGGTCGTAGATGGTGCCCGAGCCGGTGTCGAAGAGCGGCAGCATGGCCTTGAGCGAGGCCATGCCGCGCTCGTAGAGCAGCCGCGCCTCCCGGCCCAGCTTCTCGCCCGCCGTCTCCTTGAGGTCGTAGAGGCCGATCAGCGCGTACATGAAGCCGTTGAGCACGAAGGAGCTGGGCGAGGTGGGGTACTCCTCGTACCAGTCGTGGCGGTCCATGAACACGGCCTTGACCCCGCGCTGCTCCGCCGGCAGCTTGAAGGGCGCCGTGGCCCGCAGCGCCGCGCCCAGGAACGCCGGCTCCTTGGTCAGCAGGTAGGCCCTGACCAGCGTGGACATGGCCTGGCCCTGCGCCATGGCCGAGTACCAGCCCGGATCCAAGGATTTGAAGCCTTCTCCCAGCTTCCTGGTGACCATGATGGGCCAGCCGCCGCGCTCGTCCTGGTTGCGCAGCAGCCAGTGGCTGGCGGCGAAGAAGGCGGCCATGTGCGCCGTGGCCGAGACGGTGACGTTGTCCAGGAAGCCGCGGCCTTTGGCCACCAAGCGCAGCAGCCGCTTGGGCATGATCTTGGTTTGCTTCACCGCCTTGGTGTTGGAGAGGCCGACGCCCTTGCGCAGATCCGTGAGCAGATCCCGCGTCAGGGTGCTCCAGGCGGTGCGGGCGCCGACGCCGTAGAAGATGTCGCGGTCGCGGAGGGCGATGAGCTGCGTGTTGGACACGTAGTGCACGGTGAAGAGCGCGTTCCTCTCCGTGGTCTCCAGCACCACGGACACGCTGCCGTTGCTCTGGAACTTCAGGTCGAAGGAGATGATGAAATCCCGGCCGTTGTTGAGCTCCAGGGAGACGCCCTCGGAGGATTCTGCAAAAGCGACCCCAAAAGCCTCGCTCGGCATCGAAACGTTCCCGCTCCCAAAGCTTCGGAGCGCCGGTGGCCTCCAGAATGCCCGGAATCCCGGGAGGGATTCCCAAGCTTTTAGGGCAGCCCGGCGATAATTTGGGGGTTTCTGGGCTATTCCACCGGATTCGATGGAGCGGCCGAGGAAATGTGGGAGCAGCTCCCGGCATTTTCCACGGTTTGACGGGATGCTTCCGGAGGGATTGGAGCCGTGGATTCGGCAGGGTGTGGGGACAGGGACGGGCTGCCAGTGCAGGACCTTTCCTGGGATGGGTCGGGTTGGAAGAATCCCTAAATCCCACCTCATCCCAGCCCTCCCAGGGGCAGGGATATGTCCCTCTAATCCAGGACCTTTCCCCAGGATGGAGCGCAGCGGGAATTCGGCTGCTCCGCGATTTTCCCCTCCCGCAGCCCAAAGCAGAAAGCAACGACCGCCCTGCTATCCCAAAATTCCCATTTTCCTCAGCAGAAGGACACCACGAATCCGTGCCTTCCAAATGCAAGCGTTCCAGGAAATGAGGAATGGAAAGGATGGGGAAGGACAGGTGGGGAAGGAAAGGGATTGGGAATAAAGGGTGGGAATGAAGGATGGGAAAAAGGAGGATGGGGAAGGAAAAGGAACGGAGAGGAAGGATGGGGAATAAAGGATGGGAAAAGAAGGATTGGGAATGAAGGACTGGGAATGAAGGATTGGGAATGAAAGATTTGGAATGAAGGATTGGGAATGAAGGATTGGGAATGAAGGACTGGGAATGAAGGATTGGGAATGAAGGATTGGGAACGAATGATTGGGAACGAATGATTGGGAATGAGGGATGGGGAATGAAGGACCGGGAATGAAGGACTGGGAATGAAGGATTGGGAATGAAAGACTGGGAATGAAGGATTGGGAATGCAGGATTGGGAATGCAGGACTGGGAATGAAGGATTGGGAACGAGGGATGGGGAATGAAGGACCGGGAATGAAGGACTGCGAATGAAGGATCGGGAATGAAGGACTGGGAATGAAGGATCGGGAATGAAGGATCGGGAATGAAGGATTGGGAATGAAGGACTGGGAAGGAAGGACTGGGAATGAAGGACTGGGAAGGAAGGATTGGGAAGGAAGGACTGGGAAGGAAGGACTGGGAATGAAGGATCGGGAATGAAGGACTGGGAATGAAGGACTGGGAATGAAGGATCGGGAATGAAGGATCAGGAATGAAGGACTGGGAATGAAGGACTGGGAATGAAGGATTGGGAATGAAGGATTGGGAATGAAGGACTGGGAATGAAGGACTGGGAATGAAGGATCGGGAATGAAGGATCGGGAATGAAGGATTGGGAATGAAGGACTGGGAATGAAGGATCGGGAATGAAGGATCGGGAATGAAGGACTGGGAATGAAGGACTGGGAAGGAAGGATTGGGAAGGAAGGACTGGGAAGGAAGGATTGGGAATGAAGGACTGGGAATGAAGGATCGGGAATGAAGGATCGGGAATGAAGGACTGGGAATGAAGGACTGGGAATGAAGGATTGGGAAGGAAGGACTGGGAAGGAAGGACTGGGAATGAAAGATGTGGAATGAAGGATTGGGAATGAGCAATTGGGAGTGAACGATTGGGAATCACGGCCAAACAAAACGCCAGCACCCCATGAACTCCAAGCTCCCCCGCTCCGCCGGGATTCCCAAGACCCACCTGGGCAGGAGAACTGCTTGACCCCGCTGAGCCGGGATTTATCCCACACGGTGGTGAGGGAGCAGCCCTTGGGCACCGTCCAGTCCCCGTTCCCGTTCCCGTTCCCATTCCCGTTGCCGTCCCCGGCTGTCTCGTACACCTCCACGTGCGGCGGCCGCTCCGTCAGGTTCTTGCTGTAGTGGCTCAGCCCATACTGGGCGATCTGGATGGGGTAGAAGTAGCCCTGAGGGCCCCACTGCGTGGAGAGAGGGACTCCTGCCCGGGAAAAACATGGAAAAGTCACAGGAATGCAGGCAGAAATTCCTCCCCCTCCCCCGCCTCCCCCTCCTCCTCCGCCCGACGTTCCGGTGTCTCCAGAAATGGGGTTTGGGGGTGGCACCCTTAGAGGAAAGTCCTGGGCAAGGAGGGAATGGAGTGGGAATTCCTTTCCCACTAAAATCGGGAATTCCGTGCTTTTGGGCGGCGGAGGAATTCCTGTCATGGATCTTCCTGACGTTTATGGAATCACGGAACGGGTTGGACAGAAGGGAATCTGAACCCCATCCCACTGCAGCCCTTCCGAGGGCAGGGACACTTCCCGCTATCCCAGCGGGATCCAGCCTGGCCTGGGACATTCCAGGGATCCAGGGGCAGCCACAGCTCCCCTGGGAATTCCAGCCCAGCCCCTCCCAGCCGGGAATTCCTTCCCAAGATCCCACCCCAATCTCCCCTTTCCCAGTGGGAACCCATTCCCTGTGTCCTGTCCCTCCATGCCTTGTCCCCAGTCCCTCTCCAGCTCTCCTGGAGCCCCTTTAGGCCCTGGAAAGGGCTCTGAGCTCTCCCTGGATCCTTCCCTTCTCCAGGGGAACATTCCCAGCTCTCCCAGCTGGGCTCCATTCCCATTCCACCATTCCTGGCACATCCCACTTCTTGTAACAAGCCCTGACCAGATTTTCCCCCGTTCCCGGGACCGGATAATCCCAAGGCTCTTCCATCCCCCCCAATCCCTTTACATTCCATAAATCCCTGCAAATCGAGTCCATCTGTTCCGAGGAGATTTTCCCAGGAATTATTTGATGCTGAAACATCCCCAGATCTCTCCCATTTTCCTGGCTCCCCTGGGAGAATTCCCAGACTTTCCAAGCAGGATCTGCCCCAATTCTTCCAGGCAGCCATTCCTGGGATCAAGCTTCCCACCAGGAAAAATCCCAAAAATCTCCCAGGAGAGCCCAAATCTCTCCCTAATTCCAGGTTTGGATGATTCCGGCTCTAAAAGAACCCCCTGGAGCATCCCAGAGATTTCCAAGCAGGAAGAGCTCAAATCCATGTCCCGATTTATTGGATCCCACAGGAAATCCCATCCAAGGGGTTCAGTGAGACCTGGAATTCCACCCTGCACGGAATCCTTGGGATGCAGCTGCGGAAAACCCCACGGAGCTGCAGCTGCCCCTTCCCAGCTAGTGGGATTTGTGTGGAAAACCCTCCCTGGATGCCCGGGAATCAACTGGAGAACTGGAAATTCCATCATTTCCTTGGGATATTTAAAATGTGGCTCGATCCAGGCTTCTCCTACAATCCCACATTTCCCTTGGAGCCAATTCCCAATGGCCAAGTACAAAGGCAAAGCGGGAATGGATCCCTGGCTCCTTTCCACAGGAATTTCAGGATGTTCAGTCCTGGAAGGGGGGGAAGAACCAAGTGGGATTTGCAGGATTTTCCCCCCTCGGGAATGTCAGGAATTTATTCCAAAGGTGGGAATGATGGGAATAGGAAAATTATTCTGATGGAGTAGGGATTTTCCTGCTTTTTTTGGTGCTAATCCGTATTGCTGATGGCATCTTTTCCTATGGAAAAAGCCATCCCAGGAAAGACTGAAATGCTCCAGATTTTGGGAATTCCTGGAAGTTCCTTAAAGCTGAGCAGTTAAAAAAAGGAGAATTCATTGGGAATGCAACAAGCTGGGAATTTCCTTGAGATTCCCAAACTCCGCCAGGATGGAATTTCCCAGATCAGCAGAGAGAAGGAGCAAAAGGGGAACATGGAACAGGAAGGGTTTTCCTCCTGGTAATACTTTGGGAAGGGATCCCAATCATCCCTGATGATTCCAAGGGTTGAGGCGCGGGTTTTTGGGATGGGGATGATCCTGAAAATCCGCTGGAAGCGGATTTTCAGGATCATCCCCATCCCAAAAACCCAGATTTCCCATCCCAACCCACCTTCAACACCGCTGATACACTTGACCCTATCGCGGACCTCGACGTTGTAGCCCTCGAAGGACATGAAGACGCCGTCGGGCCGGTACGGAGCGCGCTGGGCGTAAACCTTGGAATAGCTGTGGGAAAACTCGAAGCGCTCGTTCCCGTCGGATTGGGCGATCCGCCCGTACACCTGGAAGTATTTCTCCACCCAGCTGAAAGGCAGGAACACCTCGGAGCCCTCGCGGCGCCCCTTCACCGTCTGCTCCTCGTTGATGACGCAGTCGATCTCCTCGTAGCGCAAGCCGCCTCTCCCGGCGCTTCCCGGAATTGCCGGAGCTTTCGGCGGCGCATCCCGAGGCGACGCTTCCTCGGCTTCGGCCGCGCTGCCGCGGCGCTCCGGAGAAAGGGGATCCCGCGGGATCGGAGAGCGCTCGGAGCAGCGGCTCCAGAGGAGCAGCGAGAGCAGCGCCAGCAGCGAGCAGAGCGCCAGCAGCGCCTTGGAGCTCAGGCGGGCCAGGCAGCGCATGGTGCGGCATTCCTGGGAAACAGGGAATGCGGGATTTGGGATGGGCCTGGATAATGGGAACTGTCCTGGATAATGGGGCCAGGCAGCGCATGGTGCGGCATTCCTGGGAAACAGGGAATGCGGGATTTGGGATGGGCCTGGATAATGGGAACTGTCCCAGATAACAGAACCAGGCAGGGCATTCCTGGGAAACAGGAAATGTGGGATTTGGGATGGGCCCGGATAACGGGAACTGTCCTGGATAATGGGGCCAGGCAGCGCATGGTGCGGCATTCCGGGGAAACAGGGAATGTGGGATTTGGGATGGGCTGGGATAATGGGAACTGTCCTGGATAACGGGGCCAGGCAGGACATTCCTGGGAAACAGGGAATGCGGGATTTGGGATGGGCCGGGATAATGGGAACTGTCCTGGATAACGGGGCCAGGCAGGACATTCCTGGGAAACAGGGAATGCGGGATTTGGGATGGGCCGGGATAATGGGAACTGTCCTGGATAACGGGGCCAGGCAGGACATTCCTGGGAAACAGGGAATGTGGGATTTGGGATGGGCCGGGATAATGGGAACTGTCCTGGATAACGGGGCCAGGCAGGACATTCCTGGGAAACAGGGAATGCGGGATTTGGGATGGGCCGGATAACGGGAACTGTCCTGGATAACGGGGCCAGGCAGGACATTCCTGGGAAACAGGGAATGTGGGATTTGGGATGGGCCGGGATAATGGGAACTGTCCTGGATAACGGGGCCAGGCAGGGCATTCCTGGGAAACAGGGAATGTGGGATTTGGGATGGGCCGGATAACAGGAATGGCACCATCCCAGATAACAGAACCAGGCAGGGCATTCCTGGGAAACACGGAAATGTGGGATTGGGACACGGATCTGGGATGTTCCCAGCTGGGAACGGTGCCCGGTGATCCCGGTGATCCCTGGAAAGCCGGAGCTGGGAATTCCTCACCGGGATCAGCCTCAACCCCTCAGGGAAAAGCTGGGAAGCTGCAGTTATCCCAAGGGAGCCGGGAATAATCGGGAATGGGGAAAGGCAGCTCTGCTCTTACCTTAAGGGAAGGGAATTCCTGGAATTCTAATGCATCCCGAGCTTCCGGCAGCAACGAGCCCGGGACCTACAGCGATTCCTCTCGGGATTCCTGTGGGGAAAAGTGGGAAAAACGGAGCTGCAGCAGCCCCGGAGCAGAGCTTTTCTGGAGAAAATCCTGGGATTGCCAGGAAAATCCTGGAATTTTGAACTCCTCGGGATGTTCTGGATCCCTGAGAGACTTTTCTTGGATCGGGATCCTGGCTCCGGATTCTCCGGTGCCGCCGGAGATCGGGAACAGCCGGGATTTCCTGGAAAAGCCGCTGATCCCAACCCCGCTCCAGGGGCTTCGGCGTTCCCGGAGTTCTCCCCCAGCGGGAATTCTGCCATCCCGGCCGCTCCAGAGGCTCAGGAATTCCCACATCCCGAGCTGGAATCTGCTCCGAGGGCAGCACAGGAGGATCCCAAACATTCCGGGGCTGTTCCCATCTCCCAGAGCTGCCGGAATTCCAGGCCAGGAGGGATTTGGGATGGGAATTTTTGGGATGGAAAGCAGAATTTTTGTTTTGTTCCCAGGCGCATCCAGGATTTTTCCAGGGAAAAGGGGAGTGGAAAATCCATCCAAATCCCGGGATTTGCTGTGGGAAAAGCGGATCCAGGCGCTCCTCGTGCCGCTGGAACGCCGCTTCCCAAGGAAAACCGGGAAAGGATCCTTGGGAAGCTCGGCAGATCCGGAGCTTTTCCTTTGCCGGGGAACGCCTTCGAAACAGCGGATTTTCCTTGGAATGCGCTGCTTCCGGAGGCTCTGGGAATTCTGCCCTTTCCAGGCTGGAAGCGCCGGAATTCCGGCTTTTCCCTCATCCCTGACTACTCTGGCTCCCAGGCCACATTCCCGGGAAATCGAGGAGCTTTTCCCACAGCACATTCCAGGGAAATCCCACGGATCTGAAGCCAGCCTGGCAATTCCCAGCTCCCAGGAATTCCGCCTCCGCCCGCGATTTGGGGCTGAAACTCCGGGAATGTTTTTCCCAGGATGGATAAAGGTGGCACTGAGCGGGAGCTGGAATTCCCGCCGGGAAGAATTCCCGGTTTTCCCAGCCGGTGCTCTGGGAAAAAGCTCCCACTTCCCGAAAATCCAGCGGGAACGAGGCCAGAATGTCAGGGAATCGCCTTTCCCAAGGCTCCTTGGGATCCCGTTCTTGGGAATGGGCTCATCCCTAAGGAAAAGCATTCCGGAATTCCAGGATTGTCCCAGGGAAAGCCCAAGGATTTCAGGAGCCTCGCGCCGGGAATTCCCAGGAAATCCTTGGGAGAGCTCGGAGCCGCTCCGGGAGCCGGGAGAACGGAACTCTCCGGGAATTTCTGTTTGCCCAAGAGCGGCTGGAAAAGCGGGATGAGCTCGGTGTTCCAGGATTCCCAACCCAATCCCGGGATTTGGGAGGGGAAAGCGCCCCGGGAAGCCCCAAGTGCGGGATTCCCTCCGGAATTCCCACAGAATTCCAACCCCCCTCACACTTTTGTGACATTTTTCGGGATAGCTCCCCCCTGGAATTCCAAAGCATCCCGGAATTCCCTTGGAAGCAGGAGACGGAAAAGCCCCAAAGGCTCCGATTTCCGATGGGAAAACTCCTCCAAGCCGTGGAAATTCCCGCTTTTTTTGGGGCCGCGATTCCCAGATTTCCCATCCCCTCCGCAGATTTGCAGCGATCCCTGGGAAGGAATTCCAAGGGATTTTTTTTGGGATGGGAGCTCCAAGAAATTCCTCATTGCTTTTTTTGGGGGTAATAAAATTCCCGAAATCTCCTGAATTCCGGCATTTTTCCCGCTTTTCCACCCCAGGGAATTCCAATCCTGGAATGTGCTCCTGATCGAAGCCTCCTCCCAGCTCCCAGCAAAACCGGGATTCCTGGAATTCCCCCCTTTTCCAGCCGGGAACATTCGGATCTCGTTTGGATTCTCCCGGATGTTCCTCAGGATTTCTCCCTCTCCGTGCTATTCCAGAGGCTGGGAATTCCCAAAAAACCACATCCAGGCCATGCCTTGGAATGACAGCCCAGCCAGGATGATTCCCACCGGGAATTCCCGGAGCTGCAGCTCCTTCTCCTGGAATTTCCCAGGAAAAGCTCCCAGCTGGAATTGCTGCTCGGATTCCGGAGGCACCTGGAATGGGATGGGAATGCCATGGAATGTTCAAGCCAATATTCCCGCTTTTCTCCTGCGCCGGGCTGGGAGAGATTCCCGCTGGGATTTGTGTTCCCTGAGGGCCACGAATCCATGGAAAACAGCCAGAATTCCATGGAAAATGACCACGAATCCATAGCAAACGGAGCACGGCTGCTCCAGCCTTTTCCTGGGATAATGGGGATGTCCCTGCCTATGGAAAGCGGCGCAACGGGCTCAGCTTCCAGCCCAAAGCATTCCACGAATCCATGAATTCCGTATCCCTGAATTCCCCAATTCCATCGCCTTCACTCCCGAATTCCAGAGTCCGTATTCCCGCGCCCCACATTCCCGCATCCCCCAGCCCGTATCCTGCATTCCCGCCTCTTCCAGCCCCTATTCCCGCATTCCCAAATCCCAAATCCCCCATTCCCACCGCTCCTATTCCCTCATTGCAGCCTCTGGCAGCAACCCCGAGGCGGCCCGAGCACGCCCAGCCCCGCCAGCGCCGGCCGATCCCGCTGCCCTCCCGCATTCCCGCTCCCATTCCCGCTCCCGCTCCCGTTCCCATCCCGCGGGCGAATCCCGGGAATCCCGGCCCGTTCCTTACCTGTGCCCGGGGCCTGGCGGGCGCCGGAACCTCCGCGCGGGGCAGCGGGGGGAGCACGGTAGGGGCAGCGCCGGGCCCCGCCCTCGCGCGTCGCAGCCAATAGGAACGCGCGGCGCGGCGGCGCCGCCGCCACAACGGCGCCGGGCGGGGCGGAGCGGGGCGGGGCGGAGCAGCCACCGCCCCGGGGACACCGGAACCGCTGCCGCCGCTGCCGCCGCTGCCTCGCAGCCACGCGGCGGCCCCGCTGCCGCCTCAGCCCGGTCCCGCTGCCGCCGGAGCGCCCGGGGCCGAGCGGCGGGAGCGGCCCCGCCTCGGCTTCCCGCGAGAGCGGCCTGGCGGCGACCAATCAGAACCGCGCGTTTGGTGAGGGCGGGGCTTCCGGGCGGAGCGCGCCGCTGATTGGCTGCGCCGTGCCCCGCCCACCGAGCGGTCACGTGGCGAGGCCGCGTGAGGCGGGCGCCGCCGGCTTTAATTGCAATAATTCCCGGAGGGGTTAATTAATAATTAATTAGCCATTAATTAATCATTAATGAAGGGAACCGGGAGCGAGGGGGGGAGGGCAACGCGGCTTTCCTGCCGCAGCGCCCTCAGGGAGAACGGGGGCGGCCGCGCCAGGGGAGGCTGAGGGGAATCTTGGGAAAATCGGGAATATTGGGAAAAATTCCCGCCTGGAAAAGCTGCAGCCGTGGAGCAGCTGCCAGGCGGGGCTGGAGTCACAGCGAGGAGGGCTTCACAGCCCTGTGGATGCGGCGCTGGGCAGGGCTGGGCGCCGTGAGCTCCAAGGGCTTTTCCAGAATAAACAATTCCATGATTCCAAGCGGCTTCCAAAGGCTGCGGGAGGAGCAGCAGCGGGGCTGGAGCCGGCAGAGTGCCCCTCGCGGCGGATGGGCGCCGTGAAATGCCGGGAATCCTGCGGCGGGCCGGGATTGGAGCAGATGCCGGCCATGGGAAAGGCTGGGAAAGCAGGAATTGCGAGAGGAATCGTTATCCGGGGCCTCTCCAGCTCCCGATTCCCAGATTCCGGTGATTTACCAGGAAAACCAATGCCAATCCAGCGAGGATCCGGGGCTGGAGGGAGCGGCACCTCTCGGACACCGTTTCCCATCCCAGTTTTTCCCAGGAGCTGGAATTGCTTCCATGAGCAGCATCAGCCCCCACATTCCCATGTTTGCCTCGTTTATTGCTCAGATCCAAAGGGCACATTCCCATGTTTTCCTCTTTTATTTTCCCAGATCCAAAGGGAACCGGGGAAGGAGGGGAAATGGCGGCTGGAAAGGGAAGAACTCCATGAGTTTTTCATGGATGGGGCCGGGATCGGAGCAGCTCCGGGTTCATCCCGACCCTGATCCCCCCCTGCGGCACATTCCAGCCCCAAATCCAAAGCCCGCTCTTCCAAGGATTCCGAGGGGTCCAGGAAGCGCAGCCCGAGGGATTCCCTGTTCCAGGGGCTGCAGCGCCCTCCTGTGGCACCGACGGGTCCCAAAGCGGCCCAAATCCCAAAGCATCCCAAATCCCGGGAAGTTGCCCCAGGACCTCATCCCCTCCCATCCCAGAGCCCTCCAGGACCCATCCCCTCGTCCCAAATCCATGGATTTTGGTGCTGCAGGAGCCGTCCCTCCATCCCAAATCCCTGCAGGGTGACACGGGATCCATCCCAGATCCTGGGAAGGTGACACAGGACCCATCCCTCCATCCCCAATCCATGGATTTTGGTGCTGCAGGACCCATCCGTCCATCCCAAATCCCTCTGGCTCTCCCCTTCAATCTCACGGAGGCTCCAGGACACCCATCCCAATCCCAGCCATCCCAATCCCAGCGGCTCCAGGATCCCATCCCTCCATCCCAAAGCTCCGCGGCCCAGCCCCAGCGCTCGGAGCGGATCCAAGCTGGGATGCGGCCGCCGGGCCGGGCCGGGCCGGGCGGGAGGAGGCGCCGCAGGTCAGAAGTTTTCCTTGGAGAAGCGGAAGCCGAAGGCGCGGCAGTGCCCGCGGATGAGCCCGGCCAGCCCCGGGGAGCCGCAGAAGAACACCCGGACCTTGCCGCGCTGCTCCGCCGCCACCTTCCCGAACACCTGGAACGCCGGGATGCAGGCCTCGGCACCAGTTCCCTTCCGACCCTGCCCCTTCCCTGATGCCCTGATCCCTTTCCGGGATTCTCTGATCCCTCAGCTGGATCAGAGGCTTGGAATGAGATCATCCTTAAGGTCCCTTCCAGCTCAGCCCATTCCGTGATTCTCTGATCCTATTCCGTGATTCTCTGATCCTATTCCATGATTCTCCAATCCCTGAGCCGGATCAGAGGCTTGGAATGCGATAATTTTTGAGGTCCCTTCCAACCCAAGTCATTCCATTATTCCCTGATCGCTGAGCCACATTCCAGGGTTGGAATGAGATCATCTTTCCGTTCCCTCCCAACCCATTCCCATTCCCTGATTCTCTGATCCAGGCCGGATCAGAGGCTTGGAATGAGATCATCCTTAAGGTCCCTTCCAATTCAGCCGATTCCATGTTTTTCTCATCCCATCCTGTGGCTCCATGATCCCTGAGCCACATTCCAGGCTTGGAAGGAGGTGATCATTCCATTCCCTCCCAACCCATTCCCTGACTCTCTGATCCCATTCCCTGACTCTCTGATCCCATCCCGTGGCTCCATGATCCCTGAGCCACATTCCAGGCTTGGAAGGAGGTGATCATTCCATTCCCTCCCAACCCATTCCCAGCTTCTCCCATCCCTTCCTGCTTTAGC
Source organism: Corvus hawaiiensis (assembly GCF_020740725.1). Classification (NCBI taxonomy): domain Eukaryota; kingdom Metazoa; phylum Chordata; class Aves; order Passeriformes; family Corvidae; genus Corvus; species Corvus hawaiiensis. The sequence continues at coordinate 12,101,846 of NC_063225.1, read as the reverse complement.
CCCACCCAGCCCCTCCACACCTCCCGGCATTCCCATTCCCTGCATCCGGGAATCCCGGCGGATGTGGGACGGGATCCCCGCTCCGGCCTCACCTTGGCCCAGTCGGGCCGGCCGGGCTGGGTGCGGGTGCGGAGGCCGGTGATGGAATCCCGGTTTTCCTTGGCTGCCAGCAGATCCAGGGCCACCTGGAGCCCCAGCGCCTTCACGTCCCCCTTGCCCAGCGCCGAGGTCAGGTACAGGTGCAGCTCCAGGAACTTCCCTGGCAATTCCAGGGATCCCAGCTGCCCTCGGGGGTCCGGCCCCGCTCCAGGACCCGCACTGGGGTGGGGGTTTTCCTGGGAATGCCGCCGGCGCCTCGCGCTCACCTCCCGGCTCCAGCTCCGCCTGCTCCGTCTCCAGCTTGGACAGGAGGCTGAGGAACCACTCCAGGTGCTGCTGATCCCGCGTGATCCAGATGAAATCCACCTGGAAGGGCGGGAAGGCCTCGGCTTGAGCAGTCACTGGATCCATCCCAGATCCACTCCCGGATCCATCCCAGATCCACTCCCAGATCCATCCCCGGATCCAGCCCCGATCCATCCCCGGATCCAGCCCCCATTCCCAAACCTCCCGGATTTGAGGGATGCTCCTGGGCTCTCCGCCCCCGGGAGCCTGCAGCCCCCGTCCCAGGGCAAGCCTGGATCCCACATTCCCTCCTGCGCCATTCCCACCTTCCGGAGCGTCATCTCCTCATCCCGCCGTTCCTCGCTCCAGGAGAAGTGGCAGCTGGGGCAGCTCTGCTTCCGCCGCCGGTACCTGCCCGGGAGCGCCACGTCCTGCTTTTCCTGCCTTTCCCTGCTTCTCCTGCCCTTTCCTGCCATTCCTGCTTTTCCTGTCATTCCTGCCTTTTCCTGCCCTTTCCTGCTTTTCCTCCCCTTCCCTGCCTTTTCCTGCCCTTTCCCTGCCCTTTCCTGCCTTTCCTCCTTCTCCTGCCTTTCCTGCCCATTCCTCCCCTTTCCTGCCCATTCCTCCCCTTTCCTGCCCCTTCCTTCCCGGTTCCTGCCCATGTCCAACCTCCCTCCAGCGCCTTTCCTGCAGCCCAAATTCCCGAGGAAAAGCCTGGCCCCGAGGGAGGCCCCACCTGCGGCCGTGGGAATGAATCCCAAGGAATGAATCCCAAGGACAGAATCCCAAGGAAGAGGCATCGGAGGACAGCTCGACCCGGGTGTACATCCCAAATCCAGTCAGGGGTGTTCGCTGGGATATTCCCAAATTCCAAAGGCTGCCGTGGGACCCACCGGAACATGATGCTCTGCAGGATGGAGGCGAAGGGGGTGATCCCGATGCCGGCTCCGATGAGCACGGCGTGCTCCGACGTGAAGATCCGCCGGCTCGGAGTTCCATAGGGACCGTCCAGGTAGCACTGGGAGAGATCCAAACTCAGGGAGAGATCCAAACTCAGGGAGAGATCCCGCAGCTGCCAGTGCTGGAAGAGCTCCCAGGCGGAGGAGAAGGGCACAGAGGGGATCGCGGGATTTGGGATCTTTATGGATGGGTGGGAGGATCAGGAATCTTCCAGCAGGGAAGGGTTTGGATCAGCCCCAGGTGGGATCATCCATGCACAGGGATAAAGGGATAGAGTGGCTGGGAATGTGGATGGAAACGTGGATGGGATGTGGGAACATGGATGGGATGTTCAGGAACATGGATGGGAACATGGATGGGGTGTGGGAACATGGATGGGAACATGGATGGGATGTTCAGGAACATGGATGGGAACATGGATGGGGTGTGGGAACATGGATGGGAACATGGATGGGAACATGGATGGGATGTGGGAACATGGATGGAATCATGGATGGGGCAGATGGGAACACGGATTGGGTGTGGGAACATGGATGGGAACATGGATGGGATCTGGGAACATGGATGGGATCATGGATGGGGTGTGGGATCATGGATGGGATGTTCAGGAACATGGATGGGATCATGGATGGGATGTGGGAACATGGATGGGAACATGGATGGGATGTTCAGGAACATGGATGAGAACATGGATGGGGTGTGGGAACATGGATGGGAACATGGATGGGATGTGGGAACATGGATGGAATCATGGATGGGGCAGATGGGAACACGGATTGGGTGTGGGAACATGGATGGGAACATGGATGGGATCTGGGAACATGGATGGGATCATGGATGGGGTGTGGGATCATGGATGGGATGTTCAGGAACATGGATGGGATCATGGATGAGATGTGGGAACATGGATGGCATGTGGGAACATGGATTGGGTGTGGGAACATGGATGGGAACGTGGGTGGGATGTTGGAACATGGATGGGGTGCCCCGGAATGCTGATCCCAGCCCATTTCCCGGGATCCAGGAAAGGCCGGAATCTCCTCACCTTGACGCTGCAGCTCCGCCGGCTCTGCCCCGGCCCGGAGCCCTGCGAGGAGAGGAGAGCAGTGACCGTGCCCCCTTCCCAAGCGCTCCCAAAATTCCTGGGATTTGGGGGTTTTATTCCCTGGATTTATTCCCACCGGGCTGCACACACAATTCCAGCTCTCCATGCCATGACAATATCCAAGGAATTTCCTCCCCAAGAGCTTTTGAAGGAGCTTTATCCCATTTGGGATCATCCCTCCGGGGATCCTCTGGCTGTGACCCCTCCCCGTCCCCTGGGATCGGGGGCAGGGCTCACCCCCTGCTCCGGGTCCATTCCCGGGAATGCCGCTCCGGGGGCTCGGAATGCCGTCAGCTCCACGGCTCCGTCCCTGCCGGTGGCCACGGATCCTCCCTGCGAGCCTTCCTGGGGATCAAAGGCCGGGAATCACCGCTGGGATGTTCCCAGGGATCTGCTGGGCCTCCAGCAGGGCCACACAGAATCCCATTCCTTGGGGCACAGATTGCCATTCCTTGGGACATGAATTCCCATTCCTTGGGGCATGAATTCCCATTCCACAGGACACAAAATCCCATTCCACAGGACACAAATTCCCATTCCATGGGGCACAAATTCCCATTCCATGGGGCACAGATTCCCATTCCATGGGACACAAGATCCCATTCCTTGGGACATGAATTCCCATTCCACAGGACACAAAATCCCATTCCATGGGGCACAAATTCCCATTCTGTGGGGCACAAATTCCCATTCCATGGGACACAAAATCCCTCAAGGCTGGACAGGCAGGGAATGTTCATCCCGAGGGATTCCCCGGAGGCCACCCCGGCTGCGCACTGGGATGATCCCATGGGATCCACTCAGCATCCAGCTGGACAAGTCCCTCTGCTCTGATCCCAATCCCGCTGACCTGTTCCCAGTGCCGGCTCCTCCGCTCCCTCCGGCTCTTCCCGGGCGGATTCGGCTCCGGGCCGCGCAATTCCAGCTGCTGGAAGTACTCGTAGAGCTTGTTGGTCCATTGGCCCAGGGCCCGGATGTGCAGCCAGAGGGTTTCTGTGGGATAAAACCCAAAATCCTGGAATTGTTTGGATCGGGAACAACTTCAAACCCACCTCATCCCATGGAACCACCTCAGATCGCTCCGAGCCCCATCCCAGCTGCAAAAACATCACCGTGGGGATGCAAGACAGATGCCAGGGAATGCAGAGCATTCCAAGGATGGAAAATAGGGAAGGATGGCCCGACCCGGCTGCTCCGGAGCGCTGCTGATGGAGAAGGGATGCCACTCGTAGGCGGCGATGGCCGGGATGTTCAGGAAGACGTAATCCCCCGGCTGGAAGTGGAAGGATTTCGGCCTCTGGATCACCAGGTGGGTCACCTGCAGGAAAACGGGAACGGGAAAACTGGGAATAGCCAAAGGATACCTTCCACTGCTCTCCGGCCCGGGAATTGCAGCGGAAATTCCGCGTTCTGGCTCCGGATTTAACACTCAGGGATGGGAGCTGAAGGTGGGGTTGTTCCGCATTCCCTGCCCAGTTGGGATTCCACAGAATCCCAGTTCAGACTGGGCTCAAACTGCGGGATTTTGGGAAAAAATTCAGAGTTCCAGGAGGTTTTGTTCTGCTCTGGTTGTTCCGTGAGTTTTCACTTGGAAAAAGTAGGAAAAAAGGCTTGGAAATAAAGGAATTCCTTTCACTTCCCACTGCAATCCCTGTCTTTTCCATGGTCATTTGTTCTTTCATTCCCAGCGTCCCAGGAGAGGTGGGATGGGCTCAGGGATGGTGGGATTTGGGATGGGTGAGATGTGGGATGGGTGGATGGATGGGATTTGGGATGAGTGGGTGGATGGGATTTGGGATGAGTGGATGGGTGGATGGATGGATGGATGGATGGGATATAGGATTTGGGATGGGTGGGATTTGGGACGGATTGGATGGTGGGATTTGGGATGGATGGATGGAGGGATGGGATTTGGGATCTTTGGGATGTGGGATGGCTTGGATGGATGGGATGTGTGATCTTTGGGATGTGGGATTTGGGGTGTTTGGGATTTGGGATGGATTCCCACCTTGGAGGGGAGCAGGTTGGCCTCCAGGATGTGCAGATCCCCTGCCCGGCGCCACGCCCAGCCCAGCAGCTTCTCCAGGAAAAACAGGGAGCCGGGAATCAGGAACCACTTCCAGAAGTGGGGCCCGTGCAGGAGCAGCAGGAGCCACACGGAGATGTAGGACAGGTGGCTCCAGTAGAACACCTGAGGGATGGGGACGGGAATGGGAATGGAATGGGAATGGGAATGGGAAGTGCTAGAGCCAAAGGGTGCTTCCCAGTGGGACTGTCCGGGTGTCCCCGTGGGAAAAGGCAGCCCAAGGGAATCCTGGAATCTCCAGGATTTGGCTTGGAAAGCACCTCAAACCCATCACCTTCCCGCTATCCCAGGCTGCTCCAAGCCAGCCTTGGACATTCCAGGGATCCAGGGGCAGCCACAGCTTCTCCGGGAATGCCAGCCCAGCCCGGAATCCCTTCCCGATATCCCTCTGGCAGTGGGATATTCCCATTCCGCCCATTCCCTGTGTCCCGTCGGAAGCAAATCCCAGGAATCCCACACGGACACTGCGGAGGATCCAAGGGGGTCCCGGGGGCACCCAGCTCCCCCTCCCCATGGGGCAGCCCCAGGATGGGCACCCACGGACCGCCCCCGGCGCCCCCTTTCCCGGCACGGCACCGCCGCGGTTCCAAGCGGGAATTCCCACGGGAATCACCTCGAAGTGGCCGCCGCGCCGCACGCAGGGCCGGGAGCAGACGAGCATGGCCAGGAGCAGCGCCAGCAGCGCCAGCCCGCTCTGCGGGGCCGTGCCCGCCACGCCGCCGGAGCCCGGCCGGGGCCGCAGCACGAACTCGCCCAGGGCCACCTGCCCGGGCCCCTGGGCCAGGCCTGGGGACAGCGGGCACAGCTCAGCGCCGCAGAGCCCCTTTCCGGGCCCCCCTCCCGCTGCCCACCCGGGAATGCCCACCCGGGACACCGCCCCTTTCCCTGGGACACCAGCCCCTTTCCCGGGAACACCGGCCCCTTTCCCTGGGACACCAGCCCCTTTCCCGGGGACACCAGCCCCTTTCCCTGGGACACCAGCCCCTTTCCCGGGAACACCAGCCCCTTTCCCGGGAACACCAGCCCCTTTCCCCGGGGACACCAGCCCCCTTCCCTGGAACACCAGCCCCTTTCCCGGGAACACCAGCCCCTTTCCCGGGGCCACCAGCCCCCTTCCCTGGTACACCAGCCGCCTTCCCTGGAACACCAGCCCCTTTCCCGGGAACACCAGCCCCCTTCCCTGGTACACCAGCCGCCTTCCCTGGAACACCAGCCCCCTTCCCTGGAACACCAGCCCCTTTCCCCGGGCCACCAGCCCCTTTCCCCGGGCCACCAGCCCCCTTCCCTGGAACACCACCCCTTTCCGGGGCCACCAGCCCCTTTCCCGGGCCACCACTGGGCGGCACTGACCGCTGTGTGCCAGGTGCGCTGCCGAGTGCGCGGCCGCCAGCGCCAGCACCAGGTACGCCACGAGCTCGTGGCCCCGCACGTGCAGCTCCAGCGGGAGCAGCTCCGCCAGCGGCGTGGAGCGGAGCCGCGTCAGGGAGCGCCGCAGCATCAGCGCCTGCCGGGAACAGCGCGGGGACAGCGGGGAACAGCGGGGGAACAGCGGGGCAGGGCAGGGGACAGCGGGGGGACAGCGGGGAATAGCGGGGCAGGGCAGGGGACAGCGCGGGGACAGGGTCAGCGACACGGACAGGAGGTGAGGGCAGGGGCCAGGGCAAGCAGAGGTACCGGGGGACGACGGAAAACGTTGGGGGACAATGGGAGATGTCGGGGACAATGGGAAACTTTAGGAGCAGCGTCCCTCCTGGGTGTCCCGCGACCCTTCCCGGCTCCCTCCCCCCGTGTCCCCCCGGTGTCCCCCCCCTGTCCCCCGCCCCGGGCACTCACGGCGAGCAGGGCGCAGTTGAAGTTGAGGCCGTGGCCGCAGCCCCGGGCCAGCGCCAGGGCGGGGCCGCGCCCGCGGTGTCGCAGGGCCCCCAGGGCCAGCAGCAGCGCGGTGACAGCGGCCCAGGCGCCCAGGCAGCACAGCCGGGCCCCCCGCAATTCCCGGGAAAAGCAGCACAGCCGCTCCCTCCAGAAGTCCCGGGAAAAGCAGCGCGGCCACAGGCGGCGCTCGGTGGGAGCGGGGGGCCTCAGCCAACTCGCGGCGCTGGGAAATGGGAATGGGGCGTGGGATGGGAAAGGGCAGCCAGCCCCATCCCTGCCCCATCCCAAATCCCAAACCCTGCCCCATCCCTGCATCCATCCCAAATCCCAAACCCTGCCCCATCCCTAATCCCAAACGCTGCCCCATCCCTGCATCCATCCCTGCCCCATCCCAAATCCCAAACCCTGCCCCATCCCTGCATCCATCCCAAATCCCAAACCCTGCCCCATCCCTGCATCCATCCCAAATCCCAAACCCTGCCCCACCCCTGCATCCATCCCAAATCCCAAACCCTGCCCCATCCCTGCATCCATCCCAAATCCCAAACCCTGCCCCATCCCTGCATCCATCCCAAATCCCAAACCCTGCCCCATCCCTGCATCCATCCCTGCCCCATCCCAAATCCCAAACCCTGCCCCATCCCTGCATCCATCCCAAATCCCAAACCCTGCCCCATCCCAACCCACCCCCGATCCAATCCCAAGGTTCTCCAGCTGTTCCCAAGCCCAGTGTGGGCTCCCCACGGAATCCTCGCCCATAAATCCCCGAGTTCCCCCTCACCTGATGCTCAGGTTCTCCAGGATTTCCGGGAACGCTTCCAGCTGCTCCCGGAGCTCCGGGAAGGTGATGGAGCCGCTGTGATCCCGGTCGGCCGCCTGGAGCAGGGCCTGGCTCAGCGCTCCCAGCCGCTCCTCGGGAAGGGCCATGGAGCTCTCCCGGAGGCACTCCCGGAGCACCACCCGCAGCTCCTCTGCGTCGATGGAGCCGCTCCCTGGGAAATCGGGAGCATCCCAATATTCCACGGCCCTACGGAGTCAGCTCCATCATAATTTTCCAGTCCTAATCCAGGAATTTTCCTCGCGGGTCAGGGTGGGTCAGGATCCGCTCCCAGGAACAAGGGACGGGATAACGGGAATTGGCACCCAGGGAAGGCTCAGGTTGGATATTTGGGAATGTTCCTTCATGGAAAGGGTGCCATTGGAACAGGCAGGAGGATCCCAATATTCCATGGAGTCTCCATCCTGCACCTCTAATCCAGGAATTTTCCTCACAGGGAGGAATATCCTGGGTGGGTCAGGAGCCGCTCCCAGGAATGAGTGATTGGATAACAGGAATTGGCACCAAGGGGAGGCTCAGGCTGGATATTTGGGAATGTTCCTTCATGGAAAGGGTGCCATTGGAAGGGGCGCAGTCCCCATCCCGGATGTGGCGCTTGGGGACAGGCCCAGCGGCCCCGGCAGTGCTGGGAATGCCTGGATTTGATCTCTGAGGGCTTTTCCAACCCAAACGATCCCACACTTCCAGGAAACTGGGATGGGGAGTTGGGATTGGAGCAGAGCCCGCTCCTTTTCCTGGGAAAAGCGCTTCCAGGGAAATCCTGGAGCGTGACCGACGGAGTCCTGGGCTTCCACATGGAATTTTGCCACTCCCACCAGGGAGCGAGGGCAGCGGCCTCATCCCGGCCAAAGCGGGATGCTCAGAGCGCAGCAAATCCCAAATTTATCCCAGAAAACCCAACCGGATCCACTTTCCCTCCTCTCACCGTCCACGTCGTACACGCGGAAGAGGAAGCGGAGCTTTTCCATGGAATTCCCGTGGAGCAGCAGGCGCAGGGATCCCAGCAGCTCCTCCAGGCTCAGGGAGCCGCTCCCGTCGGAGTCGAAGAGCGCGAAAAACCTCTCGGCAAAGAAGGACTGCGGGAACGGGAACGTTCCCCACGGAGCGGGGAGTCAGGGAACGGCGGGAATCGCGCTGGGAAGGGATCGGAAAGCTCAGCCCATTCCCACGGGACACCTCCCGCTATCCCAGCAGGATCCAGCCTGGCCTGGGACATTCCAGGGATCCAGGGGCAGCCGCAGCTTCTCTGGGAATTCCAGCCTCCCAGCCGGGAATTCCTTCCCAAGATCCCACCCCAATCTCCCCTTTCCCAGTGGGAAGCCATTCCCAGTGTCCTGTCCCTCCATCCCTTGTCCCCAGTCCCTCTCCAGCTCTCCTGGAGCCCCTTTAGGCCCTGGAAGGGGCTCTGAGCTCTCCCTGGATCCTTCCCTTCTCCAGGTGAACATTCCCAGCTCTCCCAGGCTGGCTCCAGAGGGGCTCCAGCCCTCGGAGCAGCTCTGGGGCCTCCTCTGGAATTGCTCCAGCAGCTCCAGGTCCTTGGGAATTTGGGATGCAGAGCTGGAGCAGCTCCACAGGCAGGGCCTCACCTGGGGGGGGGGGGGGGGGGGACGGCAGAGAAAACTCTGGAGCCATTCCCATGGATCCCTCACCTCTTCCCAAGGATCCTATTCCCTCTTTCCCACAGATCCCTCACCTTTTCCCATGGATCCTTCACCTCTTCCCAAGGATCCCTCACCTCCTTCACTTGCAGGGCGGATTTGAACTCTTCCAGGCTGATTTCCCGGTCCTTCCCAGCGATATTCCCGAATTGTTTCGTCACCCAGCGCAGCCACTCCGCGTCCGCCGCCGCTCCCATGGCTCCGGAGCCTGCCCAGCACACGGAGCCGGCCCTAAATCCCGCAAAATCCCCTTCTTGGGAGCTCCTGCCGTGCTTCCAGCACTTGCAGCCTCCTCGTCCCAGAGAGCTCCTCTCACGGAGCGTCCCGGAACGGGATCCTGCAGGGATGAGCCGCGTTCCGGCGGCACTGGCTGCCCACGGAATCCCGAATTTCCATGGAGCTGCCGAGCCCAGATCCTGGGATAACCACGGGGCTCACCCGACCTCCACGAGCTGCCCGTGGGAGCATCCCTTGGGAATTGCTTGTTTTCCAGAAAACCCAAGCAGGGAATGGGAATCTTGGTCCTGTCTCCCATTCCTGCTCCATCCCATTCCCTTTTCCAGCCCTCCATAATTCCCCCGTGCTCCCATGAGATCCATCAGCACTTCCCAGCATCCCAGATTCCCTCAGGATCCCGGTATCTTGGGAAACCAAAGGAAAATCCAAGTTCCAGGAGCCTTTTCCCATTCCCCAACCCCTCCTGTTCACCTCCGGTGGATCCTGGGAGACTCCAGAGGATCCCAGAAAAGGCTGCAGTGTTCCCGAGGAGAACAGGCAGGGATGGATCCAGTTTGGGATGTGCCACTGGAATAAGTCTCCAATCCCTGCTCCCACCCCGTTCCCGTTGTCCCTCCCATCCCAGAATCCCGGCCCAGCTCCGTGGTGCATCCCGCTTTTCCCAGCTGTTGTTTATCCCTCTTCCAAAGCCCTGGATCTGACACTCCCTGCCCCATCCAGCCCTTGGGAATTGTGTGTCCTGCCAAATCCAGCCGGAGCCGGCATTCACGGGCACCGCATTCCCGAATTCCCGCCTGTCAGGAACACACTGGGAAGTGTCTTTTGCAGGCTGCGTCCTTTATTCCCTCCGGAACGCATCCGGCGCGCGCGGCTCCGAACCGGGATGAGGTTGCCATGGGAATGTCAGCAGCAGGATCCAGGTATAAAACATTCCTGCTTCCCGGATTCCCAGCAGCTGCTCAGGGCACGGAAAAGCGGGAAGGAAGGAGAGGGTTGGGATCCTGATCCCAGCTGGGAAAATCCCTCACTCGGCCGGATGTTTATTGGGAAGCTGGCGGAGCTTTGGAGGAAATTCCCGCTCTGGATCCATGGGAAGGGCAGGGATGGTTCCCATGGAGATGTCGTCGGACACTGACCCGGGCTGGGAAATCAGGGAATGCTTTGGTGGGAAGGGACCTTGAGGATCATCCCATTCCATGGGCAGGGACATTCCCGCTGTCCCAGCCTGCTCCAAGCTGTCCTTGGAAATTCCAGGGATCCAGGGGCAGCCACAGCTGCTCTGGGAATTCCAGCCCAGCCGCTCCCCACCCTCGCAGGGAACAATTCCTTCCCAGTATCCCATCCATCCCTGCCCTCCGGCAGTGGGAAGCCATTCCCTGTGTCCTGTCCCTCCATCCCTTGTCCCCAGTCCCTCTCCAGCTCTCCTGGAGCCCCTTTAGGCCCTGGAAGGGGCTCTGAGCTCTCCCTGGATCCTTCTCTTCTCCAGGTGAACATTCCCAGCTCTCCCAGCCTGGCTCCAGAGGGGCTCCAGCCCTCGGAGCAGCTCTGGGGCCTCCTCTGGAATTGCTCCGGCAGCTCCAGGTCCTTGGGAATTTGGGATGCGGAGCCGGAGCAGCTCCGCGGGTGGGGCCTCCCCCAGCAGGCAGAGAGGACAATCCCATTCCCTCCATTCCCATTCCCTCCATTCCCACTCCCTGGATTCCCGGGATTCCCACCGCCTGCCTTTCACCAGAGCCGTTCCTGCCGCTGTGAATCGATCAGTGACCGCTCTGGCGCGGCCGATCAATACCTGCTGATCAGTACCCCCCGATCAACCCCCTCCAATCAATCTCCCCCGATCAATCCCCCCCGATCAATCCCCTCCGATCCATCCCCCTCCGATCCATCCCCCCCCGATCAATCCCCCCCGATCAATCCCCCTCCGATCAATCCCCCCCGATCAATCCCCCCCGATCAATACCCGCCGATCAATCCCCGCTGATCAATCCCCCCCGATCAATACCCGCCGATCAATCCCCCCCAATCAATACCCACCGATCAATCCCCCCCCGATCAATCCCCCCCGATCAATCCCCCCCGATCAATCCCCCTCGATCAATCCCCCCCGATCAATCCCCCCCGATCAATACCCGCCGATCAATCCCCCCGATCAATACCCGCCGATCAATCCCCGCCGATCAATCCCCGCCGATCAATCCCCCCCCGATCAATACCCACCGATCAATACCCGCCGATCAATCCCCCCCGATCAATCCCCCCCGATCAATACCCACCGATCAATCCCCCCCCGATCAATACCCACCGATCAATACCCACCGATCAATCCCCCCCGATCAATCCCCCCCGATCAATACCCACCGATCAATCCCCCCCGATCAATCCCCCCCGATCAATCCCCCCCGATCAATACCCACCGATCAATCCCCCCCGATCAATACCCACCGATCAATCCCCCCCGATCAATCCCCCCCGATCAATCCCCCCCGATCAATACCCACCGATCAATCCCCCCCGATCAATACCCGCCGATCAATCCCCGCCGATCAATCCCCGCCGATCAATCCCCCCCGATCAATACCCACCGATCAATACCCCCTGATCAATACCCACCGATCAATACCCACCGATCAATCCACCCCGATCAATCCCCCCCAATCAATACCCACCGATCAATACCCCCTGATCAATCCCCCCCAATCAATACCCACCGATCAATACCCCCTGATCAATACCCACCACCCGTTGTTCCTGTGCCCCCCGCCCTGCCCCATTGGCAGCCGCATCGGGGCTGCTCCGATCGATCATTAATCAATCAATCGATCAATCAATCGATCAATCAATCAATCGATCACTCTGCTGCTAATCGGCGCCCAGCCCCAGGCACTCCTTATCAATAGATCAGTTATTGGCTCCAGGAACTGATCACCAGGATCCCATCGATCGTTCCGGTATTGATCCGTGTTCATTGGCGTTAATGCCTCATTAGGAAATTGATTAATGAGTTTATTAGGGAATTAAGATGTTATTTTACGCATTATTCTGTTATTAATTCGTATTAATTAATGTTAATTTACTGTTAAGATATTTATTCTTTCATTATTATTTTATGCACCATTCTATTATTAATTTGTGCTTATTAGCGTTAATTAAGATATTTATTCTTTCATTAATAAATTAAGATATTATTTTATGCATCATTCTATTATTAATTCGTGTTTATTAGTATTAATTATTAATATATTTATTCTTTCATTAATACTTTAACATATTTTACACATTATTCTATTATTAATTTGTATTTATTAATATTATTTATTCTTTCATTAATAAATTAAGATACTATTTTATGCATGATTTTATTATTAATTCGTGTTTATTAGTATTATTAAGATATTTATTAGTTCATTAATTTTTTATGCATTCTTCTATTATTAATTCGTGTTTATTAGCGTTAATTATTAAGACATTTATTCATTCATTAATTTATTAAGATACTATTTTGTATATTATTCTATTATTAATTCATATTTATTAATATTATTATTAAGATATTTATCCTTTAATTATTCTTTTATGCATTATTCTATTATTAATTCGTGTTTATTAGCATTAAGCTATTTATTCATTCATTAATAAAGGTATTATTCTACGCATTATTCTACTATTAATTAATATTTATTGGCATTAATTTAATAAGATATTTATTCATTCATTAATAAATTATTATTTTACACATTATTCTATTATTAATTCATATTTATTAGCATTAATTAAGATATTTATTCATTCATTAACATATTAAGATATTATTTTACATATTATTTTATTATTAATTTGCGTTGATTAATATTAATTATTAAGATATGTATTCTTTCATTAATAAATTAAGATATGATTTTATGCATTATGCTATTATTAATTCGTATTTATTAGCATTAATTTATTATTAATATATTTATTCTTTCATTAACACATTATTATTTTATGCATTATTCTATTATTAATTCGTGATTATTAGCGTTAATTATTAACAAATTTCTTTAGGATTTTATTACCTGCATTTATTACTGTATTGATAAATCAATTGACTCTTTAATGCATTATTCTATTATTAATTCCTATTTATTAGTGTTAATTAAGATATTTATTGTTTCATTCATACATTATTTTATGCATTATTCTTTTATTAATTCGTAGTTATGAGTATTAGTTTATCCTTTATTATTAATATTTTTTATTTTATTATTAACTGTATTTACTTCATTAATAAATCAATTTATTACCTTATTTATTAGCCTATTAACGGTAGTTATTCTTTTATTAATAAAACAATTCATTATTTTATGATCCCATTATTAATTTGCATTCATTAGTACTGATTTATTATTTCATTGGTAATATTATCAATTTATTTATCAATTAATTAATTCATTAATTTATCAATTCATTAGTTTATCAATTTCTTAATTTATAAATTTATCGATTATTTTATCAATTTATCAATTCATTATCAATTTATCAATTCATTAGTTTATCAATTAATTTATAAATTTATCGATTATTTTATCAATTTATCATTATCAATTTATCCATTCATTAGTTTACCAATTTCTTAATTTATAAATTTATCGATTCTTTTATCAATTTATCAATTCATTATCAATTTATCAATTCATTAGTTTATCAATTTCTTAATTTATAAATGTATTGATTATTTTATCAATTTATCAATTCATTAATTTATCAATTTATCAATTCATTAGTTTACCAATTTCTTAATTTATAAATTTATCGATTCTTTTATCAATTTATCAATTCATTAGTTTACCAATTTCTTAATTTATAAATGTATTGATTATTTTATCAATTTATCAATTCATTTATTACTTTATCAATTTAATAACTTATCAATTTCTCAATTCATTAATCTATTGACTTATCCATTAATTAATGACTTTATCAATACAATAGTTTATCAGCGTATCCGTTGATTGATTGATCATTGCACCCACTATCCATTGATCCATTGATCCATGACCAGCACGTTCCATTCCTGGCTCCCTGTTGGACTCTCCCGCCCCTCCCGAGGCTCTGAACCCCAGGAATTAATCAATGACGTCATTAATTAATGCCCACGAGCTGTTCATTAACACCAGCTCAGCCGCAGCCGCAGCCGCAGCGGGACAACGCTGCTTCCAGCTCCAGCAGAAACGAGGCAACCTCCCCCAGCCCCTCCGCTTTTCCCGGCGCTGATCCCGCCGAGAATTCCCAAGATTCCCTCAAGGATCCTCCCGAGATTCCACCCGAGATTCCACCCGAGGATCCTCCCGAGATTCCCCCCCGAGATTCCACCTAAGGATCCTCCCGAGATTCCCCCGAGATTGCACCCGAGATTCCCCCCCGAGATTCCCCCGAGATTCCACCTAAGGATCCTCCCGAGATTCCCCCCCGAGATTCCACCCGAGATTCCACCCGAGGATCCTCCCGAGATTCTCCCCCGAGATTCCACCTAAGGATCCTCCCGAGATTCCCCCGAGATTGCACCCGAGATTCCCCCCCGAGATTCCACCCAAGGATCCTCCCGAGATTCCACCCGAGATTCCACCCGAGATTCCACCCGAGGTTCCTCCCAAGGATCCTCCCGAGATTCCACCTAAGGATCCTCCCGAGATTCCCCCGAGATTCCACCCGAGATTCCCCCCCGAGATTCCCCCGAGATTCCACCTAAGGATCCTCCCGAGATTCCACCCGAGATTCCACCCGAGGATCCTCCCGAGATTCCCCCCCGAGATTCCACCTAAGGATCCTCCCGAGATTCCCCCGAGATTGCACCCGAGATTCCACCTAAGGATCCTCCCGAGATTCCACCCGAGGTTCCTCCCGAGATTCCACCCGAGATTGCACCCGAGATTCCCCCCCGAGATTCCACCCGAGATTCCACCTAAGGATCCTCCCGAGATTCCCCCTCGAGATTCCACCCGAGATTCCCCCGAGATTCCCCCCCGAGATTCCCCCGAGATTCCACCCAAGGATCCTCCCGAGATTCCACCCGAGATTCCACCCGAGGTTCCTCCCAAGGATCCTCCCGAGATTCCACCCGAGATTCCACCCGAGATTCCACCTAAAGATCCTCCCGAGATTCCACCCGAGGTTCCTCCCGAGATTCCACCCCCGAGATTCCACCCAAGGATCCTCCCGAGATTCCACCCGAGATTCCACCTAAGGATCCTCCCGAGATTCCCCCCCGAGATTCCACCTAAGGATCCTCCCGAGATTCCCCCCCGAGATTCCACCCGAGGTTCCTCCCGAGATTCCCCCCCGAGATTCCACCCGAGATTCCCCCGAGATTCCACCCGAGATTCCCCCCCGAGATTCCCCCCCGAGATTCCACCCAAGGATCCTCCCGAGATTCCCCCCCGAAATTCCACCCGAGATTCCACCCGAGATTCCCCCGAGATTCCACCCGAGATTCCCCCCCGAGATTCCACCCAAGGATCCTCCCGAGATTCCCCCCCGAGATTCCACCCGAGGTTCCTCCCGAGATTCCCCCCCGAGATTCCACCCGAGATTCCCCCGAGATTCCACCCGAGATTCCACCCGAGATTCCACCTAAGGATCCTCCCGAGATTCCACCCGAGGTTCCTCCCGAGATTCCCCCGAGATTCCACCCGAGATTCCACCTAAGGATCCTCCCGAGATTCCCCCCCGAGATTCCACCCGAGGTTCCTCCCGAGATTCCACTCCCGAGATTCCACCTAAGGATCCTCCCCCGAGATTCCACCCGAGATTCCACCCCGAGATTCCACCCGAGATTCCTCCCAAGATTCCCCCGAGATTCCCGCGAAGGCGCCTCCCAAGATTCCCCCGAGATGCCCCCCAAGGTTCCCCCCGAGGTTCCTCCCAAGATTCCCCCCAAGATTCCCCCGAGGATCCCCCCAAGGATCCTCCCAAGGATCCTCCCGAGGTTCCATCCGAGATTCCCCCCGAAGATCCCTCCAAGGATTCCCCCGAGATTCCCCCCGAAGATCCCCCCAAGATTCCCCCGAGGTTCCCCCCGAGATCCCCCCGAGATTCCCCCAGGATTCCCCCAAGGTTCCTCCCGAAGTTCCATCCGAGATTCCCCCGAGATTCCCCCCGAAGATCCCTCCAAGGATGCCCCCGAGATTCCCCCGAGATTCCTCCCAAGATTCCCCCCAAGATCCCCACAAGGATCCCCCCAAGATCCCCCCAGGATTCCCCCTCGGCCCCGCTCCCCACCAGGGCCCTTTATTCCCAGTTTTCCCGGTGTATTCCCAGCTTTGCCCGGAGCTCCTGCTCCTCCCCGTGGATCCCAAATCCCGGGATTTTCCCCCAAAAGGCGGAATTGTTCCCATCGAAGCTTCTCCAGCCACAGCCTGGCACGGTGGCGGCTTCCCGGCTGCTGGGACAGCCCCGCCATTCCCGGGACGCTGCAGAACCTCTGGAAAAGCTGGGATTGGAATCGCAGATCCCGCTGCTTTTCCCGGCTGCATGGTAAAATTCCAGGGAATTGCCGGGTTCTCCTTCCCTTCGAGAATGTGGAACCGCCGTGGTTCCCAGGGAGAACCCTTCAGGAATGTGGAACCACCATCGTTTCCAGGGAAAACCCTTTGGAACCACCGCTGTTTTCCAGGAAAAGCCCCTTGGGAATGCCAAATTCTCCAGGAAAAACTCTTTGGGAATGCCATGTTTTCCAGGAAAAGCCCCTTTGGGAATGCCGCTGTTTTCCAGGAAAAGCCCCTTTGGGAATGCTGTGTTTTCCAGGAAAAGCCCTTTGGAACCACCGCTGTTTTCCAGGAAAAGCCCCTTTGGGAATGCTGTGTTTTCCAGGAAAAGCTGGGATTCGCTGGGCTCTGGCTGTCCCTGTGCCCTCCCTTTCCCAACTGATGGAATTTTTATCCCGTTCTCCCACTTTCCCCCCTCTTTTCTTTTCCCCAGCAGCTTCTCCGAGGAAATATTTGGGACAATTCCCAGGATCGGGTGGGAAAATCCTGGTGGAAATTTCCCAGTTTGGGGGGGGGGGGGGGGGGGGGGGGGAGGAATCCATCCCGGATTTGGAATTCCCTGAATCCCAGGAAAAGCAGCTCCCGAACTCCGCCATTCCCGAGAAATCCCTGGCACCTGAAAGTCTGGGAAAGCCGCAGGAATTCCATTGGAATTGCAGGGCAGTCGAGGCCCGGCGGGATTTTCCCGGAGTTAATTCCGTGAACTCGGAATTCCCGATGCAAGCCGGGATCTCCATGGATTTCCCTTGGGAATTGTCAGAGCCGCGTTTGGCAAAGCGGGAGGAATGAAACCTGGGAATGCCGGGATTCTGGGAGCGGGAATTGGGGATAACCCAATCATTGGCATATTCCCAAATTTCCAGGGTTGATTGATTCCCAAAAAAAAACCCCGCAGATTGTGGGAATGTTTGGAGGGATGGAAAAACGGGATGGATTTCATGGAATTCCACGGGAACGGACACTTCCGTTATCCCGGCAGTTTTTTCCGGGAATTCCAGCCCAGGCAGGAATTCCTCGCCGCTCTCAGCGGGGCTCTGGAAGCGGGAGCCATTCCCTGTTTGCCGTCTGGCCAGCGGGAATGCTGGAATGGCATCCCAGGACACAAAGAGCAGCGGGAAAAGGGAATCCGGCAGCTTGGGAAGGGAAGGGAGAGCAGGGAAATGCCGACGGTATCCAAGGAATGCCGGGGAAATGGAAGGAAGGGCTGCGGGATCATTCCGGATCAGCTTTCCCGGACTTTCATCCCAAAGTTTTCCTGGGATTCTGCGGGATTTCCTCATTCTCCGAGGAGCTTAATCCCTGGTTTTTATGGGAAACCACTTCCCATTCCCAAGTTCTCCTCAAATTCCACAGGATTTGCTCATCCTGAGGAATCCAATCGCTGGTTTTTACAGGAATCTCCCTCCATTCCCAAGTTTTCCTTGGATTCCGCATTTTCTGAGGAATTCAACCCCTTTCCATCCCTGATTTTTACAAGAACCACCCTCAAGTCCCAAATTTTCCTGGGATTCCACAGGATTTCCTCATTCTCAGAGGAATTCCATCCCTGATTTTCACAGGAAACCACTTCCCATTCCCAAGTTTTCCTTGGATTCCGCGGGATTTGCTCGCCCTGAGGAATTCCAGCAGCTCTTCCCGCAGCAGGAGCCTCTGGAAAACCCCACAGAAGCAGCTCCTGCTCCAGGAAATCCCATGGGATTTGTCCCTGGAAAAGGGCAGGAATGGGCAAACATTCCCAAAAGGAACAAACCGGAGCGAAAACTCTTGGAAAAACAGGAAACCAACCTCTGGATTCATCACAGTGTGCCGGGATTGGAGCAGAATTCCCAAATTTTCCTGTTTCCTTGGAATCCTGCCGGTATTTTGGGAACAGCTCCATCAATCCTGCAAAGCTTCCTCAAGGAAATCCCTTGAACATCCGGAATTCCGCCATTCCCATTCCCAGTTTTCCCATTTTCCTTTTGTATCCTTCCATTTCCTGCAAGTTTTTAGCCCCAAAAATCCCCTTTTCCCCCCAATTTCCCAAGGAATTTTCTCAGGAATTTTCCAAGCATCCCTGAAGGGGTTTTTTCTCCACTTTTTTCTCATCCCCCTCATGGATTTCCAACAGCAAAAATCCCCCCAAAATCCAGATTTCCCAGCTTGATTTTAACTCCCGAGTCATTCCAGCTTTTCCATGCTTTACACCCATTTTTCCCTAAATTCCGAAGGTTTATCCCAGAATTCCTTGGATTTTTCATTATTCCCGAATTTTTTTTGGGGAGAGGAGGGGATTTGACCAAGTTCTCCCATCGCTCCAGGCCAAGGGAAGCAGGAAAAACCTTGGAATATTCCACTAGAAAACTGGGAATATCCCAATTATCCACCAGGAATTTTTACCAGGACGAAAGAAAATAGAATTTAAAACAAACCAAAAAAACGGGAATAACGTTTTCCACTCAATTTTAGGGAATTTTGGGAGGGGATTTGGAGCCATCCTGGATTTTTTCCCCTCATTTTTTAACTTCAAATCAGCTTTTCCTCGTTTTATATGGGATTTTCCCCATTTTCTCCCCGGAATGCTGCGAAAATTCCGATTTTAAGGAGCTGAACCACAAACTGGGGTGGTCAGGAAATTCCTATGGAATCCCAAGGCTCTTTTCCATGGAATTCCTGGATCCCAGGGATTGATTTGATCCCAAACTCCCCTCAGGGAGCTCTGCTGGGAATGCTGAGGGTGGAAAAGCGGGAATTTTTTTCCCGTTGGCATTCCCAGCTCCGCAGGCAGAGCAGGGAGCTGCTCCCAGGGAAAGAAGGAATTTCTTTGTGTGGGAAAACAAAGGGGACATTCTCTGGGATAAACAAACAACTCCCAGGGATTTTCCAAGGGGAATTCAGCGGGGTGGGAATGTGGGGCAGCAGGAGGATTCCCATGGAAGCTGGAGGGGGTGGAATCCCGGGAAAACAAAGGGAAAACCCCAAAATTCCCGTGGAAAACAAACAAGGAAAAATGCCACAAATTCCTGGTGAAAATAAACCGGGAAAATCCCACAAATTCCTGATAAAACAAACAAGGAAAACTCTCAAATTCTTGTTAAAAATAACCAGGGAAAAAACCCCAGAAATTAAAAATTCCTGATTAAGGAAAAAAAGGGAAAACCCTCAAATTCCTGGTAAAAAAAACAATCCCACAAATTCCTAATTCTGGGTGAAAATAAACCAGGAAAAAACCCTCAAATTCCTGGTAAAAAACCAATCCCACAAACTCCTAATTCCTGGTAAAAATAAACTGGGAAAATCCCATAAATTCCAAATTCCTGGTGAAAACAAACCAGGAAAAACCCTCAAATTCCTGGTAAAAACCAATCCCACAAATTCCTAATTCCGGATAAAAATAAACGGGAAAATTTCACAAATTTAATTTAAAATTCCTGTTCAAAACAAACTCCAGAAATTCCAAGTTCCTGATAAAAACAAACAAGGAAAACTCTCGAATTCCTGTTAAAAATAAACCAGGAAAAAACTCCCCAAATTAAAAACTCCTGGTAAGAATAAACAAGGGAAGCCTCAAATTCCTGGTAAAAAAACCAATCCCACAAATTCCAAATTCCTGGTGAAAACAAACCAGGAAAACCCTCAAATTCCTGGTAAAAAAACCAATCCCCCAAATTAAAAATCCCTCCTAAAAATGAACAAGGGAAACCCCCAAATTCCTGGTAAAAATAAATGGGGGGGGACCCAGAAAGTAAAAATTCCTGATTTAAAAAAAAAGGGGGAAACTCCCTCAAATTCCTGTAAAAAACCAATCCCACAAATTCCAAATTCCTCTCAAACCAACCAGGAAAAATCCCACAAATTCAATTCAAAATTCCTGATCAAAACAATCCCCATGAATTCCAAATTGCTGATCAAAAACAAGGAAAAAAACCCCAGAAATTAAAAATTCCTGATAGAAACAAACCAGAAAAAACGCTAAATTCCTGGTAAAAAACAATCCCACAAATTCCAAATTCCTGGTGAAAATAAATCAAGAAATACCCTCAAATTCCTGGTAAAAACCAATCCCACAAATTCCTAATTCCTGGGTGAAAATAAACCAGGAAAAACCCTCAAATTCCTGGTAAAAAACCAATCCCACAAATCCTAATTCCTGGTAAAAATAAACTGGGAAAATCCCCCAAATTCCTGGTAAAAAATAAACAAGGAAAAATCCACAAATTCCAAATTGCTGAAAACAAAACCAGGAAAACCCCTCAAATTCCTGTAAAAAACCAATCCCACGAATTCCAAATTCCTCTGAAACCAACCAGGAAAAACCAATCCCACGAATGGAAAATTGTAGAAGAAAAGCAAAAAAAAAATTCTTTAAAATTTATTCCCAATTTATCATTCCTTTTCCTTTTTCATTCCCAAACTCCTGGAATAGGAACCATGGAAGGAGCAGCTTTAAACATGGAGTTTGGGCTTTAAACTCGGAAAAAATTCCCTCAGTCATTCAAAAAACCAGGAATTTTCTGCACCTTTCAGTACTCGAAACACAGATTTTCCTCAGGAGAAACAAAGGAAAAAAGCAGCTCTGGATCCCCAGAAATTCCTTTTCAATCACAGCTTATCCCAGCAAATTCTCTTCCAGGAGAAAAGTCCTTTTCCAAAGGTCTCCTCCCGGGCCAGGAGCACAAATTCCATCAAAAATTCCTGAAGATTCAGCCCAGGAGCCACCTCTGGTCGCACCTGGGAAGGAGAAGTTCAAAGAGAGCTGAAAGAAAATTCCGCTTCATTCCCAAATCCCAAGCGATTAGAAAAGTTTGGAATATTAATCACCAATCGAGGATTTATCAGCCAATCCCAAAATTCCATCATAAACTCCTAAAACATCCCAAAAAGATGAACTTTTTGCAGAATATCACTTTTATTTTGCTTTCATCGGAATTTTTACCTGGAGCTGGATGCAGCTTTTCCTGTCCCATTCCCAACACAATTCCTGCTGTCATCACCCACATTCCTGGGATTTATCCACGCTCACAGGTGACACTTCACCTCCATCCAGCGCTGCAAAATATTTGGATGAAATAGAAGTTTCCCAAGGATTTTCAGCATTCTCTCGATGCTTTCCAACAGCTCTTAGGGATTTTCCAGCCCTGTGTTTTCCAGGGAAAGCTGGACAAGCCCAGCCACATTCCAGGAACAGCAGGAAGGGACAAAGTGGAATTTTGGAAGGAAAAAAAAAGCACTTCTTACCTGTGTTCTGCTCCAGCTGATGGGAACGGTGCCCGGGGTTCAGAAATCCCAAATCCCTGAAGAGGAGCAGCTGTGGGCTTGGATCCTACATCCAACAGCTGCCACCTCAGCCAGCAGCGCCTGGAAAAGGAGCAGGAGCAGGGAATGCTTTGGGATGGAAAGGAGCTTAAAGCCCATCCCATTCCATGGGCAGGGATAACTTCCACTGTCCCAGCGTGCTCCAAGCTGGCCTTGGACATTCCAGGGGCAGCCACAGCTTCTCCGGGAATTCCAGCCCCTCCCCACCCTCCCAGGAAGAAAATCCTTCCCAAAATCCCACCTAACCGTGCTCTCTTCCAGCCGGAATCCATCCCCCTTACCCTGGCATCCCAAGGAAAAAAAATCCCTTCCAATCTTTCCTGGCGGCTCCCACCGGGAACCGAAGGATTCCCGTCCTTGGCCCTGCTCAGGGCTTTTCCCGGGGGGACCCTCCCGAGCCTCCCGCTCTGCCCTTCCCTTCTCGGGGGGATCCCCCCGAGCCTCCCGCCCTGCCCTGTCCTTCCCAGGGATCCCGGACCCCGCCGTTCCGCCCCGGAGCCGCTCCCAGCCCGGTGAGGCGGCCCCGGCCGCGGGGACCCCGCTGAGGGCGGCCCGCCCGCTCCCCTCCCCTCAGCACCGCCCCCGCCCCGCCGGGGCCATTCCCGGGGAGACCCTCCCGGCACTCCCGGGCACGGGCAGCGACTCCCGCCCTTCCCTTCGCCTCGGGAACGGCTCCCCAGCCCCGTGAGGCGGCCCCGGCCGCGGGGACCCCGCTGAGGGCGGCCCGGGCGCTCCCCCTCCCCTCAGCGCCGCCGCCCCTCCCTCCTTCCCTCCCCGGCCGCGCTCCGCCCGCCGCTCACGCTCCGCCCGCCCCCCGCCGCCGGGGCCCGCGCCATTACCCGCGCCATTCCCATACCCCGTTCCGCACCTTTCCCTCCCTCCTGGCTGCGCGCCCCGGGCCGGGCGACTCCGGCTCGGCCACCGCTCCCCGCCCCGGCGCCTCCCCCAGGCTCGGGCGGGCGGAGAGGGCAGCGAGCGCCGTGCCCGGCGCGGCAAAGCCGCGGCCGCTCCGTCTCCATCAGGCGGCAGCGCGGAATGAGCCTGGGCTCGGCGCCGGGCTGTCCCCCTGCCCGGCCGAGCCGCTCCCCCATTGGCTTCCGCCGCGCCTCGCGCTGCCGGTTGGCTGAGGCGCGGCGGCGGCGCGCTCTGATTGGCCGGCGGCGCTGTCAATCTCGGCGGAGCCCCCGGAGCGCCCGCCCCCGCGGTTATCAGGTTAGTGCGCGCCGCGGTGCTGCGCTCGGGCTTCCGAGCGGCGCTGGGCGAGCCCGAGTCCCTCCGCGCCCCGCGATCGGGGGGCTCTGCACAGGGGTCACTGCGCCAGCCGAGCCGGGCACCCTCCGCGCCTCCCGCCAGCCACGGACATGGACATGAAGAAAAGGATCCACTTAGAGCTGCGGAACAGGACGCCCTCAGATGTAAGCAATGCAATGCCAAAAAAAAAAAAAAAAAAAAAAAAAAATTAATGATAATAATGCTAATGATGAGAATAATAAAAAGGCATCCCACGGTTATTTTTTTTTTTTTTTGGCGGGGTGGAGCGTGCCAGGTGTTGGCGGGGCCGCTGCTGCCCTTGAGGTGCCTACCTGTGTGTGTGGGGGGGCCGTGCCCCCCGCTTTGGGGGGCGCGGGGCGCTCGCGGTGAGGTTTGGGGGGGTCCCCGGGGCTGCTCCTGCCCGTGCCGGGCTGCGATGCCTCGGAGAGGGCTCGCCGTGCATTAAATAAAAATAAGTTGCTCGCTCCTCTCTCTCTCGGCGTGTTTAGTTCGCAAATATTTGTGCAGGGTGCTGGGCAGGGAGAGGCAGACAGGGACTGCGAGTGAGTTGCGAATGGTTTAGTTTAAAGTGCGTCTTCATTTCTTTGCAGTGATCAGGCAAGAGAGACTGGGGAGCCATATTTGTAACTTTGTAGTCCTCATGAACGCGCCCTTTCTCTCTCTCTCTCTCTCTCCCTCTCTCCAGATGCTGAGAAGATAAAAGGAAAGAATTTTGAAACCAATGCTTAGCGTTGGTTGGGTTTGCTTTGGGCTTTTTTTTTTTTTTTCTTTTTTTTTTTTTTTTAATTTTGCGGGCGATGGGGCATCGCCGCCGGTAGCGCGAGCGTTGAATAATAAGAATAATAATCATAAGAATAATAATAAAAAAAAAAAAAAATGGAAAGAAATCAACGCACTCTCCACCCCCTCCATCCCCACACACGCACAAAAAGGCTGGATGTGTGTGCGTGTTTTTCCTTCTTCCCCCTTTTCCCCCCCTTCCTTCCCCCGGGGCCGGACTTCAGGTTGTTGTTCCGCGTCTCGCGGAATAAACGGGGGACGGCGAAAAACTTTGGCAGGACAAAAAAAAAAAAAAAAAAAAAAAAAAAAAAGCCAAACAAACAAAAAAAAAACCCAACCAAAAAAAAAACCCAACAAAACCCCAAAACAAGCAAGAAAATAGCGGGGGGGAAAGGAAGCGAAAAAATAGCAAAACCACCCCAAAAGAGTGGGCGGGAGGTGGCCGGGGGCAGGCGGGGCGCGAACCCGCGGCGGGGAAGCCCCTTCCCCTCATCCCCCCCCGCCCCGCCGGGCCCTCGGCGGTGACCGGGCAGGGCTCGCCGGGCCCCGGCCCCGCCGCGTCCCCCGGGCCGCCGGAGGCTGCGGGAAGGGGAGCGCGGGGGGCGAACGTACCTCAGCGGGGAGCGCCCGGGGCAGCGCGGCGGGACGCGGCCGGGCCGAGCGCGGTGTTGTCCGGGGGACAAAGGCGGGCGCGGGGCGGCGGAAGCTGCGCTTTAAAGTTTAAAAACTCCTGGGCGAGCAGGAGGAGGAGGAAGAGGAGGAGGACGGCACGGAGGGGGCACGGAGCGCAGAGCCCCGCGCCACAGCCGCCATGGCCGGCGCTGCGCTGCCCGGCGCGGGGAGCGCGGGGGCTCCGTGAGGCGAGCGGGGCAGCGCCGCACCGCAAGTAGGACGCGGCGCCATGTTCTGTGCTGCCCCCCCCGCCTTCCCTCAGCGCCGCCGCCTCCTTCTCCTCCTCCTCCTCCTGCCGCTGCCTCGGCCGCGGGCGGCCCCGCGGGGCCGTGAGGGAGCCCCGCTGCCGCCGGGGCTGAGGCGGTGCGGAGGCTGCGGCGGGGCCGCCCGGCGCCCTCCCGACATGACGGGCAGCGCCGCCGCTGCCATTTTGTCGCCGGCCGCGGGGCGGGAGGAGGCTCGTGACGGCCGCGCCGGGGTAAAAAAGGATAAAAAGCTTTTGAAAAATCGGGTTTTATTGAATATTCGGGGCACGGCGAGGCAGCGGCCGCCGGAGCGTGGCCGGGGCCGCCACAGCGGGGGGAGCCCCGCGGCCCCCCCGGGCAGCGAGCGCGGAGCCGGGAATCCGCCTCCTTCCTGGGCAGGGCCCTGCGGGGAGGCAGCGCTGGGCTTTGGGAAGTGTTTCTCTCCTTTTCAGCCTCTTTTTAAAATTAATTTTCCGTGATTTTCTTCTTTTTTTTTTTTTTTTTTTTCATAGTTTTCTATCTTTTGGTCATTGTTTGCCCCCATTTCGCTTCGCTGCCTTTCTAACTGGAGGCTTCTTGCCCGGTTTAAACTCAGACTTAAGGCTTTAAATGCAGCTTCCAAAGGTTTAAAACCGGGCTTTCACCCCCCCCCCCCCCCCCCCCCCCCCGCTTTCCACGCTTGGATTTTGTGCTGTTTCTGCTCAGTTTTGCCTCACGCCAAAGAAAGTTGGGACAGCTCGGAGCAGGAGGGGCTTCCCTGCTCCTCAGGGCTGGGAATGGGCAGCAGGGAGCTGGAAAATCAGGATCATTTCACCTGGAAACGCTTGGTTTTCCTTGGCACCCTTGGAATCTGTCCGGGAATTTGGTGTCTCGGTGTTCCCAAGGTGTCCTAAACCCCAGTTTTCCAGGTTTTTAGGCAGAGGGCTAGAGATTCCAGTTGGGAATGTTGTTGCGTTCCGAGTTGCTTCCAGCTGTGTGCACGTGTTTTTTAGGGGTTGGAGTGTGGGGGGTGAATTCTGTTCCTCGGCAATATTATTTAAGGAAAATTCCTTCCAAATCCACCCTCTGGAAGTGGGATTGGGAAGGAATAGCTGTGCCAAAGTGATTTATTTCTGGATTTCAGGAAGTTCTGGGGTATGAGGAGGATGCGTTTGGGAATTGTTTTCCTTCGTTTTGGGCGGTCAGTGTTTGTCCTTGTCGTTATTCCCCAGTTTTGATGTGGAATAGAAAGAAATCCTGGGGAAATCCCTCAGAATTTCGGAGTTCCCTCAGAATTTCGGAGTTCCCTCAAATTCCGTGCTGCTTTTTTAGAGAGTTTATCCTGAAATCAGCCAGGACCAGCCCTTTTATAAGTCAGGCTCAAATAATGGGACACGGATGGGGTTTGGTGCTTCTTCCTGAGCCTGCTTGGGAGATTTTATTGCTGCGCCGCCTGGTTTTCCATGGAATTCTCTGCTTTCCCATCAAATCATCCCATCAAGTGCCATCCTGATTAAGAAAACATCCTCCGGCTGTCCTCAGGTGGATTCTGTGGGAGATATTCCTTCCTTAATCTCATTTTTGTTGTTTAATCCTGTCATTTTCCCATTATTTTCCGTATCCACCTGGATTTTACTGCTGGAAATTTGGGATTTCTGGCTGTTGTTCAGGCAGGTGTTTTCCCAGATATTCCCACTTTTTCTCCTGTTCCATTCGTGAGGCGCAGCAGAATTATCCCTTGGTTTCTTTTATCAATACAACTTTTCATTCTAATTTATCAGCTCCTGATAATTATCATGACTTCCCAGGAATTTCCCTGATCATTCCCATGGGAAAATCCGGAGTAAAATCCAAATACTGGGAAGCAGGTGCGGGTGGGGGGTCAAAATGAGGCCCAAAATTTGGTTTATCGGGAGAAAGAATTCCTTTATCGGCTCCAAACTGCAGCAGGGATAAAACTTGGAATTTATTCCTCCCCGTTCTGGCTCATTCCTGGGGTTTTTTTCCTCCCCTGGAAGTTTTCATTCCGGAGGGAAACGGTGGAAAAACGTGTGGGAAATTCCCTCTGAAAGTGGAACTGGATTTGAAAAGGCTTTTTTCCCCTCTTCCTTGCTCTTCCCGTTTTCCCCGTTTCTCTGGGATGCCGCTGGATTTAGTTTTGGCCTCCTGAGAATTCCCTTTTTTTTTTTTTTGGGGAAGCTCCAAATGTTCTCTGAGATTCGGGTGTCCAAATTCCAGCTGGAAGGATGGGAATAAGAGGAAAAGCTGGGGTGGAACTGATGGAATTGTGTGGGATTCCAGCTCTTGGAATTCCCGAAGGAACCGAGCTTCTCATCCTGCCCTCGAATTGGTGGGAAAATCTCAGTCCAGACTTCTCCTGGATTAAACCTTGTCCTAACCCGGCCCTGGAGCAGGAATTGCTGGAATTCTGTGTTATTTGTCATGGAATAAATCCACATTCCTGCTGCTCTGCTCCGAGCGTGGCCCAAAACCTGGGAATTCCGTGGGCATTTTCAGGGATTTGGGAATTTTAAATTCTTGTCCGTTTCCCCGAGTTTCAAAGATCCGTTTGTTTCCATTGGTGAGCCGTCTGAAATATCCATGGAATGCTTCCTTAAATATTTCCATCCTGAATATCCATTGGCACCAGAATCCCTGGCTCTTTCCCTAAATATTTACATCCCATCAAACTGCTTCTCCTTAAATCCTTCCATCCCGGGAGGCTGTGGAGTGGTTATTCCCATTCCATCCCTTCCCTGGATTGCTCCCTCCTCCTGCTGCTCCGGGTGCTGGAGAATCCTGGAAATTCAGGATTGGGATGTCTGGAATACAGCCGGCTGTTGTCCAGGAAAGGATGGAGAGTCAGGGAATTTGGGAATGCTGCTGGATTGCACTTCTGGGATCTCGGGAAGGCGCAGGATTTTCCTGGGATAACGGGAAGGGAGAAGGGTCTGGATTGAGGTGGATCAAATGCTCTGTATCCACAAATGCCAGCTGGGAATAGAGGGTGGGAATGTTGTCCTTGGGAATGCTGGAATTCCTTGGGAATGTTGGACAACATTCCCAGCTTTTTCCATGACGTTGCTGCACTTTTCCTGCAGGAATTTTTTCCCCCTCTCCCCTGTCCTGCAGACAGAACAACCGGGAAATTGGGATTTCCCTGGATTGCTGCAGTCAATCCCGAAATTTAGGGAAGCACAATCCCTGGCAAACTTCCAAAAGCAGGGAAAAAAATCTACGGTTTTCCTTTCCACTGAAAGTTATCCATGGATTCCCTTGGATCCTTCAAAGCCGTGAGAAAAGCCGGAAAAGCTCTTCTTTCCCAAATATTTCTCCTCATTAGTCCTTAATTAATCTTCGTTTAAAGGCAGGGATTTTTTCTGCGTCTCCGCCTCATCCCGGGAATGCCCAGCTCCACATCCGAAGGCTCCCAATCCCAACCTGCGGAGTTTTCCAGGGAAAGCTGCACTGCGGCCCTGGGTTTTCCTTCTGTTTTATTGGATTTGGGAGCTGGCGGTGGAGGAAAAACATTTGGAATGTGGCAGCGCCGCTCCTCCAGGAAAAATCGCTGGAGCGATCCAGGGCAATTCCAGGCAGGAGCAAAGTGATCCCAGCCGCTGGAAAATAACGGGAATATTCAAAGGGAATGGAATTTCGTGGAAGGATGGAGCTGTTTATTCCCGGGTTTGGAAGAACAGCGTGTCTGGAATATCGGGAATTTTTATGGAGTTGAAGGAACAACCCCAAGAATTCCCAGTGAAAGTTTTCCATGGAAAACTCCGTGTGTTCCTGGTCTGTTCATAGATGTGACTATGGATCTTGGAAATGTGGGAAAGGGGATTTGGGGAATTTCCTGGGGCGTCAGTGATGGATTTTCCCTCCTGGAGTTTCTTCAGGATTGGAGATGCCCCAGAATTAGACACAAGAATTCCCAGGATTCCTCACCTTTCTGCCACTTAGGGATTTCCCGTGGATCCAGAATGGAGCAAAGGGATGTGAAATTACTGGAGCCATCCGGGAGGGGTTTTTTTGTCGGGATTAGAGCTGGAAAATCCAAACTCTTGCTGAAAAATTCCGGATATTGAGCCAGGTTTTTTTCCGGAGCTATCTCCGAACACGGAGCGGCTTTGGGGTAAAAGAACTCAAGGAAGAATCCCTCAAAACCATCCCCAAATTATCCAAACTCCGGGACTTTCCTGTCCCTTTTCCCAGCCCGTGATGTGGGATTTTCCGGAGTGCCGGCGGGAAGAGGCCGATCCTTGCGAGATGAGCCTGGATAAGCCCGGCTTGAGTGAGCCGAGTTTAAAAGGTGCTTTTAAGCTCCTGTTTAGGGATTTAGGAATCCTGGGCTGGGGATCCACAGGGATATCCGGGTGTCAGTGCATTCCCAAAATTCCGGGTGCTTGTGTGGCTGCTCTCTGTCCTTCTGTCGCCTTTAAGGACGCACCGGGATTTGGGAATTTGGGCCCAAATTCCTGCCTCTCCCTGCCCGTGGAGTGGAGATTTTCTGAAGGAGAGACTTTGGCTTTTTTCCCGGTTTATCCTGGAAAAAAAGGAGGATGAGGAAGGAATCCTGTGGCTCTGCAGAGCTCCCGGACAGGAGGGGGCAGGCAGCGGGATCGGGATCTGCTCCCAGGGAACAGGGACGGGATGAGCGGGAACGGCTTCCGGCTGTGCTGGGGGAGGCCCAGGTTGGACATCAGCAGGAATTTTTTCATGGAAAAGCTGGTTAAATATGGGAAAAGGCTGCGCTTGTGGAATTCCCATCCCTGGAAGCATCCGAGGAATTCCTGGATGCGGCACTCAGAGCTCTGGCGGGGATCGGGCACAGCTTGGACTCCATCTTGGAGGTCTTTTCCAAGCTCAGGGATCCCGGGATGCTGGGAGTTTAAATCATCCCTGGGATTGTTCCAAGAAAGTTGCAGCAGAGGAGGAATTCCAATCTGGATTTTGAGGTGGGATTTTGGACACCCCGGGATGAGCTCTGAGGTGCGGCTGGAGTTTCACAGGATGGGAATTCGGTGTTCCCAGGACAGGCTGAATCCTGGAAAGGTGCTGGCCTTGGGTTGAGGGCTGCGCTCCATGGCTTCGTGGTGTTTTCCGAGGATTCTCTGATTCTGGTTCGGAATTCCGGCTGGGCTGAGGCGGGAATGGAGCGTGTTCCCGAGGAACCCGGTTTTGCTCGGCAGTCGTGGATTGCTCAGCCCCAGCAGGGAATTCCTGAAGGGAACAGGGTTTTTTGGATAGGGAGAGTGTCCCTGGGGGAATTCCCATGAACTGGAGCGCAGAGAAATCCTATGAAATTCCAGGAATTCCTGGCAGGCGCTGGCATTGAGCCGCGGTGTCGCTTCCATCCGTAGAGGTGCTGATGGAATTCTGCTCCCAATCCCAGGTATCCGTGGGATCCACGTTAATCCCATCCAGTCCCTTCCCTGTGGGATTCTCAATCCTCCGGCTGCTGGATTTCCAGGGAATTGGGCTGTGTTCCGTGGCCGTTTTCCTGCAGCATCTCTCCTTGCCCCAGGATTTTCTTGGGATTCTCTTCCTAGTACATTCCCAGCCGGGAGATGGTCATGGATAACTGGTTGGAAATCAACTGATCCCATCTCAGCTATTCCCGAAAAAAATCCTGAATCCTGTGCGGCTTTGGGGAAGGAAATCCATCCGCTGTCTCCCGATGTCACCCAGGAAAAGGATGGAACACCTCGGGAATTTCCCCTTCCCTGGGGAATCTAATCCTGCCCCAGGTCACATCCTCATTCCTGAGCAGCAGGAGCAGCTGAGGCTCCCCCCATGGAATGGGAATCCCATGGAACGGGAATCCCCGGTGGCCACGGGCCATGGCACCTGCTGCCCTCCCTGCTGTGGGCAGAATTCCAGCTCTGGAAAACCGGGAAGAGCTCAGCAGCTCCGGAGCTGCGGCCGAGCGGACACGGGGCGGCCCAGCAGCTGCTCTGATCCGGGCTGGAGATATTCCATGCTCTCCTTGCCTCTTTTCCATGGGAGCCGTACGCAGGCTGGGATCACGCAGGGTTGGATCACGGAGGGCTTGGAATTGCAGCTGGAAAAGGAGGCTGGATTTCATTAATGAATGAATGAGTTAATGATTTTAATTGGGTTCTCCGGCTTGGGGACGTTTGGGGGTCAAGGAACGATCTTGGAGCAGGGATTGGCTCATGGGAGCAGCTCCGTCAATCCAGGGATCGAGTCAGATGCTCATCCAAGCTTTTGTTGGCCTGGTCACATTCCAGGTGGGATCGGAATGGGAAATTCAGGCAGTTCGTCAGCTCCAGTTGGAATTTTGGGAAAGCTTCCAACATCAGTGTGGGGAATCCTTGTCCGCACTCGGAGCTGGCCATGGACATGGGCTGCTGCAGGATCGTGGAATCCCATGGAATTCCACGGAATAATTTGGGTGGGAAGGACCTTAAAGCTCATCCTTGAGCTGGGCAGGGAACCTCCCACTATCCCAGGCTGCTCCAAGCCTTGCCCGACTCGCTCCAGAGGGATGGGGCAGCCACAGCTTGTCTGGGAATTCCATCCCAGCCCTGCCCCAGCTCTTCCCAACTTCTGAGCCTTGCCACGCCCTGCCCAAAAAACCGGGAATGTTGTGCCTGTGGAGGGCGGGCGGGCTTCCCTCCAACGCTGCAGCACAAAGCCAGCGGAGCGGGAACCTGAGGAGATCCATTTCTGCTCAGGATTCCCGCATCCGTGTGAGGATCGATGGGGAATACGGGGCAGGACGCAGCAGGACACAGGAGGCAGCGAGGTCATTCCTTACTGGAGAGAGAGCCGAGGCTTTTCCTGGACTCCACAGGCTTGGGAGAGCAAGAAATTCCCCAAATTCCGAGTGCTTGCATGGCTGCTCTCTGTCCTTCTGTCGCCTTTAAGGACGCACCGGGATTTGGGAATTTGGGCCCAAATTCCTGCCTCTCCCTGCCCGTGGAGTGGAGATTTTCTGAAGGAGAGACTTTGGCTTTTTTCCCGGTTTATCCTGGAAAAAAAGGAGGATGAGGAAGGAATCCTGTGGCTCTGCAGAGCTCCCGGACAGGAGGGGGCAGGCAGCGGGATCGGGATCTGCTCCCAGGGAACAGAGACGGGATGAGCGGGAACGGCTTCCGGCTGTGCTGGGGGAGGCCCAGGTGGGAAGTTGGGAAAATTCCCTCCTGGAAAGGGCTGTAAACACTGGAACTGCCCCGGGAGGTTTGGAGTCCCCATCGCTCGGAATTCCCGAGGAATTCCTGGATGCGGCACTCAGAGCTCTGGCGGGGCTGGACTCAGTCCCGGCTTGGACTCGATGAGTTCGGAGGGCTTTTCCAAGCTCAGCAATTCCATGACTTGGGATGTGTTGATAAGGCCCCCTCTGGAGAAGCTCCAGGTCTCGGATGTCATTTGGAATTCGGTGAAATCCAGTGGCTGCTTCCAAAGAGTTCCCTGTTCCTGCCCTTGGAGTAGGTTGGATGCTCCCTGTGGATCCCGTGGCTGTGCCTTTGGGAACCGGGAATTCCGGGAAGAGACAAGAGCCCTGCTTATCAAACAGTGTGGAGCGATGGTAGGAAAGCCCTCAGGAGCTCCAGGGAATGTTCAATCCAGAGGGAGCATCCCCAGCCGGGATGTCACAAGCTGGAAGCAGCCGGGAATGTCAGGAACAGAATCTGGGACAAAGGCTGGGTGAGGAACACTGGGAAGTTGCAGCTGCTCCAGGTGGGATATCCCAATCCAATGGATTCTGGATTCGCCCTGGGAACCAACCAACCTGGCACCTGCAGCCTGGCTTTTATCCCAAACATTCCCTTGGGAGCGCATTCCAGGGAGTGTTCCCATGGAGTTTGGGCCTGTGGGTGTGGCTTTTCCAGCAGGTAGCAGTTTTTTGGGATAAGTACAGGTCCTGTGGTTGATATTCCATGAGTGCTTATCCCTGCTCCGTGGTGTAGGGACGGAGTTAAGGATACCTGACTTGGATTTCCAGATCTTTGGTGCTGCTTTTGGACACAAATTCCCGGGGGATTCTTAATCCCAGATGTGTCCACCTGGAGCGGCGCAGGGATTTCCGTGGGATCCACCTGCACCCCCTCACCTCATCCAGGCGTGCTCCAGGATTCCTGGGTCCGGAAAGGTTTATCCCGTATTTCGGTGACAAAAAGCGAGGAAAAAGGCGGCAAAATTGTCGCTTTTACACATTGCTGGGGAAGTTCAGCTCTTTGGAGGGATTCAGGAGGTGGAATTTTCCTCAATATTCCCAGAACTCCTGAAACACAAACGAGGAGGAGATTCCAGTGCTGCTGGACTCCGGGGAGCTGGTTTAGCTGGAATGTGGTCGCATTCCCGCTTCCCTGTGCACACACTGCCAGCTCTGTGCTCCTGTCGGGATGCAGCGAGCCTGGATGAGATCCAGCGTCCCTCCAGAGGGCTCAGCACGGAGAAGGGATCTCTGTGTGGCAGCCAAATCCTTGGAAAAGTTCCCTGTCGGAGGGGCTGCAGAAAGCGACGGCCTCTCCCGAGGGCCGCGGCTGCTCCTCCTTGAAACTCCCGGGATTTTATGGAGAGGGAATGTGCCGTGGAAAAGCTGGAGCGGGATGTGCAGGGCTGGAGGCAGAGAGCTGTGGGGTGTTGGGAAAAATCCCACAAACCCAGTTCCTCCTCCTTTGGCACACCTGGATTTCCTTGGGGGTTCTTAGGACATAGAGCCCTCCTGGGATTTTGTTGGGAATGCTGTTGTTTCCAGGGATTCAGGGAGTTAACACCATAAGCACCGACACCGTGTTGCTTTTGGGAAGGGTTGGGAGTGTGCTCTGCTCTTCCCAAACAGCCTCGGAACTCATCCGAGCTTTCCAAATGTGGATTGCAGGATTCCGGGAGGTTTCTCCATGGATTTGTTGGCTGTGCCAACAGGGAAGGTGGGAACGTGGCACTTGTGCATCAAAACTTCCTGAAAAGTGGGGAGGAAACAGCCTTCCCTAAAAAATTCCATGGCAGGGTTGGAATGGGATGATCCTAAAAGTCCCTTCCAACCTAAAGCGTTCCAAGATTCTCAAAAAATGCAAACTAAAAGGAAAAAAAAAGGCACTTGGATCATTTGCCTTCGTGCTAAAGGCTTTTCCTTTGCATCCAAGGCTGTTTCCAGCTCTTCCTTAAATCTCCGCTCTCCTCCTGAGGGAATTTTTGTCCAGTTCCCTGGGTTTTTTGTCCAGTTCCCTGTTTTCCGTGCTCAGGGAGGATGGAGGGATGGATATCCCCCCTCCTGGATCAGGGCAGGAGCTCTTTGTCCCTCAGCGGGCGAGCTTTGGGCGCATTCCCTCCCCTCCCCTTCCCTCCCTTCCCACTCCCCTCAGCCCCCAAAATTCCCCGTGAGCAATTCCCAAACTCCTCTGAGGCAAAACCCACACCTTGAGCTTCTTCCCGGTGTGAATCCCGAGGTGTCCTGGCTCCGTGTCCGCGGCTGTTGGGCTGAGGTGACGGAGCAGGGACACCCGGATCAGGAGGAGTCGCCTCCATTGCCCTTTTCCCGCCCTTTTTGTTTTGGCGGGAACTCCGGGGGCGCGTGTGGGGAAGATGAGGGGAAAAACTCTTTGTTCACCCCCGAAAGGATCCTCTGGAGAATCCTGATGATTAAACAGTGCCCAGGGAAGAGATCCACGGTTTTTCCTTCACTTCTTGGATTGGTTTTTTTTCCCCATGTAAATTTCAAGGCGGTGAGTGAGTGGTTTGGGAGTTTTATGTGGGGAATTTTGGGGTTCGTTTTTCCCTCATCTCTGTGGGATCAGGAGCACTGCCTTGGTCTTGGGTTTCCTCTCCCCACCCTGGGATTCTTCGGGAAGAAGAACTCTTCACCCTGGAAAACTTTGGAGTCATTCCTTATCCTAATTCCAGGAAAACCATGGATTTTTCCTGTCTGACACTGCCCCTCCTCCTCTCCACGATTCCCTTGTGCTCTCCTATTGCTCTGGGCTCCTTTCCCTTTTCACTCCAGGGATTTAATTAGAAATCCAAGGATGTTTGGAGCTGGAAAACTCCGTCGGATTCTTCCCTGTGCAGCAGGATTGCAGGAAGAAAAATTAAGGAAATGAAATATTTGCATATTAATTGTCCTTGCTGGGAGCTGAGCTGTTATTCCGTGTTTCTGCTCACATTCCTGCGGGTTCTTTATTCCAATCCCAGCATTATTTTTCCCACATGGAAACAACCCCTGTGCACCGTGCAGTGCAGGGGAAGGGCTTTTCCTGGGATTTAGGGGAAAAGTTTATAGGGGAAAAATGAGCTGTTCCTGGGATGGGTGGGCCCTTCCCATGGAATTCCACAGAGCCCAGGAAAACTCACTCTGGCTGCAGAGGGACGGGAATCCCAGGAAGTTTGGGATAAAAGTGAGCAATTTAGGTAAAAAAGGAGCACTTCTAGCCAGGCTGGAGTGCATTTCGGGAATCTGGGATTGGTGATGGTGTATCCAATGAAAAAAAACACCAGGAAAGGACCCCCCAAACAACACCCAGGCCCTTGGGGCCATGTTCTCCACACCGGAGGATGTTTCCCCTCCCCCCGTTTTGGGGCCATTCTCTCTTCTTTTGGGGATGTTTTCTCCCACCGTTTTGGGGCCATTTTCTCCCCGTTTTGAGGCCATTTTCTCCCCGTTTTGAGGCCGTTTTCTCCCCTTTTGGGGCCATTTTCTCCACCCTGGGATCATTCCCTCCCCTTTTGGGGCCATTCTCTCCCCTTTTGGGGCCATTTTCTCCACCCTGGGACCATTCCCTCCCCTTTTGGGGCCATTTTCTCCACCCTGGGACCATTCTCTCCCCTTTTGGGGCCATTCTCTCCCCATTTGGGGCCATTTTCTCCACCCTGGGATCATTCCCTTCCCTTTTGGGGCCATTCTCTCCCCTTTTGGGGACTTTTTCTCCACCCTGGGATCATTCCCTCCCCTTTTGGGGCCATTCTCTCCCCTTTTGGGGCCATTTTCTCCACCCTGGGATCATTCCCTCCCCTTTTGGGGCCATTCTCTCCCCATTTGGGGCCATTTTCTCCACCCTGGGATCATTCCCTTCCCTTTTGGGGCCATTCTCTCCCCTTTTGGGGACTTTTTCTCCACCCTGGGATCATTCCCTCCCCTTTTGGGGCCATTCTCTCCCCTTTGGGGCCTTTATCTCCCCTGTCGCTCTGCACCTGGCACAGGAGATAAGGGGCCAGTGCTGTGACACTGGGAGCCTCCCCTTGCCTCATCCCCCACCACATCCCTCCAACTCCCCAGGAAAACCCTTGGAGCTCTTCCCTAAAATCCCACATCCGCTCTCCCTGCTGATGAGGGCCAGGGGTGCTCCCGCTTTCCAGGGGTTGGAAAGATCCAGCAGCTTTTCCGTGCGTTTTACCAAAACATTGTCATATCCCAGGAGCTGTGTGGAATTTAATACTTCTTAGTCGAAAAATTCATCATTTGGGAGTGGATTTTTGGGATACTTTTACTCAGGTTTCCGTATTTTTTTAGGAATTCTCTGTCACCTTTACCGCAGACTTCTCCCGAGCCAAAGGATTCGTTTGTAACAGAACGGAATAACAATGATTTCCATGATTAATTAATTCTAGATCAGTTTATGGGCAGGATTAGCTGTTTAAATGGTTTAGTATTAGTTTCAATGATATTATTTCAATTAAATAATTCATTTAACTAACATTATTTAATTTTAAAAAGGTATTTTGAGCCGGAATAGTTTTTGGTGGGAACTCCGGGGGCGTGTGGAGAACGTGAGGGGGAAAAAACTCTGTTTACCCCCACATGGATCCTCTGGAGAATCCTGATAATGAAACACAGTTGAGGGACAAGATCCACGTATTTTCCACCTGAATTTCAGCCCAATGAGTAATTTGGGAATTTATTTGGGGAATTTGGGGGTTTCTTCCCACGCTGTGTGGGAGCACTGCCTTGATCCGGGCTTTCTTCTCAACGCATCCCCCAAATTCCTGCGCTTTGCTGTTGAAAACCTCCCGATTCCTACCAATTCCTTGGAATTCCTTCTATTTCTCCTCGATTTCTTCCCTTTCCAGGTGAAAGAGCTCGTTCTGGACAACTGCAGGTCATTTGAAGGGAAAATCGAGGGCCTCACGGATGAGTTTGAGGAGCTGGAATTCCTCAGCACAATCAACGTCGGCTTAACCTCAGTCGCAAATTTACCAAAGTTAAACAAACTCAAGAAGGTAAATTCCACCTCCCCGGGCCAAATCCGTCCCTTTTCCCTTCCCCGCCTGTGGAAAAGGGGCTGGAATGGGCTGAAATGGGATTTTTGAGGATGTTTTTGGGCCCTTTGCAGCTCGAGCTGAGCGACAACAGAATCTCAGGAGGCCTGGAAGTGTTGGCAGAGAAGTGTCCGAACCTCACGCACCTAAACCTAAGCGGCAACAAAATTAAAGATCTCGGGACAATAGAACCTCTGGTGAGTTGGGATTGCTCCAAGCAGTGGCATTCATCCCGCTCCAAAGCCCTTGGAATACCAGCCCTTGGAATACCAGCCCTTGGAATACCAGCCCTTGGAATATCCCAGCTTGCTCCAAGCCCGGCCTTGGGCACTTCCAGGGAATGTGGCTCCTTGAACCTGTGCCAGGGCCTTTCCCCCTCATTCCCTCCCAAAGTCCCGCTTATCCCTGCATCTAGGCACAGATCCCAAGTCCTGGTGAGTTGGTTTTGCTCCAAGGAATGGGATTAATCCCATTCCAACCCTTTGGAATAGCTCGAGCTCTCCCAGGTTGCTCCAAGCCTGTCCTTGGGCACTTCCAGGGAATGTGGCTCCTTGAACCTGTGCCAGGGCCTTTCCCTCTCCTTCCTTCCCAATATCCCGGCTAATCCAGGGATCCAGGCCCGCATCCCAAGTCCCTCTCCCTGTTCCCGGTGAGCCGCTGCTTCCCTCTAGTGGCTGCCGGGCCGGGCTCCCCCATTCCCGGCGGGAATCACCGCAGCTTCCCAGGATTCTGTGGGCTCTGGATCCATCTCCAGGCTCAAAAATTCCCATTAAAACCCCTCCAGGAGCCCTTCCCTTCATGGATCTCCTTTCCTGCAGCACTGTTAAGCTCACAGGGAGGCCTGGAGCTGCTCCCAGTGCTCCCAGTTTTCCCAGTTCCAGCCCTTTTTCCCCAGTGCTTTCCACATTAAAGGGAAGGGAGAGATTCCCTAAGAGCTGCTGTTCCTTATCCATGGATAAGCCTTAATACAAATCCTCATTTCCGTGGGATTTTATTATTAGGATTCCCAAGTGCTGTGGGCACTGCAGACCTCTTCCCAAAAAGAAATCCCACAAAACCCCAGGAGCTGAATTCCTGTTCTGTTTCCATGTGTTTTTTCATTTTCCATAGGCTAAGGAAAAATCATTCCATTTTTTAAAGCTCTCTTGGCAAAATTCTTGTGTCCAAATGCTCCATTCCTGCTTCCATCTGCAAGAATTCCTTTGGGATAACTCCCTGCACATCAGTTATTCCCAGAGCGGTTCAGAGCTCTTCCCAAATTTAACTTTTGGGAAGTTCTGGACTCCAGGGAGAGCCTTTCCCATCCCAGATCCCAACTGGGAGAGCCCAAAACACCCCCGGGAATCCCTTGAGCACATTCCCCGTGGAATTCCTGCACCAGCAAACCTCTGGAATTCCTTTGTTTTCCCAGAAAAAGTTGGAAAACCTGAAGAGCTTAGACCTGTTCAACTGTGAGGTGACCAACTTGAACGACTACAGAGAAAACGTCTTCAAGCTGCTGCCGCAGCTGACGTACCTCGATGGATACGACCGGGATGACAAGGAAGCGCCGGATTCCGACGCCGAGGGATACGTGGAGGGCCTGGATGACGAGGAGGAGGATGAGGATGGTACGTGGGATGGAGGAGGTGGGATCACAACCCGCTCCTGGAGCTGCTGGGGGAGGAGAAGGGCGGGAGCGGCGAGCTCGGGGTCCTGAGGGAGGGAGGGGAGGGAATGAGGGGATGGAATGAGGGAGGGAGGAGATGGAATGAGGGAATGAGGGGATGGAATGAGGGAATGAGGAGATGGAATGAGGGGATGGAATGAGGGAGGGAGGGGATGGAATGAGAGAATGAGGGAATGAGGGGATGGAATGAGGGAATGAGGAGCTGGAATGAGGGGATGGAATGAGGGAGGGAGGGGATGGAATGAGGGAATGAGGGGAAGGACCTGAGAGAGTGAGGGAAGGGAATGAGGGGATGGAATGAGGGAAAGTGCCTGAGAGAGTGAGGGAAGGGAATGAGGAGAAGAAATGAGGGAATGAGGGGAAAGAATGAGGGGAAGGACCTGAGGAAGGGAGGTGGGGGAATGAGGGAATGGAATGAGGGAATGGAATGAGGGGATGGAATGAGGGGATGAGGGGAGGGAATGAGGGGAAAGAATGAGGGCAAGGACCTGAGGGAATGAGGGAAAGAAATGAGGGGGAGGAATGAGGGGAGGGACCTGAGGGAATGAGGGAAAGAAATGAAGGAATGAGGGAAAGAAATGAGGGAATGAGGGGATGGAATGAGGGAATGAGGGGAAGGACCTGAGAGAGTGAGGGAAGGGAATGAGGGAATGGAATGAGGGGATATGGGGAGGGAATGAGGGGAAAGAATGAGGGCAAGGACCTGAGGGAATGAGGGAAAGAAATGAGGGGAAGGAATGAGGGGAGGGACCTGAGGGAATGAGGGAAAGAAATGAAGGAATGAGGGAAAGAAATGAAGGGAAGGAATGAGGGGAGGGACCTGAGGGAATGAGGGAAAGAAATGAGGGAATGAGGGGAAGGACCTGAGGGAATGAGGGGAAGGATCTGAGGGGAAGGACCTGAGGGAATGAGGGAAAGAAATGAGGGAATGAGGGGAAGGAATGAGGGCAAGGACCTGGGTGTCCTGAAAGAATGAGGGAAAGGAATGAGGGAAAGAACTTCATTTTCCCAAAGGAATGAGGGGAAGGATCTCAATGTCCTGAGGGAATGAGGGACAGGAATCAGGGAGAGGAGCTGAGTGTCCCAAAGGAATGAGGGGAAGGAATGAGGGAATGGCGGGAAGGAGCCAGGAAAGGAATGAGGGAATGGCGGGAAGGAGGAATGGCAGGAAGGAGCCAGGAAAGGAATGAGGGAATGGCGGGAAGGAGGAATGGTGGGAAGGAGCCAGGAAAGGAATGAGGGAATAGCGGGAAGGAGGAATGGCGGGAAGGAGCCAGGAAAGGAATGAGGGAATGGCGGGAAGGAGGAATGGCGGGAAGGAGCCAGGAAAGGAATGAGGGAATGGCGGGAAGGAGGAATGGTGGGAAGGAGCCAGGAAAGGAATGAGGGAATGGCGGGAAGGAGGAATGGCGGGAAGGAGCCAGGAAAGGAATGAGGGAATGGCGGGAAGGAGCCTGGCAGGGCCTGAAGGAGCAACTTCCTCAGTTTTATCCCTAGTGAAAGACCGGGATGACAAGGAAGCGCCGGATTCCGACGCCGAGGGATACGTGGAGGGCCTGGATGACGAGGAGGAGGATGAGGATGGTACGTGGGATGTGCTCCGTGGGATTCCCGGCAGCTCCCGCATCCCAAAGGAATGTGGGGAGGAGGTGGCAGGGCTTGGAAAATCCCATTCCTCAATCTGGGAATGGAGGGGTGGGATAAGGAAGGAACCAAGGGAAGGGACTGAAGGAATGGAAGGAACGGGGATGTCCTGGAATTGTGGAAATCTTCATGGAAAAGGGTGAGGGGAGAAGCAGCTTGGGCATGGAAAAAAGCAGGAATTAGGGAAGTGCATGGAAAACATGGGGGAGCTCCAGTGAATTCCCAGTTCCGAGCCAGGCCCTGAGGAAGGAACACGCCAGAATTCCAGGGAATTCTGGGGGATCCCAGTGCTTTAGGTGCCGCCTTTCCCCGGCTGCCCCTGGAGCCATCCCTGGCTGCGGATCCGGCTGATCCCGGGGAATTTGCTGGATTCTCCCATCCCAGCGGCGCAGCAAAGCAGAAAAGCTGGATGTGCACTTTTCCCGGGAATGCTGAGTGGGAGCTCTGGGAAGGGCCACTTCCCAAAAGCTCCCAAACACACGGAAAACACTCCGGGGGCTCCGCACTTCCCGCTTTTCTGCTGGGAATGGTCGGATTTGGGGGCTTTCCTTTCGGGAATTCCCGAAAAGGCCAGAATTTTGTGTCCCTGGGAGGGCTCCCGCTGGATAATGGGAAAGTTCTGCTCCGGATTCCTGGAATAGCCAGGATATCCTCCAGCTCCCAAATCCTTGGGAACAGTGGGAAGTGGAGCAGCCGGAGGCTCCGTGAGCGACTCTGACCCTGCATTCCCAGAGCTGCCGCCAATCCCGTGCTATCCCTAAGGAATTCTCCACTTGGATTGCCAGGGTTTGGGGTGGAATGAGGAAAAGTTTTCCATGGATTTTGTTTTTCCAGAGGAGGAATACGATGATGACGCTCAGGTAGTGGAGGACGAGGAGGATGAGGAGGAGGAGGAGGAAGGGGAAGAGGAGGATGTGAGCGGAGACGAGGAGGTGAGGCTTGGAATTCCACAGCGGGAATCAGCGGGATCCGACCGGGAAGGGCTGGGCAGGAAAGGGCTCAAATCTGGGATTTGAGGAGTTTTAGGATGGGGATGGGGGAAAAATGGGATTGGGGGGGTGGGGGATGGGATTGAGGGAGGCGAAAAGGGCTGGAAGGAGGGGAAGTGGAACTGGAGGGGGAAAATGGGATTGGGAAGGGGGGAAATGGGATGGGAGGGAGAGAAATGGGATTGAGGGGGGAAAATAGGATTGAATGGAGAATGGGATTGGGAGGGGGGAAAATGGGATTGCAGGAAAGAAAATGGGATTAGGGAGGGAAAATGAGATGAGAGAAGGGAAAAACTGGGATTGGGAGGGTGGGAATGGGCTTGAAGGGAGAATGGGATTGAGGGGGGAAAATGGGATTGGGAAGGGAGAAAATGGGCTTGCGAGGGTGGGAATGGGATTGAGGAAGGAAAAGGGGATTGTGGGAAGCTGTTTTCCCTCTCCTGCAGCCCCGCCCCCTCTCCCACCCCTCTGGAATGTTCCTCAGCCTCCCCAGTCCACCCCCGAGGCTCCGGAGGAACGCGCTCCAATAAATCCCGGTTTTCCCGGAGTCGGGAAGGGCAGCCCCGTTGCCAGGCGCAGCTCGGGAATTCCCGGCCGTTCAGTGCCGGATTCCTGCTGTTCCATCCCGAACCGGCCCCCCTGGGAAGCGGCTCCAAGGCCTCGGGAAAAGGGCTGTCGGGAAGGATCCCGGGCCGATGCCGAGCTTCTCATCCCGCTTTTCCTTGTCCTCGCAGGAGGACGAGGAAGGCTACAACGACGGCGAGGTGGACGACGAGGAGGACGAGGAGGAGGCCGGTACGGAGCCCGTCCCGATCCCGCTTTTCCTGCGGCTGCAGCGCCTCGCTCCCAGGGCAAACGCCGGCCCCGCCCAGCGGGAATGCCGCCGCGGCCGGGAATAACGGGAATTGTTTGTGTTTTCCAGAGGAAGAGCGGGGCCAGAAAAGGAAACGAGAGCCGGAGGACGAGGGCGACGAGGACGACTGAGGCGCCCCTTCCTTCCCGGGAGATTCCCTCTTGTGATTTGACTGTTTTTATCCCGGAATTCCCTCTTTTCCCACCTCCCGACCCTTTGGAATTCCTTTTCTTTTCCCGATTTTTTTTTTTTTTTTTTTTTTCCGTTGGTTTTTTTTTCCGGATTGTAACGTTGCTGTGGGAACCGAGCGAGGGTGGGCACGGGAATAAAATCCTATTTTTACTGCCACTCCTCCTGGAATTCTTTGGGAATTTCTTCCTTTGGATCCCTTCCCGGAGTCCCTGGAGCTGCGAGAGTTGAGTAGGAACCTGAGTTTGGGAATTCTTGGAAGCGGAGCTCGGACATCCCGGAAGCGGAAACGAGGAGAGAACCGAGTTGAGATCCGTGGATGAGCCGGGATTTTCCCACCTCTGATCCCCAAATCCCCACTTTTTTCTGGGAGACGCTGCTGGAATGTGAGCCAGGCCTCTTCCCTGGGGTGGGAGCGGCGCCTCGCTCCGTGGTTTTTTGGGAATGGCCGCCATTTCCAGCCCCTTTTCCCCAGCGTTGGGAATTCCCCGGGCTTTTCCTCGTTGTAAATAGCGACCAAACGTCGGTTTTTTGGGAATGTTGGATTGTTCGGGATGGGGTCGGAGCTGCTCATTGGCAATCCCGGTGTGTTGTGAGTTTTCCTGGAATTTTGGGAGGGAATTTTCGGCTTTTTTGGGAATTGTTTTTATTATTTTCAGGGGATTTTTTGGAGGGGGGTGGGTTTGGAGGGAATTTTTGGGGGGGAATTTTCACGGCTGGAGCGCAGCCAAATCCCTGGAAATGGCAGGCATGGAAAACAAATGGGAATCTCTCTAAAAAACCATCCCAAATTCCCGAATTTCCCAACCTCAATTCACCACTTGGAATAAACCCAACTCCTCCTGCCCTTCCCAAGCAGCTTTCTCCGGAATATCCGCCCCTAATCCCGGAGAAACCGCTTGGAAAATCCCAAATTCTCCACCCAAAAAGCCAGGAATACCAGGAGACGCCGGGAATTCCATGGAAATTCCAGAAAATTTGTATTTTCTTACCTCGTGGGAGGCAAAAACACGGAAAATCCTTGGGGAATGTACAGATCCCGCGGGAAAAATCCCTCTGGAAGTGACTTGTATTGCCCAGGAAAGCTGCCGGCTGTGGGAATCCAGCGGCTCCCGGGGTTTTTTGGGAATTTGGGGGCCCGGCAGAGCCACCTTTGGAGTTTTTTGTCTGTTTGGCTTTGAGGAATTTCAATAAAAGCTTTTGATACAAATTCCGCCTCTGGAATTCCTTCCAGGAAAACACCCGGAATGGCAAAGCGGGAATGGCCGGATCGCTGCGAAACGTGTGGCTGCCGGAAAACAAGGAATGGTGGGATGAGCGGGCTGGGAAAGTGGGAATGTGGGGCTGGGAAAGGGGGAATCGGGAGGTGGAAAAAGTGGGAATGTGGGGAGGAAAGAGTGGGAATGTGGAGGTGGAACAGTGGGATTTGAGGGTGGAAAAGTGGGAATGTGGGAAGGGAAGAAGTGGGATTTAGGGGATGGAAAAGTGGGAATGTGGGGAGAGAAAAGTGGGATTTTGGAGGTAGAAAAAGTGGGAATGTGGGGCTGGGAAAGTGGGATTTTTGGAAGGGAAAAGTGGGAATTTAGGGGTGGAAAAAGTGGGATTTAGAGGATGGAGAAGTGGGAATGTGGGAATCCCCCCTCGGGTCCAAAGGCTGCAGTGCAAAATTCCTAAAAACCAGACTAAATCCATCAAAATTCCTCCGGATCTGCCCCGAGGGAATTGTGCTTCCAGCAGAGCCCCGGAATGCGGGGCTGGAGCTGCGGAATCCGGGGGGGCTGGACCCGAAGGAAAAGCTTCCCTGGATTTTAAGGATATCGGGAAAAGGAGGGATCAGCCCCAGGAAATCCTCGGAAAATTCCCAATTCAAATCCGCCCGGAGCGGGTCCTCTGCATCCTGTTCATTCCCATTCCCGATCCCAGATTTTCCTGGGAATTTTAATCTCAATTCCGGTTTTAACTTTAAGCAAGGCCCCACAAAATCCTGGAGAACGGAGCATCCCGAGAAACTCGCGGCTGGGAAGCCTCGAACAAAGGGAAAACTCCGGGAAGCAAAAGTAGGTCAGGATCCTTGGGATGAGCAGGGAGGGCTGGGAAGGGGAAACCGGGAAAGGGAAAAACCGGGAAAAGGGAAAAACCGGGAAAGGAATCATCCCACGGGACCTGGAGAGGGAAGGGGCGGATTCTGCCGGACACCGGAGCGCCCCGAGCCTTTTCCCTGAAATCCTGGAATCCCTGGAAGTGTGAGGGTGGGAAAGGTGCAATTCCAGCCTGGATTTAGGCCTGGGGAAAGCTTGGGAAAGGCTACGGATCG
The DNA here is from genome assembly GCF_020740725.1 of Corvus hawaiiensis. Lineage (NCBI taxonomy): Eukaryota > Metazoa > Chordata > Aves > Passeriformes > Corvidae > Corvus > Corvus hawaiiensis. Next base: position 12,057,063 of record NC_063225.1, on the reverse strand, counting down.
ATGGGAATTTGGGCATTCCTGAGGGTCCTGGAGGGGACTGGAAATCCAGGGAATGGGCGGGAGGCTTTGGAATGAAACCAGGGGGAAGGATGGCAGGGAGAAAACTGGGAATTAGGGATTCGCTGCTTGGATTAAACCCTGGAAAACCCAGGGAGCCACCCAGAAATACCCGGAAAATCCACACCTATCCCCATGTCCCGATGTCCCGATATCCCGGTCCTCCGGCACTGGGAAGCCATTCCCTGTGTCCCATCCCTCCATGCCTTGTCCCCAGTCCCTCTCCAGCTCTCCTGGAGCCCCTTTAGGCCCTGGAAGGAGCTCTGAGCTCTCTCTGGATCCTTCCCTTCTCCAGGTGAACATTCCCAGCTCTCCCAGCCTGGCTCCAGAGGGGCTCCAGCCCTCGGAGCAGCTCCGGGACCTCCTCTGGAATTGCTCCAGCAGCTCCAGGTCCTCGGGAATTTGGGATGCGGAGCCAGAGCAGCTCCGCAGGCGGGGACAGCGGGAGATTTGGGATAATCCCGCCGTTCCTGCTGGGAATGATCCCGGCACGCGGCGCCACCGCTCCGTCCCAGCCTCTGGATCCCGTCCTGTCCTTCAAACGGGAATTCCTGCTTGGAACAGCAGCCGGATGGAGACGGGGAAACGCTGGGAAGAGCCGGAGCTGTCACTGGCAGAGGGGAGCCACAGGAGGAGCAGCCGGATCCTGGGGCAAGGCTTTTCCTGGGAATTCTGGCAAATCCCAAACCTTCGGGGAGCCCTTGGAGGAAATCCACGTTCCAAAGGCATCCCTGGAGCCACGTCCTGCTCCGGCCTCCCGAGACCGTGCGGATCGTGCCGGAATTGGCGGGAATGTTCCTGGAGCTCGTTAACCAGCCCCACTCCCAGCCGGAATCGGCCTCGTTTCCATGGATCCAAGGAAAAACGTTGGATCTCCCCTTCCAGGGGATCCCTTGGAGGCCGTGGGATATCAGGAATCTCACCTGGATCCGCACGAGAATTCCAAGATCTCCCTAAGCATCCCTAAAAAATCCCAACCTGGATTTTCCTTCCAGGCCTGAGGCAGGATAAAGCTGGGAACGCATTCCCAACACCAGGAAAAAAACGGGAATAAAGCTTCGAATCAACCCCCGTTTCCATGCTGGCTGCCCTCTGGATGACGAGGAATTTTGACCTGGGAATTTGGGGCCAGGAGAAAACAGGGATGGAATTTTGGGAGGATCTGTGGGAATGGGATGGGAGGAGAACGGAAAGAGAGGGAGTTTCCATGGATATCGGGAAGGAATTCCTGCCTGCGAGCGTAGGAAAGCCCTGGCACAGATTCCCAGAGAAGTTCTGGATTCCCAATCCCTGGAATTTTCCAAGGCCAGGTTGGAGTGTCCTGGGATAGCGGGAGCCGTCCCTGCCTGTGGAATGGGATTTAAATTCCTTTCCATCCCAAATTATTCCAGGATCCATCTGTGGCTGCTCTCCCCTCCGGCCACCGGCGAATCCCTTTTCCAGAGGAGCTCATCCCAGAATTTCCCTTGGGATCCCCCCAACCCTGAGGCGAGAGCAGATCCCCCGGAGCCCCTGGATGGAGAAGGAAAGGCAGGAAGGCGCCGCTGGTATCCTGAAAAGATTTTATTCCATCACTATCCCGTGGGAGCATAAATAATCGGGAATGACAGCACATGGAACGCAGCAGGGAACGCCGGGAACACCGGGAACGCGGGACACGGACGGGACGGAGCCGCACCAGGAGCGCCGGGAATTTCAGCAACTTGGATTGAGTGGAAATAGGGATCTCCAGGAAAAACCAGCAGGATCCGGTGTCGTTCCCTGTGCTCCGGGCAAATTCCATCAATCCCGGGATTGTCCAACGTGCCGAGCCCAGCGAGCGCTCCGGGGGTGTCCCTCGGGATCCATCCGTCGGGATCCATCCCTGGGGCAGCACCCCCAGGAATATCCTTCCCCCTGCTCCGTGGCCCCTTCCCGGCGGGCAGGAGGAGGGAAAATCCCGCTTTTCACAGGCGGAGGGAGCAAAAATCCCTCTCTGGGCGGGAATTCCAGGCGGGTTTTGTTATTTTAAAGGAACTTGGAGCAGATCGCTTCCCATGGGCTGCTCCCGCCACATCCCGGCCGTGCCGCAGCCCCGGCACCGTGGGAAGGATCCCGGGATCCCAGCGTGGGAAGAGTCTTGGGATCCCAACATGGGAAAGGGTCCTGGGATGGATCCCAGGATCCCACTGTGGGAAGGATCCCAGTTTTCCACCATGGGAAGAGCTCCAGGTTTCCACCATGGGAAGGATCCCAGTTTCCCACCATGGGAAGGATCCCGGTTTCCCACCATGGGAAGAGCTCCAGGTTTCCCACCATGGGAAGGATCCCAGTTTCCCACAACGGGAAGGATCCCAGTTTCCCACCATGGGAAGAATCCCGGTTTACCTCAACAGGAAGGATCCCAGATTCCTACCATGGGAAGAGCTCCAGGTTTCCCACCATGGGAAGAATCCCAGTTTACCTCAACGGGAAGGATCCCGGTTTCCCACCATGGGAAGAATCCCGGTTTACCTCAACGGGAAGGATCCCGGTTTCCCACCATGGGAAGAATCCCAGTTTACCTCAACGGGAAGGATCCCGGTTTCCCACCATGGGAAGAATCCCAGTTTACCTCAACAGGAAGGATCCTGGTTTCCCACCATGGGAAGGATCCCAAACTCCCACATCAGGAAGGATCCCAGATTCCCACAAGGGGAAGGATCCCAGATTCCCACACGGACACCCCCTCTGACGATCAAGCCCTTCCCACTTCCCGCCCTTTTCCCAGTTCCGCTCCCGCTGTCACATCTTTGCATAGGAAAAGAAATTAATAGCAAGGAAGCATCGCGCTTTCCCGGGAATCCGCCCGGGCTGGCTCATCCCGACGGAACGGACACGGCTCCGACTTACTGGGAGCCTCCGGGCTTTCCCAGGGATCGGGTTAGAGCGGGATTAGTGCCGGACAAGACGCGCACGACGTGATTCCAGGCTCTCGGCAGCCGCGGATTCTGGAATTGTGTTGTGGGTGAGTGGATCCAAGGAATTCAGGGGCGGAGTAGAAACAAAGGAATTGATTTAGAAAATGTCCCTGGAGTCAATTGTTCTTCGGGATATTCCGGAAGTTCTTTAATTCCAGCTGCAGCTGCCGGATCCGAACGTCCTTCTGCGAGAGCTCGTCCTTCAGCCGCCGGATCTCATCCTGCTGCCGGAAGAACATCCGGAGGAGCTGGAAAAGGAGGATGGAGATGAGGGGATGGAGCTGGTGGGATCACACCAGCCACTCATCCCAGGATTTTTGGGAATGAGCCATAACTCGGCTGATTCTGGGGACAAGGGGATGGATTTGAACTGAAGGACGGGAGATTTTGATGGGATTTTGGGAAGGAATTCCTCCCTGGGAGGGTAGGGAGAGGCTGGGATGGAATTCCCAAAGAAGCTGTGGCTGCCCCTGGATCCCAGGATCCCAGCGTGGGAGAGGGTCATGGGATGGATCCCAGGCTCCCACTCTGGAAAAGGGTCGCAGGATGGATCCCGGTTTTTCTCCCTGGGAAAGGGTCTTGGGATGGATGCCGGTCTCCCACTGTGGGAAAGGTCCCAGGCTCCCACCTTGGGAAGAATCCTGGGATTCTACCATGGAAAAGGGTCCTGGGATGGATCCTGGGCTCCCATCCCTAGAAGGATCCCACACTCCCGCCTCCATTGGGATAGAGATCGGCAGAGCAGTGCCTTTCCAGGTTCATCCCATCCCATCCCATCCCATCCCATTCCCATTCCCATTCCCATTCCCGGGCTGCCCCACCTCGTTCTCTGTGCGGGGTGGGACGTTCTCCAGGAGGTCGATCCCGTTGACCACCACGCTTTTCTTCTCCCTCACCGGCGCCTTGAAGACGATCTTGGAATTCCTCTTGTATCCCTCCTTCAGTGACATCAGGATGGGATCTGAGGGAGAGCCGGCGGATCAGCAGGATGCGGCCCCCTCCTACATCCCAGATATTTTTGGGATACCCCCACCGGTGGCTTTACCTCTGTTGACCCCACTGAGCCACTCGTCCGGGGTCAGGGCCGGCTCCGTGCCCGGAGTCATGGGATAAATGTCCTCCTGGTACGTCTCCGACTGGGAACACGGCAAGAGAAGAGCAATGGCATCCGGGAATGCGCTCCCTGGGCACATGGGAATAATTCCCTCCCCCACGGAGGGGATGAACACCCGGATCGTTGGGAAACGTGGGGCACAGGGAGGAAATTTGGGAAGTGCTGGCTGGAGCAGAGAACCTGGGATGGCATCCTCCACCTAGCCCTGGCCGGCACAGCTGGATTTGCTTCCCGGAAAACCCCGATCCGAGCAATATTTGCATGGAAACAACTCCCAAACCCCAGGGGAGACCGATCCCTCAGGGAAACATTCCCTAAAATCATTCCCGCTAAACCATGGCTGAAAGCTCCCTGGGACGTGTAAGGACGGAGAGGTCCCAGGATGGTGGGAACGGAGCCATCCGTGGGATTGCTCCAAGTGGGGCATCTCCACGGCTCCGGAGCCACCCCAGACCCTCTGGATCCGGCTCATTCCCGCATTCCAGGACTCACCCGCCTCGGGACGATCATGGAGATGGGCTCGATGAGGCCCTTGAGGGTGATGAGTTTGTAGAAACGGAAAACTTCGCAGGCGGAAACGTCCAGGCCGTGCTTCGGCATCACCCCTGCGGAGAGGGACAGGGATCGGCCATCCGCATGGAATTCCCACCATGGAAAAGCCCAACCCATCCCTGCTCTCCACTGGGACACGCGGGGCTCCACTGGATCCATCCTCGTCGTGGCTCTGAGGTGCAGAGCGGGGACGGTGGGAAAAGGATGAGCAGCTTTTATTTGGGATAATCCCGGGAATCCCGGACTGACGGCAAGGTGGGACAGCAGGAATGGTGTCCCTGGATATGGACCCGACCAGGATCCAGCAGCACCGCGTGGGGATCTCCACAGGGATGGGAATGGTGCCCTGCAGGAGCCGAAGCCGATGCTCCGGAGCCGGAATAGCGCCCACCAAATCCAACCCAATCCTAATCCAAATCCAACCCAAACCCAGCCCAATTCTAACCCAAACCCAGCCCAATTCCAACCCAAACCCAACCCAATCCCAATCCAACCCAAACCCAACCTAATCCCATCCAAACCCAACCCAATCCCAATCCAAACCCAACCCAATCCCAACCCAGTCCCAACCCAAATCCAACCCAATCCCAGCCCAATTCCAACTCAAACCCAACCTAATCCCATCCAAACCCAACCCAATCCCAATCCAACCCAACCCCAACCTAATCCCATCCAAATCCAACCTAATCTCAATCCAAACCCAACCCAATCCCAACCCAAATCCAACCCAATCCTAATCCCAACCCAAATTCAAGCCAATCCAATCCCAACCCAATCCCAACCCAAATCCAATCCCAACCCAAATCCAATCCCAACCCAAACCCAACTCAAACCCAACCCAATCCCGATCCAATCCCAATCCAAACCCAATCCAAACCCAATCCAAACACATCCCAATCCCAAACCCAAACCCAATCCAATCCCAACCCGATCCCAGGCCAATCCCAACCCAATCCCAACCCAATCCTAACCCAATCCCAACTCAGTCCAATCCCAATCCAATCCCAATCCAAACCAAATCCAGTCCCAATCCAAACCCAATCCCAATCCCAGTCCCAATCCCAACCCGCTTCCCGGTGCCATGTAATCCAGCACCTTCCCCATGCACCTTTTCCCCGCTCCGGGAAGCGGAGCAGCAGCACGTCCATCCTTACCCAGTCCTTTCTGCGGAGCCGGGGAGCGGAATTCCATGAGATAACTCAGGTAGGGCTTTTCCAAGCCGATCTCGTAGTAGCGGATGTTGCCATCGCCCTGGAGCAGCAGGGAAGAGGGATGGGAATGGATTTGGAAATGAGAAGGCAGATAAAAACCAGGATGAAGAGCATTTAGAGGGCAGGGACAGATGGGATACAGGGAAGGAATTCCTGCCTGGGCTGGAATTCCCAGAGAAGCCGTGGCTGCCCCAGGATCCCTGGAAGTGTCCAAGGCCAGGCTGGCTGGGGCCTGGAGCAGGCTGGGATAGGGAAAGTTGTCCCATGGCAGGGACATCCATGGAACTGGATGAATTTTAAGCTCCCTTCCAATCCAAACCTTTCCATGATATAATTCCAGCCCCAATCCCTGGGCAATGCTGGGGGATTTTCTGGGAATGCCACATCCCGCTGCTCTGCGCATCTCTACCTTCCCAGCCAGGTACAGCATGTGGGTGTCGGCATCATAGAACGGGAAGAGGAGCCCCGAGAGCCCATCGATCTCCTCCTCGATCAGGGGCATGGATAAATCCTCCTGGAAAACAGGAAAATCCCGGTGTTAGCCGTGGCCCGATGGCGGTGCTGAGCGGGAATTCCAGTGGGGATGGAGTGGGGATTTGGCAGGGATGGAGCAGGAATTCCATTGGGGATGGAGCAGGATCCTGGCAGGGATGGAGCGGGAATTCCAGCAGGGATGGAGTAGGGATCTGGCAGGGATGGAGCAGGAATTCCATTGGGGATGGAACAGGGATCTGGCAGGGATGGAGCGGGAATTCCGGCAGGGATGGAGCAGGGTCGGGCAGGGATGGAGTGGGATCCTGGTGGGGATGGAGCAGGAATTCCAGCAGGGATGGAGCAGGATCCTGGAAAGGATGGAGCGGGAATTCCATTGGGGATGGAGCGGGATCCTGGCACCCACCTGGTCCCAGAGGGCGATCTGCCGGGTGTTCCAGCGGGACACTCCCGTGGTCAGGAGCCGTTTCGTGCTTCCCAGGAAAACCACGCGGTTGACGCGGTGGTTCTTGCAGCTGGCCTCCTGCAAGACGGGAATGAGCTCTGGAATTCCCTTTGGATCCAGCTCTCATCCCAGGAAAGCCCCTTCCGTCTCCCCCCTCGCCTCTCCCATCTCATCCCATTTTCCAGCTCTCTCCTTTGGCCAAAAATTCCCATTTTCCTGAATATCAGGGAGAACCCACCATCCTCCTCCTGCACCTTCCCCTTTCATTCCCACCATTTTCCACAAATCCTTAATTAACAACGGAATCAAAGCCTCCAACTCCTCTCCTCGGGATGAGGCCAAGCCCTTCCCATCCTCTCCACACCCAGCCCGGGAACTGGATCCCGCCGCACGGAAAACATCCCACCAGGAGCCCCGCCAGCACCTTACGGACATTTTCAGCCATTCCATAGGATTCTTCCCTAAAACCTCATTCCAACCCCTCCTTCCACGGCACCTGCAGGACCCTCCCGGAGCGCGGCTCCACCACGCGCAGCTTCTTGTCCTTGCAGGTGGTGGCCAGCAGGCTGCCGTCGGCGTTGAAGGACATGCACAGGATCACGTCCGTGTGGCAGTCGATCATCTTCACCGGCTCGCCCACGTCCAGGTTCCAGATCAGCACCTGCGGGAAGGGCCTTTGGAGCCACCCGGGACGGGGGGAGGTGTTCCTGCCCTATGGAAGCTGTTCCTGCCCTATGGAATGTCCCCCTGCTCTGTGGAAGCTGTTCCTGCCCTATGGAATGTCCCCCTGCTCTGTGGAAGCTCTCCCTGCCCTATGGAAGCTGCCCCTGCCCTATGGAATGTCTCCCTGCCCTATGGAAGCTCTCCCTGCCCTATGGAAGCTCTCCCACCCTATGGAAGCTCTCCCTGCCCTATGGAAGCTGCCCCTGCCCTATGGAATGTCCCCCTGCCCTATGGAAGCTCTCCCTGCCCTATGGAAGCTCTCCCACCCTATGGAAGCTCTCCCTGCCCTATGGAAGCTGCCCCTGCCCTATGGAATGTCCCCCTGCCCTATGGAAGCTCTCCCTGCCCTATGGAAGCTCTCCCACCCTATGGAAGCTCTCCCTGCCCTATGGAAGCTGCCCCTGCCCTATGGAATGTCCCCCTGCCTTATGGAAGCTCTCCCACCCTATGGAAGCTCTCCCTGCCCTATGGAAGCTCTCCCACCCTATGGAAGCTCTCCCGCCCTATGGAAGCTCTCCCACCCTATGGAAGCTCTCCCTGCCCTATGGAAGCTCTCCCACCCTATGGAAGCTCTCCCTGCCCTATGGAAGCTCTCCCACCCTATGGAAGTTCTCCCACTCTATGGAAGCTCTCCCTGCCCTATGGAAGCTCTCCCACCCTCTGGAAGGCATGGAATGAGATGAGCTTTAAGCTCCCTCCAACCAAACCATTCCAGAATTCCACGACGCCGCTCTGGCCATCTGCAGGTGACCCCCAGCAGCACCAAAAGCCCGGGAAAACCCTTTGGATCGGCATTCCCGGCAGGCCTGACCTTGTAGTCGTATCCGGCGCTGAGGAGGATGTTGTTGGTGGTCGGGTGCCATTCCACGATCCCGACCCTGCGGCTGTGTCCGTACAGCTCCAGCACCGCCTCCGTCATGTTCCGCTTCAGGCCGCCCTCCGGAATCTCCCAGATCCGCACCTGGAACGCGGTTCGGAACATCCCAACTCCTGTCCTTGAAAGCTCCTTCCCCAAAAAAAAAGCTTCCCCAGCATTTCAGGAATTTTGGGATCAGCCCTGGTGTGGATTGTACCTCAACGATAAATAACGGATTAACGGCGCCGGCATCCCTCGGGAAAAATCCAGCCCGGATAGACGGCCTTATCCAGGCAGGGATTTGAAATCCTCATCCTGAATTCCCGGCTTCTTCCCAGTATCCCAGATCCCGCCCAGCCCTCTACTCCATGGTGAATAAAAGCTTTTCTGGGAAGTGGGAGACGGCTCCCTGTGACTCATGGCCGTGACAGGAATTCTTCCCACTCCGTGTGCTCCCTGCCAGGCTCCCAGCTAATAGAAAATGCCGGATTTATCCGGATGAGGATGAAAAGAGGAGGATCAGGAGAGGCAGGATCGGAACGGGATAAAAACTGGATCATCCCAAACCCCGGCTCTTGTCCTGCAAAACCAGGGATGGATCCCAGTTTTCCCCTTTGCACATGGGATTTTTCCTTTAGGATGCAGCCTTTGGGATGGATCACGGGATCACTGGGGTTGGAAAAGCTCTCCAGGATCATGGAGTCCAAGCTGTGATCGTTTGAACCGGCCCAGAGCGCTGAGCGCCACATCCAGGAATTCCTTGGATACCTCCCGGGATGGGGACTCCAAACCTCCCTGGGCAGCCCATTCCAATGTTTGAGCCTTTTCCATGGAGAAATTCCAAGCTGAACCTTCCCTGGACACATTCCAGCCCTTCCTTGTCCCGAGACCCCAAACCTGACCCTACAAACTCCACATTTCGGGATCCTTTGGGATCAAAACTCCCGGATTTTCCAGGTGAGCTGCTCTAAAAACCACCAGCAATTTTTCCCAGGATTTAGCTCCTCTTTTCCATCTCCATGGAGAAATTCCAACCTGAACCTTCTCTGGGATCCACCCCTGGCTGCTCCCTCCTGTCAGGGACTTGTGGAGAGCCAGGAATTCCTCCCGGATCCCGTTTTTCTCCAGGCTGAGCTTTCCCAGCTCCCTCAGCTGCTCCTTGTGGGAATTACCCTCTGGACCTTTCCCCAGCTTCGTTCCCATCCGGATTTGTATCCGGAAAATAAAGAAAGGGAGGGAATTCCGGCCCAGGAGCCAGGTTGGGCACAGGTTGGGAATTGATTGGCTTTGATCTCCTGGCCCTCAGCATTCCCAAAAGAAATGCCATGGAAGTCCGGGAATAGAGAATCCATGGCATCGGGAGGGTGGATGGATCCGGGAAGCGCATCCCGGCATCCCGGCTCACCGAGGTGTCCTCGGAGCAGGAGGCGATGATGTTCTCAATGAAGGGGTTCCACTTGATGTCCAGCACGTTTCCCTGGTGACCACAAACTTTGGGATAGTTCGGCTCGATCCGGCCGGTCTGGAAGGGAAAATCAAGGAAAACGATGGGAAAACCGTCCAAGTCAGGGAGAAGTTGGTGTTTTCAGGGATGGGAAATCGTTGGAGGAGGGAGAGCCGGCTCAGCCTGGGATGGGCCAAGGCAAGGATTGGGTTTATCCCGTCGGTATTCCCAGCTAGCCAGGGGTCAGGGGTTTCTCCAAACACAGCTCCGTGGAGCTCGGTGGGAATTCACTGAATCACGGAATCGTTGGGGTCGGAAAAGCGCTCCAAGATCCCGGAATCCAACCGTTCCCAGCACTCATCCGTGTCCCCAAGGGCCGCACCCGCAGGGATTTGCAATCCCTCTGGGAACGGGGCCTCCATCCCTGGCCATGGACAACCCTTTCTTTCCATGAGGGAATTTTTCCGATATCCAAAGCTCTCCTTCCACGATGGTCCGAATCCATGGGGAAAGGATGGGAAGAGATTCCAGAGGCTCCAAAGCCCCTGAGGTCAGCTCAGCCATGGGATCACGCGTGAATCCCAGAACTCTGGAACAGTTTGGGTGGGAAGGGACCTTCCAGGAGATCCGTTCCCAATCCCTGCCATGGCCAGGGATCCCTTCCCTAATCCCAGTTTGCTCCAAGCTCATCCAACCTCACCTGGCCTTGGAGCCTTTGGCATTTCCCTCCCAAATTTCGGAAGCGCCCTTTCCCAAGGTGCTCCTTCCCCGGGACAAACCCCAGATTCCGGGATCACCAACTCCTGCTAATCCTAAATCCGTGACCCCACAGGATGGGATCCCTCCGTGCGGATGGAAATCTTTCCCAAGCTTTTATGGAGCCTCCTGGGAAGATTCCCACCGGGATGGGCCATAGGAATCCCTTCCCTTCCCGGGAATGCTCCGGGTCCGGATGCCGCCCCGGAGTCCTTCCCTGCTCCGTGCTGGCTCCATGCCGGATCCGCGCTTGGAGCGCGCGGAATAACTGGGTCAGCTCGGCACAGCCACTGAATATTTCATGGATTTTCCCTGCCGACCTTTCCTGGCTCTGTTTAATGGGAACAAAGGAATGTGCCGACGGAACGCGCCGGGAATTGTGCCCTCGGCAGCTCGGGGAAAGCGGGAGAGCTCCGGGCACTGGGATCAGGGCCAGGGAGAGCCCCGGAGCTGCTGCTCCCAAGGTTTCTCAGGATTCATTTGCTCGTTTGGAAGCAGCATCCCGAGCTGCAGGAAGGAATTTGGGAAGGAAAAATTCCTTCCGAAGCAGGAAAGCCGGGAATATTGGTGATTCCTTAGTTCTGCATCCCAGAACCACCAGTGAATTCCTGGGATGCAATTCCCGGTTTTATCCAAGGGCTTGGCTCATTCCCCTTTTCCCGAATTTCCGATTTGCTTTGCCGTGACTTTATTCACCCCCCGGCTACCACAGGAATTCCTGTGGAATTCCAGGTGGATGGAATTTTTAACGGCACAAATTAAAATCCCACCGCTTCTATTTGGAGGAATGGGCCGAGCGAATTCCTTCGAAAAGAAGATTCAATGGATTTTCCCCAAAACTGATCAGGATTTTAAGAGGAAAACACCGAGTCTGATTTTTAGGGATCGTTTCTTCCAAAGAAATCCGGAATTTCGATTCATATGGGTTGAGCACAGTGGGAAAAGGACAAGGAATGTGCCATTCCTCGGGCGCCTGGAAAAGGGAAAGGAAAACCAAAGGCAATAAAAGGGGAAAAAGCCGGGAATATTCCTGGATTCCGGCTGCGTTTCCCCGTTTTTCAGCGGGACCTTGCCGGCAGCCGGGAGTTAATCCAAGGTGAATCCTAATCCCTGGATCCCTGATCCCCAGTTGAGGGAAGCGCAGTGACCCAGATTCCGGCCCTGCAGGGACTCTCCCGGCTCCGGCAGCTCCGAGGTTTTCCATGGAAAAGGCTGAAAGGAGGAAATCGTGGGAAAGGGAAAAGAATTGGGGTTCCATTGGGAAAAGGGAGAATTCCTTGGATAAATTGTTCATTTTGGGATTGGGGGCGGAGAGGGAATTCTTTCCCTGGGAATGGCCGGAATGCCAGCAGGCAGAGGGATGGAAACTGCCTGCATTCCGGAGTCTGGGATGGAATTTTCCTCCGTGATGGGAATCCAGCAGGAATTTCCCCGTCGGATCCATCAGCACCGGATCCAAGTGTTGGGAAGAATCCCTTGGAGCAGCACAACCGCTCTGGCCACGGCTGAGTCTCACTTTTCCCGGAAATCCATCCCACAGGAGCCTTGGAGAAATCATTCCAATATCCTCAATTCCCAAAATCTGCTTTCCCCTTGGAAAACCCAACCTGGCAGCGCTTCCGGAGCCTCCCATTCCCTGGAGAGCTCCACAAAGGTGGAAAAAATCCCTGTATTCTGCTCCATCCTTCAATCCCACATGGAAAACCTCAGCCACGGAAGCAGCATCCAGCCGGCAGCGCCTCCGGATCCCATTCCCGCATGGAAAATCCCATTCCCGCATGGAAAATCCCGTTAAGCGAGGAGCAGCCCCCACCCCTCCAGGGCCGCTCTTCCCATTCCAGCGGCTTCTCCGGCTGCTCCCTGATCGGCTCCAGGAGCTGGATCAGGGAAGTGCTGCCAGAGCCGGGGGGCATTTCCCAGGAAATCCTGGAGTCTCCAGGGGCTGGAATTCGGGATAAATCCATTCCCTGGCTTTTCCAAGGATCTCCCTCCTCCTTGGGAGCCAAAGAGGAGGAAATCCCACGGAACTGAGCTCATTCCCACTTTTCCTGTTGTTCCCCGGGAGCAAATCCCGATCCCAGCTGGCTGCTCCCTCCTGTCAGGGAATTCCAGAGGGGGAAATTCCTCATCCCCCTTTTCTCCAGCCGCTTTCCCAGCTCCCCAGATCCCGGTTTTCCAGCCCCTTTCCCAACTCCGTTCCCTTTCCTGGACAAATTCCAGCCCTTCCTTGTCCTGAGGCCCCAAACCCCACCCTACGAACTCCACATTCTGGGATCCTTTGGGATCAGAATTCCCGGATTTTCCAGCTCAGTTGCTCTAAAATGCACCAAAACTTTTCCCGGGATTTAGCTCCTCTTTCCCATTATCCCCAGGCCAAAAAGCAGGGAAGAAATCTGCCCTTTTTCCCCGGGATGAAGGTTGAAATCCATGGAATAGAATCCCTCTTAAATTAAGGATAAATCCCATCACATCCCATCAGCTCCCTGGATCCCACTGGGAACAACCCTGAGGAGCTGCCGGAGCACAAAAGCTGCATCCCAGATTTTCGGGATCAAAGCCACGCCAGGAGCAGGAAAAGAGGCTTTTCCCTCTTTTCCCTGTTTCCCTTTTGCACCTTTTCCCTCGGCTTTTCCAGCCAGGTGCATCCAGAGGGAGAAACCCGGGAATTCTCCTGCCTCCCGTGGCATTTGGGGCTCCAAAGCGGCTTTTCCCTGCTCCAAGGGCCGTGTCCGTGTGGGAATGCTGGGAACGGGCATCGAGCCCTGGGATGGGAGCTCCAGCTTTGTATCCATGGAAAACGGAGCTGCTGGGATGAGCTGGGAGTGGGAGGAGCCTCTCCCAGCACGGCTGAGCCGTGGGCCACGTTCCCAAGGGATCGGGGGCTGCTGGAATCTCATCCCAGCCCAGGAACCTGGCACGGGATGAGCTCTGGGGCTCCACGACAAAGCCAAAAGGATGGAATTTAGGGATGGGATTTAGGGTTGGGATTTAGGGATGGGATTTAGGGATGGGATTTAGGGATGGGATTCCTCTCCAGCTCCCAGATTTTAGGGATCAAAGCCATGCCAGGAGCAGGAACAAAAGCTTTTCCCTCTGTTCCCTGGGTCCATCCCCATCCCGGGAGCCTCCGGAGGCAGAGGGAGATGGATGAGAGTTGGGAGATGGATGAGGCTGGAATCAGAATTCCAGAGGCATCCCGGCCCCCCTCCTGGGGCCCTTTATCCTTCTGGATCCATGGGGGTATTCCAATGGGATGGGCGATTTTTCCTGGCTCATCCCTGCTTTTCGTGGTTCATGGATAATCCTGATCTGACCTCTCAGGAATTCCTTGTTCTCCCGGGCCCTGGAATGTTCTCAGGCCCTCGGGATTATTTTGGGAATCTGCTCCTTGGCACCACAATGGGAGCTCCCAGTGACATTCCCAAATGCCGGAGCTGGCTCCTGGGATTCCCTGGATGAGCCGTGCCCAGCTTTCTGCAGAAATTCTATTCCCAAATTCCGGGATAGAAACCTTGGGAAAGGCTCTGAAGGCTCCATGGGAAGCGTTTTCCCCATTTCCCTAAAAATTCCCAAACACCCCCAGGATTTCTGGATAAAATTTCGGGATTAATTTCCCCCCCCTTCCCAGGATTTGTTTATCCCAGAAAAGGAAAAGCTGGGCTTAAGCTGTTGATTAAAAAGCCAAAAAGCCCCATAAATTCCCATTCCATGGGATTAGGGACATCCCAAAGAAATCTCAGGAATGAGCAGCCCTGTTTTCCCGGGATTCCTGTGGATTCCAGCCGGCAGAGGGGGCAGGAAAAGCTGGGACAGTGCCGCAATTCCCGACCTCGCTTCCTTAGGCTCAACCTCCGGCTTAGCCGCAGACTGAATTCCCGATTTCCCGTCCCGCATCCCTCATTCCCGACCCTTTCCTGCTCTGCTCCGCTCCCAGCATTCAAATCTCATCCCGATTTTTTCCTTGGGAGCGATCCAGGTGTTTAAAGCCAGGTGGATGGCAGGGCTGGGATTCCTGGAGAATTTTTGGGATATCAGCTGGAGCAGCAATGCTGAAGAATCAGGGATTTTTTAGGAGCCTCAGGAATTCTTTTGCTGATGTTTAAAGGAATTTTCTCCCACAGACTAAAACAGGAAGAGGAAAATCCCAGGAAATTCCTTCAGGGAATCTCCCGTATCCAGAGTTTAAGGGGGAAAAGCTCCAAGGACGTGGGAATTGGAGCAGAGGCCGGAGAGAATCCTGGATTTTGTTCCTGCAGGAAAAATTCCCGCTGCTTTGGAAGGCGGGAACTTTGGGAAGAGAACATGGAAGGGAATCCAGGGAAGTTTGGGAATTCCATGTGCTGTCCCATCCCAAATCCAGCCTTTTTCCCATCCCAAATCCAACCCTGCCCCATCCCAAATCCATCCCTGCCCCATCCCAAATCCTTCCCTGCCCCATCCCAAATCCATCCCTGTCCTATCCCAAATCCAACCCTGTCCCATCCCAAATCCATCCCTGTCCTATCCCAAATCCTTCCCTGTCCTATCCCAAATCCTTCCCTGCCCCATCCCAAATCCATCCCTGCCCCATCCCAAATCCATCCCTGCCCTGTCCCAAATCCCGCCCTGTCCATGGATGCAATGGGATGAGCTTTCAGGTCCTTTCCCACCCAAAGCATTCCAGGATTCCGGGATTCTCCCATCACTATGGAGCGAATCCCGCAGATCCCGATGCCGGTGCTCTCCTTCCCCCGCTCCCTTGGGATATTTTCACCCCGGAGCTGGGAAGAGCCTCATTCCCAACGGCCAAGGCTCCGGAATGTGGGAAGAAGGAGGAGCCAAGCTCCCTCTTCCCAAGGCTCCCATCCCCTTGGATCGCTCCATGAAAACGCCGGGAGCCGGATTTGGGATTCGGGATGTGCGGGAGGAGCATCTGGCGCAGCCCAGATCCCGGGAGCTTTACTGAGGGCAAAATCCAGGGAAAGGATCCAAAAATACGGCGGCAAATCCACGGAGCGGCGCCCGGTATCCGGGTTACCTCCATTAGCTGCTAATTATGGATCCCAATTAATTCGTGAGCTGCTGAATTCCAAGGAAAATGAGTTTCTCCTTAATGAGCTAATCAGGCTCCAGATAAAAACCCCTTAGAATTTATGAACTCCTCTCGCCGCGGAGCATCCAGGGCCGCTCCAGCCGGGATTGATGGGCCGGCTATGCCAGGATTTCCAAGGATCCCTTTGGAACAGGTGGCAAAGGGCATCCCGGCTTTTATCCCACTGTGATTTTGCCAGGGAAAATGGGGATTTGCTGGGAATTTGGGGTCGTTCCACAGGATTCGGGATGCAGAGGGTGCGGAAGGAGCAGGGATGGGGATGGAGCCGGAGCGCTCCGGGTGCTCAGACAAAGCTGCCGGGGATTTTTTTCTGGGAATATTAATGAGGCTCAAGCTGTGCTCGGCAATTAAATCCTGATTGGAATTCCTTCGAATTCCTTCCATCTGGAGCGGCTCCCGGAATGAAAGAGGAATTCGGGAGAGGCGGGAATGCTGCACAGGGAAAGGAATGATGGGATGGGGAGAAACAGGGAGAGCTCCTCCATTCTCCCAGCTTCCCTTCCCGGCTGGAATTTGGGGATTTGGGAATTTGGGAATTGGGTGTGGCCCTGGATTTGGTGTCCGGGAGAACGGGAGACGCTCCATGTGTGGAGTGTCTTCATGGAATGTGGGATCGGTGCATCCGTAGGGAAGGGAATGCCACTCTTCCGTGGGAATGCGGCTCTTCCAGGGCAAAATTCCTCCTGGGAATGAGCCTGGGAGCTCCTTCAGGTGCCCAGGGTGGGATGTGCATTCCAGCTGGGAATGCAGGAGAATCCCAGGGCAGTGCCCAAATTTTGGGAGCGAAGCAAAGAATCCAAGAATCCCAGAATCCTGGGATTCGGGTGGGAAGGGATTTTATCCCATTCCAATGGCCCAGCTTGCTCCAAGCCGGCCTTGAACATTCCAAGGATGGGGGAGGCACGGATTCTCTGGGAATCTGTGCCAGGGCCTCACCTCCCTCCTTGGAAAAATTCCTTTGATCCGATTTTAACGGATTCTCTTCCTGCCAAAACCCTCCCCCTTCCCTATCCAAGGTAAATTCCAGGCTCAAGGTCGCCGCCGCCGCCGGACTGACGGGAATTTCAACTTGAGATGGAGCAGATCCCGGGGAAATTCCTGGGAAAGGCCAAAGGGAATCTTGGATGGAGATGGAAAAGGAAAAGCACAACGGGAGAAGGAGGAAGATCCTGGCAGGATCAGGGATGAGTGGGATCAATCCCGCTTTTCCCATGGAAAGGAGCTGTTCCAGTGCCCGAGCACCCTCTGGATGAGGAATTTTCCCAAATATCCAACCTGAAATCCCGAAGGGCTCCAGCCGTTCCCTCGGCTCGTGGAAAGCCCAACTAAAGGGATGAGAGGCTCCAACAAGGAGCCGCGTCCTCGGAATTCCGGGATCCGAGCGGCACCGGGATGGGACTGGGCGGAGACATTCCCGGTGTCCAAAATGCCGGAAAAACTCCCCGAGAGATTCCAAAAATGCTTTTATGGGATGCTTAAATTCTTCCTAAAAAACCCCAATTCACCCCAATCCCGCCCCGTCCCATCCCAAATCCAGCCCCGCCCCATCCCAAATCCATCCCTGTCCCATCTCAAATCCCGCCCTGTCCCATCCCAAATCCCGCCCCATCCTATCCCAAATCCCATCCTTATCCCATCCCAAATCCAGCCCTGCCCCATCCCAAATTCAGCCCTTTCCCATCCCAAATCCATCCCTGTCCCATCTCAAATCCCGCCCTGTCCCATCCCAAATCCCGCCCCGTCCTATCCCAAATCCCATCCTTATCCCATCCCAAATCCAGCCCCGCCCCATCCCAAATCCATCCCTGTCCCATCCCAAATCCCGCCCCATCCTATCCCAAATCCATCCCTGCCCTATCCCAAATCCAGAATTCCTAAAAAACTCCAAATCACCAATTCACCCCACAGAAAATGCCGGGAAAAGCAGCAGGGATTGGGACACTTTGGGATGGCTCCAGCTGGGAATTCCCTTCCCAAATCTCTCATGGGATGATGAGGAAACCCCAGGAATACCAGCAGGGACTGGAACACTGTGGGATGGCTCCGGGCGGGAATTCCCATTCCCAGAAGCCCCAAGGAAACCCCAGGAATACCAGCAGGGACTGGGACACCGTGGGATGGCTCCGGGCGGGAATTCCCATTCCCAGAAGCCCCAAGGAAACCCCAGGAATACCAGCAGGGACTGGGACACCGTGGGATGGCTCCGGGTGGGAATTCCCATTCCCAGAAGCCCCAAGGAAACCCCAGGAATACCAGCAGGGACTGGGACACTGTGGGGTGGCTCCAGCCAGGAAATCCCATTCCCAGAAGCCCCAAGGAAACCCCAGGAATACCAGCAGGGACTGGGACACTGTGGGATGGCTCCAGCCAGGAAATCCCATTCCCAGAAGCCCCAAGGAAACCCCAGGAATACCAGCAGGGACTGGGACACTGTGGGATGGCTCTGGGCGGGAATTCCCATCCGGAATCTCACCTGCTCCAGCGGGATGACGAGGAAGGAGCCGCCGCCGGCGCTCTCGGTGACGATGGCGAGGAAGCGCGCGTTGACGGCGCAGAAATGGTTGTCGTGGACGTTCTTGGTGATGGGAACGCCGTCGAAGCAGTGCTCCCGGCTCGCCGCCTTCCCGTAAACATTCCGGAACTTGGAGCTGCGGTACTGCGGCCGCCATGACATCTGCGGGGAAGCGCAGGGATCAGCGTTCCCACGGAAACGCCGCGCGCCCGGCCGCTCTCCCGTCTTTAGCTGCTGGAAGGGTTGGGATGGCCCCATTCCAACAGGAACATTCCGGATGGATTTAAGCAGCCCCCCAGTGCTGGAATGGCTCCCAAAAGGCTTGGAAAGATGGCTCAGCATTCCCAAAAAACCCATTCCTGCTTGCTCTCCCATTCCTATTTCAACCTGGCGGGATATGGAAATGTTGGGATGGCCCCGACCCACCCTGAACATTCCTGGAAAATCTAAGGGATCCCCCTGGAGCGAGGAGCAGCTCCCAGAAGCTCCGAAAGCCTCGGTGCCACTGCAGAATTCCAGCTGCTCCCCTTTGGAGCGGGAATGCTCAGCTGGGCTGCGCCGGCTGCACACGACAATGGAATTAGGGCTTGGAATGTGCCGGCTTGGAAATGGATTGGCCTGGATGGCGGCAGAGCGGGAATTGGAGCGGGATGGGAGCGCTTAGGGAGCGTCGGGAAGCGGGAATATTCCATGGTCATTTTTCACACGGAGCAGCACAGGAGCCAGCGGGGATCCCAAGGATCCACCAGCAGATCCTGAAAGCTCTGCTATCCTAAGGATCCACCAGCTGATCCTGGTGGATGAGGGATCCCAAGGATCCACGAGATGATCCTGAAGAATCAGGGATCCCAAGGATCCATTGCCTGATCCTGGAAGCTCTGGTATCCTAAGGATCCATCAGCTGATCCTGGTGGGAAAGGCATCCCAAGGATCCATGAGATGATCCTGAAGAATCAGGGATCCCACGGATCCATCGCCTGATCCTGGAAGCTCAGGCTTCCTAAGGATCCATCACCCGATCCTGGTGGAAAAGGCATCCCAAGGATCCACCGGGTGATCCCGGCAAACCAAAAATCCCAAGGAAAGGGATCCCAGGGCTCCCACATGGAAAGATTTTCCCGCCCTGCAGCCGCTTCCAGAGGATGTGGCCAAAGCCCCCCCAGGGATGCCAGGGAGCAAAGCCAATGGAATTCCAGCATCCCAAGGGGGACGCTGCAAACTCGGGAATTTTTCCCAGGAAGATCCCCGCATTCCCAAGCACCACTTTCCATCGGCACAGAGAAGCTGTGGCTGCCAAATCCTTGGAATATGCGAGCTCAGATGGGACTTGGAGCAGCCCGGAATAGTGGGAAGTGCCCACAGAAATCCCAGGATGGGCTTTAAGGTCTCTTCCCATCCAAAGCATTCCAGGATTCTGGGATTTACGGCGGAAAACTGTGGGAAAAGAATCCAATTTGCCGGGTGAGAGGATGGAAATCCCAAAGTTTTTACAATCCAGGCGAGAATTTCAAGCAGGAAAAAGGTTTGGAATTTCTTTCCTTCCTTCTTTCTTTCTTTCTTTCTTTCTTTCCCCTCCGCACATCCGGGCTCTTGAATCCCTGGAATTCAGGGCTGGAAAAACAATGGATTTCCTGGACGGAAACAATGGATTTGAGATTCTCCAGCGGGATGGATCCCGCTCCGGCACCGGCAGCATTCCAGGCGGGGCTGACATTCCCAGCGGGAAGGAACGGAGCGCCTTTCCCGACGGAATGAGACAAAGCGCGAGAGGAAAAGGTGGGAACGGGAGCAGCTGCGGCCCCACACCGGGACTGGCCAGGAGCTTCCTCCGGCAGGAATGCTTTGGGAATGGGAACTTCCCATGGAAGCTTTGGATGTGACCCGGCCAAGGGGACAAAACCCTTCCCAAAACCTCAGGAAAACATGGAATTCCCCATTTTCCGCTGGAATTTAAACTCTCTTTCCACTGCCTTCCAGCAACTCAGCAGCATTCCAAACCCCTGGGATATTTTTCCCGCTTTCCTTGGTCTTTCCCAATGATTTGACCCAATTGTTCCCGAATTTCGTTGCCTCAGAACCTCTCGGTTTTTATCCCGATTTTTTTCCTCTCTCTGAGCATCCGTTACTCGGGAACAAAGACACGGATAACAGGAACGGGGGGAGGGAATCCGGGGCTCCGGAGCAAACTGCCAGCTCTGCCCTCATTCCCTGGGAACAGCAATTCCTGGAAAACCGGGAAAAGCAAAATTCCGGCAGCTCTGCCCTCATTCCCTGGGAACAGCAATTCCTGGAAAACCAGGAAAAGCAAAATTCCAGCAGCTCTGCCCTCATTCCCGGGGAACAGCAATGCCTGGAAAACCGGGAAAAACAAAATTCCGGCAGCTCTGCCCTCATTCCCTGGGAACAGCAATGCCTAGAAAACTGGGAAAAGCAAAATTCCGGCAGCTCTGCCCTCATTCTTTGGGAATATTCCTGCCCAGAAAACTGGGAAAGGACCCCCAGCAGCTCTGCCCTCATTCCTTGGGAACAGCCATGCTGGAAAACCGGGAAGAGATCCCAGGAGCAGCCCCCGGCCGTGCTTGGACGCTTTCCCGCTTTCCTGGCAGCCGCGGCCTTTCCCGGGAGCGGCTCTCGGCTCCGCGGGTTTGGCTTTTCAAAGGATCCTTTCATCCCTCGGGAGTCTTGGAAACAGCGGGAGCAAGGGAAAGCTCGGGAAAGGAGCTCCGGACACGGCAGAGCCCCGGCCCTAATCCCGAAAAAACCTAGATATCCTAAATATAGCTCCCGTTAATCCGCCCCGAGCGTCGGAGCTCGCGGAGAACAAAAAAAAACCTGGAATTTCTGGGAGGAAGAATTCCCACCCCTCAATCTTTTTGGTGTTTTTTTTCCCTTGGAATTGGGCCCTTCCCGCTTTTTTGGAAAAATCCCATCTGCCATGGATTTTTCATGGGAAAAAAGGGCTCCTTCCTCGGGATTGGCTGTTCCGTGGATTCGCTTGAGTGGCGGGAAACAAAAAAAGAGGGATTTGCCTGGAAAACCACGTTGGGAAAAGGAAATCCAACGCTGAAAATTCCAGGCTTTTCAGGAGGGGGCTTTGAGGCTTTCCAAAATCCCATTATTCCCGATTTTCCTGCCTCCCTCCGAGCTTGCGACAAGGATTCCCTGCCTGGGATTTTCCGGATCAAATCAAGGCTGAGTTTTGGAGGGAGAAATCCCAAATCCAAGCCAATCGCAGCCCCATGGGGATCCTGCGCATCCCTGGGAGCCTCTGGAAGTTCTTTTCCATGGGAAAGGTCAGGAACGCCCGAGTTTGACATTCCCAGCATCAATCGCTCGTGAACTGGGCACAAACGGGAGCCGCTTTTCCAGAGGAAAATCAAGGGTCTGGAATCGCTGGGAAGGAGCTGGAGCTGCCCAATCCCAGCCCACGGAGATCCCGCGGTTCCCTGGTGCAGAAAACAGGGAACAAATATGAAATTTGGGATTTTTTGGAGGGAAAAATCCCTCCCAGCCTCGCTGCCGGGCCACATTCCTGGGGGGATTCCCGGGATGGAGCCGTGATCCCAAATTCCCGGTGGATTCTGCAGGGAATCTGCACCTTGGGAGCATCAGGACTGGGGGATTTGGGAGCCTCAAGGAACAAATCCCAGAGAATTTGGTCCATTTGGGAATGGATTTGGGCTGATCCCAGATCCCGCCCAGCTGGAGGCAGGAGATGGTTTGGGATTGAGATCCAGAGCCGAAATCCAGCTGGGAAGGCTCAGAACGCGACGGCAAAGCCGCAGCCGCATCCCAGTGCAGGGATCCTTCCCATTGGGAGGGGAGAACTCAGGAGCGGGAGCTGGCTGGAATTCCTGATCCAGCCTGGCAGCAGGGCCGGAATTCCCGATCCAACCTCACCATGGGGCCGGAATTCCCGATCCATCCTCACCACAGGCTGGAATTCCTGATCCAGCCTGGCCAGAGGGGCGGAATTCCTGATCCAACCTCACCACAGGCTGGAATTCCCAATCCAACCTCACTGCGGGGCCGGAATTCCCAATCCATCCTCACTGCGGGCCGGAATTCCCAATCCATCCTCACCGTGGGGCTGGAATTCCAGATCCAACCTCACCACAGGCTGGAATTCCTGATCCAGCCTGGCCAGAGGGGTGGAATTCCTGATCCAACCTCACCACAGGCTGGAATTCCCAATCCAACCTCACTGCGGGGCCAGAATTCCCAATCCATCCTCACCGCGGGCTGGAATTCCCAATCCAGCCTGGCCATGGGGTTGGAATTCCCAATCCAGCCTCACCGTGGGGCTGGAATTCCAGATCCAACCTCACCACAGACCAGAATTCCCGATCCATCCTCACCACAGGCTGGAATTCCCAATCCAGCCTCACCGTGGGGCCAGAATTCCCAATCCATCCTCACCACAGGTTGGAATTCCCAATCCAGCCTGGCCAGCCGGAACTCCCAATCCAACCTCACTGCAGGGCTGGAATTCCTGATCCAGCCTGGCTGCAGGGCTGGAATTCCGGATCCAACCTCACCACAGACCAGAATTCCCAATCCAACCTCACCATGGGGCCAGAATTCCCAATCCATCCTCACCACAGGCTGGAATTCCCAATCCAACCTCAACATGGGGTTGGAATTCCAGACCCAATCTCACCACAGACTGGAATTCCCAATCCATCCTCACCATAGGCTGGAATTCCCAATCCAACCTCACCACAGGGCTGGAAACCTCACCACAGACCAGAATTCCCAATCCAACCTCACCGTGGGGCCAGAATTCCTGATCCATCCTCACCACAGGCTGGAATTCCCAGTCCAGCCTGGCCGGAGGGCCGGAATTCCAAATCCAACCTCACTGCAGGGCTGGGATTCCCAATCCAGCCTGGCTGCAGGGCTGGAATTCCGGATCCAACCTCACCACAGACCGGAATTCCCGATCCAACCTCACCACAGGCTGGAATTCCCAATCCAACTTCACTGCAGAGCTGGAATTCCTGATCCAGCCTGGCCATGGGGTTGGAATTCCCAATCCATCCTCACCACAGGCAGGAATTCCCAATCCAACCTTACCACGGGGCCGGAATTCCTGATGCATCCTCACCACAGGCTGGAATTCTCAATCCATCCTCACCACAGGCCGGAATTCCTGATGCATCCTCACCACAGGCTGGAATTCCCAATCCAACCTCACCGTGGGGCCAGAATTCCCAATCCAACCTCACTGCGGGGCTGGAATTCCCAATCCAGCCTCACTGTGGGGCTGGAATTCCCGATCCATCCCCACCACGGGGCCAGAATTCCCAATCCAACCTCGCCGCGGGATGGACGCCTCGCCCCCCCGATGGCCAGCCCAAAGCAGCGCGGGATGAGCGGTGGGAATGACGCGAATTCCCTTCCTTCCGAGGGATCTCCAGAGCGGAGCCGGCCCCTGCCGGGGGCTCCGGGCTGGCTCGGGATGTGTTTTCCATGGATTTAGTCCCGGCTGTGTGGGAATTCCCAGCTCGGGACACTCACCAGGCCGCGCTTGCTCCCGAGCACCTCAGACTTGTGCAGGTCCCTCATGGACTCGCCCAGAGCTCTGTGCAGAGAGGGAAAGGAAAACATTCCATTCACAATCCCGGGAATTCCAGGGAAAACCCCCGCTCCCTTCCTGCTGTTCCCGAGGGCCGCGGTCCGACCCCCAGCAGGGAATTTTTGGTGGCTCCGAGCCCGTCTGCTCCTCCCAGGGTTGGGATAATTCCACGTGGCAGCTCAAGCTCTTCGAGAGGACGAGGTAATTCCATAAAAATCATGGATTTGTGGTAAGAAAAGGTGGGATTATGGGATATTGGGAAGGAATTGCTCCCTAGGAAAGCGGGGGAGGGGCTGGGCTGGAATTCCCAGAGCAGCTGCGGCTGCCCCTGGATCCCTGGAACGTTCCAGGTGAGGTTGGACGGGGCTTGGAGCAGCCTGGGATGGTGACGGAATCCATGGAATCCATGGAATGTGGGACGTGGGACATCTCCGGCCTCGTTATTCCTTCAAATCCATCTGGGCTCGGTTGGGATTCAGGGAGGGGACAGCTGGAAGAGTTTCCCTCACTTGGATTCGGAGCAGCCCAGGACAGCGGGAATGTCCCTGCCCATGGAATGGGATCGGCTTGGAGATGCCAGCCCGAAGCATTCCGGGATTTTCTGGTTATCCCAGCAATCCCGGTTCCTGCCGAGCTGCTCCCTTAGCAGGGATATCGGGAAGGAATTCCTGGCTGGAAGGGTGGGGAGGGGCTGGGCTGGAATTCCCGGAGCAGCTGTGGCTGCCCCTGGATCCCTGGAATGTCCAAGGGCGCCTCAGAGCAGCCCGGGACAGCGGGAATGGATGGATGGGGTTTGGGAATGGATGGATGGGGTTTGGGAAAAGCCACTTGTCCGTATGGACAAGAAGAGGGAGGAGATATCCATGTTTTTCCAGCTTGGAAAGAGCGGGAGATTGGCCGCCCAAATATTCGGGATTCGTTCCATGAACACAAAGCCGGATGAACATTCCCAGAGGTTCTCCCAGCCTGGAATTGCCTGGGATTTCCCTGAAGTTGGACTTTCCAAGGATTTCCATTTCCTAGAAATCCTGGGAATGGCCTCTCCTCTCCCCAAACCTTGGGAAAAAGCTCCAAGTGAGGGCGGACGGAGCTGAGCTCTTCCCAGGAATCCTCATCCCTCCCCACCCATGGAGCTGCTTCCCGAATTCCCACAGATATCATGGAATGCTTGGAAAGGGGCAGAAATCATCCCTGGCACCCTCAGGGAGCCGAGTTTGGATCCTTTTCCCTCCAGGAAAACTCCTGGAGGAGGAAATCCAAGCTTTCCCAGACCCCACGTGCCGGGAACAATCCCAAAATTCCCCCTCTGGAAGAAATTCCGGAAAGGAGCCCAGTTTTCCTCCCACTCTGTTTGCTGAGTCCTTCCCACCCCGGGAAGCTCTGGATGGAGCACAAAGAATTCCCGGCCCCCGGAGCTGCCCCGGGGCACCACCCCCGGGATTTTCCCTCCTCCAGCTCCTTGGAATTGCATTTCCTTGAGGAAAAAGAACATTCCAGGCTCTTTCCCAACTCGAGGGGGTTTTAGGGAATTCAGAGAGGCGGAAAAGTCACTTTTCCCATTGGAATGAGCGGAACCGAGCCAGGGGCTCATCCGTGGGAATGATTTCACATCCCATGACAGATCCTTGGATCCGACGGGATTTTCCAGCCGGGATTTTCCAGCAGTTCGGAGCAGGATAAGCAGGGCGGGTCTATCCCAAGGAAAAGCCTCCTGTGGGAAGATCCCATCAATCCGACCTTTCCCAAAGTCAGCTTTTCGATCAGAAAAAGCGGGAAAAGCCATGTTAAAGCGGGAATTCAAGGGATGGAATTGTCAGGGAAAACGAATCCCACGGAGAAAAAATTCCTTCAGGAGATGCTGGGTGGGAGAGGATCAAAAAATTGCAGGAAAACTCCACCGGGAGCAGAAACACTGGGATAACCTGGGAAAAATCCCTTCCCAAGCCCCAGCTTTGCACGGGACACGAACCAGGGGAATTTATTTATCCCGGGATTTTTCCAGAGCAGGGCCCAGCGCTCCAGGGAGCAGCTCTCCCTTTCCACCTCCGAAATTCCAACTCTTCCTGGCAACGAGCACCCCGCGGTGCCGCATCCCACAGGAAGCTCCGGCGGCTCCGTTCCCATCCCGCCTCCTTCCAAACCGCAAGGATTTTTCTCGGGAACTTTCTCCCGGCTGGGGATGAAACTTTTCCAGCAGAAGCGACGGAACAAGAAAGGCCAAATCCAGAAATAAAAGAGCAAGGAAAACAAACAGGATCCGGTCAATATTCCAGGCTGCACATTCCCGTTTCCCGGGAAGCGCCGGAGGAGCCTGAAGGTCACGGGATGGCCGGCTCAGGATGCGGGAGGCACCGACCCCCCCTTCCCAACCCTCGGGAATCCGAGCCTGGACAAGCCTTTCCTTGTGCTCCGGCTCCCGGGATGAGCGGAACCCTCCGGAGAAAGGCAAGGGAGCCTTGTTTTCCTTGTTTTCCTTGTTTTCCTTGTTTTCCTTGCTGTGATCCTTGTTTTCCTTGTTATTCCAGCGCAAAGCCAGGAGCTGCCGGAGCAGCGGCGGCGATGTCCCTCCCCTGCCCCGGGATGTGCCTCCAATGCCGCTTTTTTCCCAGGTTTTCCTTGGATGTCTCTGGAATCGGGGCTCTCCGCTCTTCACACCAGAGCGGCCCAAGCAATTCCCTTTTCCAGAGGTCGGGGTGATCCCACCGGGAGCTGGGATCCCTTCGGATGAGCCGCCATGGAATGCTCATCCCTGATCAATTTTTCCAGGCCTTTTGGATCATTTCTGTAATTCATTCCTTTCCCCCTCATTCCCGAGCGTTCCCTGGATTTGATCCACAGGGATTCTTTGGGATAACGGGTCAAATTCGGGG
Source organism: Corvus hawaiiensis (assembly GCF_020740725.1). Lineage (NCBI taxonomy): Eukaryota > Metazoa > Chordata > Aves > Passeriformes > Corvidae > Corvus > Corvus hawaiiensis. The sequence goes on along the minus strand of NC_063225.1, from coordinate 12,030,422 downwards.
AGGAAAGGCACGGACCAAAAACGCTCCTCCAGCCACAGGAGCGCATTCCCAGCTCCCAGCAGAGACATTCGGGATGGGAGAGGCTGAGGGTGGGAGATTCCCACCCTGGGCACGGCAGCGCATCCCGGGAATGTTCCCATCCCTCTCCGGGTCCCTCGGAATCCTCACCTGCCCTGTTCTGCTCCGGCGCCTCCGGATCCCCCGGGATGGACAAGGAGCTCAGGGAATCGGGGCTGCTCCAGGAGCCTGGAAAAGAGGGAAACCCTTTGGATACGGGAGCTGCCGCCTGTCCCGATTTCCAACCGGGATCGATCCTGAACTGCGGAGTCACCAAAACCGGGGAACAGGGATCATGACCCGGAGGATGTTGGGATTCACTCCAGCCCCCAGCGGAATTCCAGGGGCTGGGCTCCACAAGGATCCACATCCGGCATCCCAATGGTTCAGGTTTACCAACTGGCATCCATGGAAACCATGGAATTCTGGAATCCTGGAATGCTTTGGGTGGGAAGGGACCTTAAATCCCTTCCCATTCCATGGGCAGGGACACTTCCCACTATCCCAGGCTGCTCCGAGCCCCATCCAAGCTTTCCTTGGACATTCCAGGGATGTGGCTCAGCCTTTGGGGCCATTCCCATTCCCAAATCCAACCGGAATTAATTCCATGACAACGATCCCTGTCCCTGTCCCCACCCAGGTCCCCAGCAGCTTCCCGGGAATTTTGCTGGAGTGTGGCTCTTCCCAACATTTTGGGACAGGAGGATTTTTCCAGAAGACCCAGTTTGCTGGGATTTGCACAGCAGGTGCTGCTGGGAGAAGCCACCATTCCCAGAGAGGAAATTCCAGGTGGGAATCCCGTCGGCATGGGGCTGAGCTGCACGGAATTATGTTTCCTTGAGGGGAACGAATATTCCAGGCTTTCTCCCAACTTGAGGGGGTTTTCGGGAAGTCAGAGAGGGGGAAAAGTCGCTTTTCCCATCGGAATGAGCGCGACCGAGCCAGGGGCTCATCCATGGGAATGATTCCATATCCGTAGGGAGGGCAGGCACAGCTCCTGAAATTCCCGATCCTGAAATTCCTTGACTTTTAGGTGAGCTTGGAGCAACCAGCTGGAAAACCTCATGGATGCAGGGATGGGGCTGGTACCATTCCCAGAATTCCCACATTTCCCATCAAACCGCATTTCCTGCAGCCACGCCCCAATCTGGGCTCAGATCCTGAGGGTTGATCCCTATTTATCCCGATTTATCCCGATTTTTCCGCTCCAACAACACCTTGCCCGCTTCCAGCCCTTCCCTGGCACGGCCTCTTCCAGGAGTTCCACTCCCGGAGCTTTTCCTGGTGCTGCCGGAGGCTCCCGGCCCCATTCCAGCCGGAGATCCGCAGCCTTTGCCAGCGGCTCTGCCATGAACAAAGGAGCGCGGGATTTCTGGGAGCGGCGCTTGGCACGGCTCCGGGAACTCTGGGATCTGTGGATTTGGGGGGCACCAGAGCAGCTGCCTCCATCCGGAGATTTCCCCCCCTCCCCTCCGCTGCCAGATTTAGGGAATGACTCGGGAGATAGGAATCCGGGATTGGGCTCCTCAGAGCTGCGGGATGAATGGGACTATTCATCATTGGATAAAATTCCATGGAAAGGAGCGGGAAGGGGGGGTGGGAATGAATGGGCCTGCCCGGCCGGGTGTGAGTTACAGATCCCGCCAGGCCCCATTAACGACCCCAATTAATTCCATTGAATGCCAATTAATTCCACGGAATCCCAATTAAAACTCATTAAAAAGCTGAGGGCCGGAGTTGCCTTGGATGAGAGGAATATTCCTTGGAACAGGGATCTTCCCTTTCCAGGCTCCAATGGCTCCACAGCCCCGTTTCCAACCCTCAGCGATCCCAAAGATTGGTGACCCCACCTGGGCTTTTCCCAGGCTTTATGGACAATTTGGGAATGAGGGAAGGGAAGGGAAGGGAAGGGAAGGGAAGGGAAGGGAAGGGAAGGGAAGGGAAGGGAAGGGAAGGGAAGGGAAGGGAAGGGAAGGGAAGGGAAGGGAAGGGAAGGGAAGGGAAGGGAAGGGAAGGGAAGGGAAGGGAAGGGAAGGGAAGGGAAGGGAAGGGAAGGGAAGGGAAGGGAAGGGAAGGGAAGGGAAGGGAAGGGAAGGGAAGGGAAGGGAAGGGAAGGGAAGGGATAATGAGGCAGGAAATTCCCAGTTCCCACTTTCCATGGATTCTCTCCATCACTATCCCAGGTTGCTCCAGCCTGGCCTTGGACACTGCCAGGGATCCAGGGGCAGCCACAGCTTCTCTGGGAATTCCAGCCCAGCCAGGAATTCCTTCCCAAGATCCATCTAAATCTCCCCTTTCCCAGTGGGAAGCCATTCCCTGGCTCCCATCCCTCCATCCCTTATCCCACATCCCTCTCCAGCTCTCCTGGAGCCCCTTTGGATATCTGGAATTCTCAAGGCCAGGCTGCTCCATCAAATCCATTTTTAGCATCCCCCTGGAGAAGCTTTCCCCCTGCATTCCCAGGAAATCAATCCATGTTCTCCAATTCCCAATTCCCTGCTACCACCGCGATTCCATCGAGCTTCCCACGGATTGATCCGGTATCAGCTTTTCCATGGATCAGCATTTGCTGCGGCCACTAAATCTGCCCTTCCAAGGCGGCAGAGGACACTGGGACTTCCCACCGGGAATATCCCGGCGTTCCGACCTCCCAGCCGTGGAGAACTTCCTTAGGGCAGCACTGGTTTGATCCCAACGGGGAATAGTCGGAATTTCCTCTCTGGAATTTGGGGTTGGCTCCGTTTCCTTGCTGCTCCCAGGATGAGCCGTTCCCGTTCCTTCGGCTCCATGATTTTGCCAGTTAAAGCCAGAGGAGCCGTGGGATCATTCCCACATGGAATCCTCCTTTCAACAGCGTTTTTCGGGAAAAATTCCACTCATTTCAAAGCCCCCTTCCCAAAATTCCCGCAGCCCCAGATCCCACTGATTTATTCTGGGATTTGGGAGCAGCCTCTGGAATGGAAGTTGGGAGAACCAATGGCTCCTGCCCCAACCCAAGGTTGAATTCTCCGGTCCCTCTCTGACCGCAGAATTCCCACTTAGACATTCCCACTTGGATATTCCCATTGGACATTCCCACTTGGACATTCCCAACAATCCCGGTACCATTTTCATGGCAAAAGGAATCTCTTTCCCCTCTTTCCGTTCCCCATCCTGACTCATCCCTTCTCCCTGAAATCCTGCTTCCATCAGCTTCCCGCTCCTGCTGCTTCCCGGGGCACGGCAGAGTTATCTGGGATAATTCCATGGAGGAATTCTCAAAATTTGGGATGGTTTCCCTTCCCAAAGCACAGAGACCAAACTGGACTCCACAGCAGGGATGAATTATCCCAGATTCCTACAGATCTTCCCTGGGAAAAAAAGCTGGAGTGGCCATGCCATGGTATCCATGCCATGATTCCAGGGAATTCGGGCAGCTCCCAGAGCTCACTGCAGCATTTTGGGGGAGCAGATCCCAGGATCCATCCCAGAATTTGGGAGCAGATCCCAGGATCCATCCCAGAATTCTGGGTGAGGCGTGGGCTCTCCCAGCATTCCCATGGATCCAGCTCCATCCTATTTTTAATTCCCTGCTCCCAAACTCCCCCAGGAGCGGGATCTGGGCCGAGCCGCGGCTCCGGCTGCTCCTTCCCGTGGGAAGGGAGGGGGTGGATTGGGACAGGGATGGATCCAGCAGATATTCCAGCCCCCCTCCAAGGCTTTTCCCAGCCCCCACATCCTGGGAAAAGCTTTCTGTGCTCCCTCTCCGATGCCTCAGGATGCTTTTGCCTGGCTTTCGTTCCCTGCTCCCAATTTTCAGCTGGATTTTCCTCCAAGGATGAATTGCTCGGGAATATTTACAACGTTTGGAAAAGCCTATCCATGATTTGCAGCTCTGCCTGGGAAGCGGCCCCAGCGTGGGAGGAGAATCCCAAATGCCTGTCCCGGATAAGGCCAGGAGCTGGGGCAGGATGCGGATCCCGGAATTCCCTGGGGCTCCCCCTTTTCCTGCCTGGCTGTGGGAACAATTCCCATCCCCAAATCCCACCATTCCAACAGCTTTGGAGCAGCTTTTCCTGAGAAACTCCCGAGAGGCAAACACTTCCCGGAAAAGCCTCTCCTCTCCCCCAGCTCCTTGTGCCGCTTCCCTTTGCCCTCTCCACATCCTGGGAATGTCGGGGCACTGGGATCCGTGTCCCAGTTTTGCCTGGAAAAGCCCTGGAATCGATGGTGTGCCAGGTCAGGAATCTGCACTTGGAATTTCTTTGGATTTCATCAATCCAGGTTGCAGGAGATCAGATCGAGAGGGAGAGCTTGGATCTAACCAAGGGAATTTTGGGACAGAGGATGGAAAACTTTTCCATTTGATTTCCCTGAAAATCAACCGGGAATTCCCATCCTGCTGCAGGGGCTTTCCCTGGGGCCTTTTTCCTGGATAAATCCATTCCTGCTCCAAAAAAGACCCTGGGAATGAGAGCTACAAATTCCCAGCCTGGCTTCCAACCACGCCCCTGGATATCTGAGAATTTGGGAATATTTCATCCCAATTGCAGTTTTTTATAACCCCAATCCCAGCCTGCTCATCCATCCCTCTCCGGAATTGCTGGGAACACACTTTTCCCAGGATGCTGGCACAGATTGGGAATTCTGGGAATACCCAACCCCCAAGGCAGCGCTGGTCACATCCCACAAGTTTTTCCTTAAGGAAAAAGATGGGGAGAAGAGGGATTCTCCCTGATTTCCCTGGGAGCCACCAGCATGGGGTTATCTGGACATTCCCACATCCCATTCCAGGATCTGGAGATGGATCAGCTCCAGTCCCGTTGGCTCCCACTCTGAGTGCCCCAAGCCAGTCTTATTCCCAATATCCTGGCCTGTCCCAATCCCTGTCACATCCCAGGGCTTCCCGGGATCATCATTCCCAGATCCCAGTGAGGCCATTCCAGACCCTTCCCTGCTCCATGACCTTTCCCAAGGCTGCTTCCCTGGAATGTCTGGTGACCCCCAGAGCCGTGGCTATGCCACACCCTCGGGATAGGACAGGCTTGGAGCTCTCTGCTCCCAAATCCCACAGCTCCAGGGTCTGGAATCACCCCCTTTGCTCCACGTCACCAAATCCAGCAGGATCCGGAGCCTCTGGATGGCTCCAGGGGCACAACCTCGGCCGTGGGATGGGAGAGCGGGATCAGCTGCGAGGGATCGCGGGATGGGAAGAGCACTGGAACAGGCATCTTCCCTTTCCAGATTCCACCGGCTCCTTATCCCTGTTCCCAACCCCCAGCGATCCCAAAGGTTGGTGACCCCACCCAGGCTTTTCCCAGGTTTCCTTTTCCCAACCTTCCCTGCTCCACAGGAATCCGGGAGAGCCGTGCCGGGAATGCTCCCGGATGGATTTGGGGGCTCCGCACCCCCCGCGCCCCCTCCCACCGAGCTCCCCCCGTTCGGCTCCTTAATCCCAAATCTCCCCAGCGCCATTCCCGAGGTTTTCCAAGCCATTCCAGCCACCTGTGGAGGTCCGGGAAGCTGGAAAGCGACTCAGGGAGGGGTCCCGGGAGATGCGCGGTTCGGGGGAGGAGGGATTTGAGGGATGCTCGGTCCGGGGGATGCGCGGTCCGGGGGATGCGCGGTCCGGGGGATGATGGATTTGGGGGATGCGCGGTTCGGGGGATGAGGGATTTGGGGGATGCGCGGTTCGGGAGATGCGCGGTCCGGGGGATGCGCGGTTCGGGGGATGCGCGGTTCGGGAGATGCGCGGTCCGGGGGATGCGCGGTTCGGGGGATGCGCGGTTCGGGAGATGCGCGGTTCGGGAGATGCGCGGTCCGGGGGATGCGCGGTTCGGGGGATGCTCGGTCCGGGGGATGATGGATTTGGGGGATGCGCGGTTCGGGGGATGAGGGATTTGGGGGATGCGCGGTTCGGGGGATGAGGGATTTGGGGGATGCGCGGTTCGGGAGATGCGCGGTCCGGGGGATGCGCGGTCCGGGGGATGCGCGGTCCGGGGGATGCGCGGTTCGGGAGATGCGCGGTCCGGGGGATGCGCGGTCCGGGGGATGCGCGGTTCGGGGGATGCGCGGTTCGGGAGATGCGCGGTCCGGGGGATGCGCGGTCCGGGGGATGCGCGGTTCGGGGGATGCGCGGTTCGGGGGATGCGCGGTCCGGGGGATGCGCGGTTCGGGGTCCCAGCGCCGCTCGATTTGGGGTCAGGGGGTCTCCACTCCCCCCCGGGTGCTCCCCCCGCGCCGCCGCCCCCTCCAAGGGTTAAAACTGCAGCAGAGCTGCGGGGCCGGAGCGGCCGCGGCCGCGGGAGGGGCTCGGCCACGAGCAAATCCCGGGAATCGGGGAGAGGAAAAGCGGGAGAGGCTCGGCCGGGAGCGGGGAAGGGCTGGGGCGGGCCGGGCTGCGCGGCACCTGCGGCCGGGTGGGGGCGGCGGCGGCGGAGGGCAGGTCCTTACCTTGGGGACAGTCATGCGGCTGGCGCGGCGGCGGGCGGGCTGGAACCGGAGCAGCGGAAAAGAAGGAGAAGGAGGAGAAGGAGGAGAAGGAGAAGGAGGAGAAGGAGAAGCAGAAGAGGAGGAGGAGAAGGAGGAGGAGGAGGAGGCGGAGGAGAGGGAGGAGGAGGCCGGGCTGTGCCCGCTGCCGAGCGGGGAGCGCTGCCCGCAGCTCGGCCGGTGCTCGGCGCGGCGGGGCCGTGATGTCAGCCCCGCACCGCCCCCGGGGAGCGGCCCCGCGCGGGGGGGCCCGGCCCGGCCCGGCCCGCGGCCTTAACCCTTTGCGAGCCCCGGGCCGCTCCCCCGGGCCGCTTTAACCCTTTGCGAGCCCCGGTTCGGTCCCGGTGCCGCTTTAACCCTTTGCAGCCCCGGTTCGGTTCCAGCCCCGGTGCCGCTTTAACCCTTTGCGAGCCCCGGTTCGGTTCCGGCCCCGGTGCCGCTTTAACCCTTTAGAGCCCCGGTTCGGTCCCGGTGCCGCTTTAACCCTTTGCAGCCCCGGTTCGGTGCCGCCTCCGCGGTCCCGCTTTAACCCTTTAGAGCCCCGGTTCGGTTCCAGCCCCGGTGCGGCTTTAACCCTTTAGAGCCCCGGTTCGGTCCCGGTGCCGCTTTAACCCTTTGCAGCCCGGGCCCGCAGCGCGGCCGGGCGGGGAGGGCTCGGCTCTGCCGCCGGCAACGCCAGAAAGGAACGCGCGGTGCCGGCGATGATTCTCCGCTGTCGTGACATGTCCCGATAGCTCCCAGAAAATCCTGGAATGCGGAGCTGGGAAGGACCTTAAAGCCCATCCCACCCCACCCCTGCCACGGCAGCGCCGCTTCCACCGCCCCAGCGCCGGCCTCGGCCGCTTCCAGCGATCCAGGAGGACGGATATTCCATAGAAATCGATCTAATCCGCCGATATTCAGATATTCCTGTATATCGCAGCATCCAGAAGGATCCATCCGCACGGAAAAGGAGATGTTTTCCCCGTTTTTTATTATCGACGGTGACGCCGGCAGGGCTGGGAGCTCCGTTCTCCAGGCCCAGCTGGAAGGGACACTCGGAGTCATTTAGGACGCCGATGTCCCCTCGTGTTCCCAAACAACCCAAAACTCAGGCCCCAAAGAGCTGCCAGCAAGGGAATAAATCCTGGGGAATTGCATCCCGATTCCCGTCTCCCCACCAAGGAAATACCGCTCCTGGTGGCCCCGATTCCAAATCAATTCCAGGTAATTTAGGGAATTCTAATAGGAATGAAATCAGTTGAGGCGCGCCCCTGGCACCCATTCCTGTATCACCTCCACGCCCCAAATCCAGGAATTTTCTCCCATATTGAAATATTCCCAGGATTGCAGATGAGGGAATAAATATTTAGGGGGGGAAAAAGAACTTTTGAGCTCCTTGTTTCCAGGGAATGAAACCAGGATACGGCCCAGGCCTGGAATTCTCCAGGATTAGGTGTTGTCCCAGTTAATTTTATTTCTTTCAAAGCCACTTCCAAAGGCATTCCCAGTTTTCCTGGAAGAAAAGCACTGCCCAGAAACCAAGGATTTCCTTTTCCTAAGGAGATTATTCAGCCAAGAACCCGATGGAAGATGAGTTTTATTCCAGGGTCGAGCTTCCCTGTAAAAAATCAAGGGATCTGAGAATGAGGGGAATAAAAATCCCAGATATTCCATGAAAATCGACTGTTTTTAAGGATAAACCACGTGGGCTGGGCTGGAAAATGTGGGAAAGGTTAATGCAATTAACGGGAATTAATGACATCAGCCAAGCTCTAAATCCTGGCCCACCCAGCTGTGACCTTCTCCTGAAAAAAAACCCTTTTCCTGGGATCTGGGCTGGATCAGCAGGATCCGTGTGGAACGAGAGGATGCCTGGAATGAAGCAGAACTCAGGACAGGGAATATCCAGGCCTGGATAAGCCGGAGGAGGAGAATCCCAGTTTTTCCAAAGCCTTGGAGGAGCTCCGTGTGCCGGCTGCCTCATTCCAGAGGTGGAAGCGGCAGCGCCCGGAGCCTCCTGGAGCCGCTGGAATCGATTATCCCCAATTAACTTGGAAAAACTCACTGGGAGCTGAACTGGGAGAGCTGGAAAAGGTAGGGATTGGATGGGAAAGGTGTGGGAAGGTGCCTGGAGCTGGGAGGATCCCGAGAATCTGGCGCTGCTGATGGCTGGATCCGGATTTTCTGTGCTGTGGTAAATCCCAGCATCTCCCAAATCCCAAGTGCGGCTCAGGAGGAGCCTGGAAATGCTGGGAAAGGGGCTGGGAGTGGGGAAAGCTGGGGGAGCCCCTCATCCAAAAGCAGGAATGCTGGGGGCTCAGCTCTGGATGGGGTGGGAATTTTGGGGAATTTTGGGGAATTTTGGGGAATTTGCAGCACTGCTGGTCCTGCCGAACATGGGATAATTCCCTTCCCTGAGGGAATTCCTCAAACAATTCTGGCTCCACCAGGACAGCCCAGCAATCCCGAAGCCCGGCTTTGGGAAGACTGGGGAGGATTTGATTCCATTTGGGATCCAAACGAAGGCAGTGACAGATCCCAGGGATTTTGTGCCTCGGGTTCAGCTTGGAATCTTTGCTGGGATCCCAACTGGATTTGCTTTCCTGGAGAGAGCTTTGTTGGAGACCTGCACGGAGAACATCCATGATCCCGCTGCAGATCCCAGCAAATGGGGTGCTCCGCACCCGGAAAGAGTTCCCAGAGTTCCGATCTCCTGCTGGCACCGGGATCCGGGAGCTGTGTCCCGGCCTCCTCCAGCTGGAGCTGCTTCTCCATCGGCACCCGAGATCCCTGAATTCCCAGCAGCACCAGAGATCCCTGAATGCCCACAGCATCCCTGAATTCCCAGCAGCATCCCTGAATTCCCAGCAGCACCAGAGATCCCTGAATTCCCAGCAGCATCCCTGCATCCCTCACAGCGTCAGAGATCCCGGAATTCCCAGCAGCACCAGAGGTCTGGATTGGTCCCTGTGCCCTCTGGAATGTGTCTCCCACAGCCCAGGACGATCCCCACGGGAAGGCCGGCGGGAATGCTCCGGCGGGACTGGATCCCGGCTGCCCCATTCCCAGGCTGCCCCACTCCCAGAGCTGTGGAGCAGAGTCCCGGCTGCCAGGAGTGGGAATTCCCCACCCGCGGCGTGTCCCGGGATATGGGAAGAGCGGATCCCGCTGGATGCGGCCTCGTGGAGCGGAGAATCCTTGGAGCGGAGAATTCCTGGAGGCGGCAGCAGCTCGGGCTCCCTCTCCTGGCGCTGCCGGGAGGGAATCGCTGCGGAAATCCTTGGGAATGGGAATGTCACCGGGAGCGCGCGCGTGGCACGAGGAGAGCGCGCATCCCTTGGGGTGAGTGGAATTCCATGGAAATTCAGGATCAGGGATCTGAGCCGGGATAAGGAACAAAAACCATTCCCAAAATCCGCTTTGGGGGTTCCCGTTCTCCCCCCCATCGCCGCATCTGGAGCCCAGCGTGGACAATTTTCCATCCTTCCTCATCCCATCCCTGCGCTTATCCCGGAATTTCCTTTCCTGGCGCTGCCGGGCTGGATGCGAGCAATTAAATCATAGGGGAAATTGGAGCCTGGGAATGCGGGAAGAGCGGAGCGGCCGCGGCCAGGGATTGGGATCAGCACTGGACTTCACCCGGCTCAGGGAAATCTCCTGGGAAAAATCTCATCCAGCCCATCCCAAATCCAAGGATGGAGAGGCTTCCTCAGCTCCCTCCTCATTCCTTGGCTTCCCGAGCTCCAAGAATGAGCTTAACGCTTCCTTGGATGAAAATCTTGGGAAGACCCAACCCACGGCACCAGGATGGGCTTGGGGACATGGAAGAAGCTGCTGGGACATGGAATTCCTGGAAAATCCTGGAGCTGGGATGCAGGGCTGGGATGGATTCACTCCAGGGATGCAGCTCCAGCCCCAAATCTCCGGCTCCAGGGGTGTCCAGATGGATGGGAGATGGAAAGTGGCTGGGAGATGGGAACGCTCCAGGTTTGGGAATGGCTGGGGAATGGGAATGCTCCAGGTTTGGGAATGCCCGGGAGATGGGAACGCTCCAGGTTTGGGAATGGCTGGGGAATGGGAATGCTCCAGGTTTGGGAATGCCCGGGAGATGGGAACGCTCCAGGTTTGGGAATGGCTGGGGAATGGGAACGCTCCAGGTTTGGGAATGCCTGGGAGATGGGAACGCTCCAGGTTTGGGAATGGCTGGGGAATGGGAACGCTCCAGGTTTGGGAATGACTGGGATCTGTCAGCACCGGAGCGCTGCAGGGACTGACCGTGACCCACCCAGCCATCGGATGTGGTGATCCCAATCTTTCCGTTGGACATGGTGATCCCAATCTTTCCATGACACAGAGTTTTCCCAATCTTTCCATGGGACACGGTTGTCCCAGTCTTTCTCTCAGACACAATCCCAATCTTTCCACTGGACGTGGTGATCCCAATCTTTCGTGGAGTTCCCGTAGCCCCCACGATCCCAACCCCCAGGGACAGGTGGGACCATTCCAGGTGCTCCAGGTTTTCCTCAGCGCCAGCATTCCCTCTGAAATTACAGATTGTCGATCCTCCTTGGCAAAACCTGATCCTTAGGGAAAACCCCCGGAGCTGCCGCCATGGCCCATCCAGGGATTCCAGTTCCGGGACATTCCCGTCGCTGCCGGAGCCGCGTGGCCAAATCCGGCACATCCCTGGCTCTGCCCACAATTGCAGAGGAACGGGAATGCCATGGATACAGCACCCGGAGTGTCCTGGAATATCCCGGAGCCGCCGCAGCCGCCAATTACCGGGAGCAGCGTTTGGATTCCAGAGTGGATAATTTATGGAGAAGTCAGGGCCGGGCGTTCATCCCTTTGGATGAAAGCTCCTCTGGAATAACCATACCTGGCGCCGGGAGCGCACGGACAACCCGAATCCCGGCACTGAAAGGGAGAAGATTCCATTTCCAACTGCCGGCAGCGGGAACAAACAGCTCCGTCTGCTGCCGCTTCCCTCCGCCGCCGGCATCTGCTTCCCATTATCCCTGGAAAAGATCCCGCTTTTCGCAGGGAGGGGAATTCGGAGCCACTTTTACTCATTCCGAGTATGAAGTGAATGTGGAGCACATTCCGGCGGGAGAAGGGATCGGGATGAGGCAGCTCCTCCCGGTGGGAAAGCACTTCCAAAGGCTCGGGGGAGGGAGCTGGGAGCTGAAATTCCCATCTCCAAGTGCTGCTGCCCTCGGCTTCCAATCCCCAGGTGACCACCGGGATTGGGAATCCCTGGGAATGGAATCTGTGGATCAGGGGGAGAAGCTTTTCCCAGTGGAAAATCACTTCCAAAGGCCCAGGAGATGGAAGTGGGAGCTGAAATTCCCATCTCCAGGTGGTGTCTTGGCTTCCAATCCCCAGGAGACCACCAGGATTTGGGATGCCTGGGAAGTGGGGATTTGGGGGAAAAGCTCTTCCCAATGGGAAAATGCTTCCAAAGGCTTGGGAGAGAGAGAGATGGGAACTGAAACTCCCATCTCCGAGGCTTCCAATCCCCAGGTGAGCACCAGGATTGGGGATCCCTGGGAATGGGACGTGGATGAAGCGTGGATTCCATCAGACGGGAAAAGCTTGGGAGAGGATGAGGGGGAAGGGAGCAAGGCAAGAGAGCCAGGGAAGAGACCAGGCTGGCTGAGGCTTGGAACAGCCTGGAATGGTGGGAATTGTCCCTGCCCATGGAATGGGATGGGTTTAAGGTCCCTTCCCACCAAAGCATTCCAGGATTCCGTAAGTTTTGGTGCCTATCCCAGCTTCCTTCCTTTCTGCCCATCCGGATTTATTGTGAAGTGGGAAAGCTGAGGGATGGCGGAGGAGGAGCCTGTGGGATCCTGGGAAAGCCAGGCAGGAGAGCTTTAAATGAGGGATAAACGGGAAAATCCAAGGTGGTTACAGCATTCCCATGGGATGCAGGTGGGCCGAGGTGGGAATCTCCCCGTGGGGGTGGCTCTGCTCCATCGCCATTCCCCAAATCCAACATTTTCCCAGAATTCTCCCAACATCCTCCACGGACTCGGAGTTATGGCGATGCCTGGATTTCTCCTGCCGAATTCCTCTCTCTTTCCAGTGCTGATGGATAAAGCTCAAGGAATTGAGGGAAAAGTGGGATGGATTTTGGGATAAAACCCTGCGGCAACATCCGGGGTTACAGGGGATGTTCCCAACCCAAGCGTTTGGATCCCATGGGCTCCCTGAGCTGTGGGAGCTTCCAGGAAATTCCCAGAGTTTTCCCATCCCATCATTAATCTCCCATAGGGAGCGGCGGCCAGTGGAACGGGAATGAGGGCAGGAATCCGGCAGGAATCCCACCTGAGCCTCTGGAATTGCACTGGAAGCTCTTTCCCCATCCCTCCTTGGCCTGGCTCCGGGATGGATCTAGAATTCCATGGAAACAGAGCCTGGATTTACGGCTGCCCCATTCCCGTCTGCCGGGGGAAAGCAGAGTTTGGAAACTGCGGGATCCGGTGGCAGCTCGGAAAACAGCGGGAGTCGGGCACGGAAAAGGGCTCCTGGCAGGAATCCCAGGCTGCGGGAAGCCAGCCCAGGGAATTGAAGGAGCGTTTTCCATGCCTGGACTCTGATGTTTGATGGATGAGCTCGGACTTGGCTCCAACGGGAATTTTAAAGGGGAATCCGACACCTCTGGCCTGGCTGCTCCTTCTCCCCTCGCTCCAGGAGCATTCCCAAATTTCCGTGGGGTGACGGAGCAGGGACAGAGGCACCAGGTGGCCTCCGTGTCTCCCTGCGAGCCAAGGATTCCCACGATTCCCAGGAGTGGGAGCAGGGATTGGAAAGGGCGTTGGAGGAGCAGCTGGTGGGAGACCCCCAGAGCTCCTCATCCCTGCCAGTATTCCCAAAATTTGGACCCCCTGTCTGCCAGGAGCCGTCCCAGAATTCTAGGGGCAGATCCCAAGATCCATCCCAGAATTTTGGGAGTTGATCCCAGAACTCGCTGAAGATTTGGGGGGGGTCTGAATTTGGGATCCATCCCAGAATTTTGGGAGGATAATCCCAGGATCCATCCCCGAATTTTGGGAGCAGATCCCAGAACTCATCCCAGAATTTTGGGCCAGATCCCAAGATCCATCTCAGAATTTCAAGAGCAGATCCCAAGATCCATCCCAACATTTTGGGAAGCAGAACCCAGGATCCATCCCAGGGGTTCCCCCGGGCCCCTCCTCCCTTCCCGCTCTCCCCTATCCCTTTCCCAGGAATCTTTCGGGATCATCCCCGTTTTTGGGGCCCCTTTGGAGCTGCAGCTGTGGCTGCATATGCAAATGAGCTCATTAAGCTGCCAGTGCTAATTAGGAGCCGTTAATTAAAGGGGTCGGAGGTGGGCCCAGGTGCTCCAGGGATTTGGGGCATCCCACAGATCCTCCGGAGCAGGAATTTAGCCTGGAAAAGCTCCAAATTTTTCTACATCTGGGGAAAGTCAATCCAGGCTGATCCGTGGAGAATTCCAGGTGGGATTCTGGGGAGGTTTGTCCTGCTGGTGGCACCTGTGGTGTCACGTGAGGGAGTGAATTCCATGGAAAACTCATCCCGAAATTCCTCCTGTTCAATGAGTTTTCCTTTAGGAGCTGCCAGTGTGGGAGAGGCTGGAATTCTGCTTCCAGCTTTTTTTTTGGACCAGTTCTCTGGAGCTCTGAACTCAGCAGAGCCACTGGATCGGGAATGAGGGATCCACATGCTCCGGCTTGGAGCTGCTCCCTGGTATCCAGAGGGACAAATCCCAATCCCAAATCCAGGACTGGGGTGGGTTTTGGTGTTCCTGAGCATCCATCCTTCCCTGGAAAGTTGGAAAAGCCCCCTGGGAGCAGCATCCAGACCGGGATAAAATCCCTGCCCTTCCCCTCGGCTCTTCCTGCGCTGAAATCTGGGAATTCGGGAATTGTTGTCATTCCTGCCCTGTGTTTACATTCCTGGTTTCCAGCCTCGCTCTTCCCAAACTCCCGAGGCAGCTGCATCCAAGGCCGGACGCCTCCCAAAGGTCAGGATCAAGGAGCTGCCGCGGGAGCAGCTGGAGCCTGGAAAAACCGAGCCTGGATGTGGGAAAACCTCCTGGGAATGGATCCCAAAAAGCCGGGGAGGAAGGCCGGGAAGGGGTGAGGTGGAAGCACAAAATCCTGTGGGATTTGGAGGAGCTGGCCTTGGGATCCAGGGATTTGTGGGTGCCATTCCTGCCCATGGAGAGGGATTGGAATGGGATGAGCTCCCAGCCCAAAGCATTCCATGATTCCATGACTAATTCCCGTTATCCGTAGGTTTTTCCAGGCAATCAGGGGCTTTTCCTGGATCCAGGGTTCAGCCACGCTCCAGCTGGGAGGGCACGGCCAGAGCAGCCTCCTCCTTATCCAGGGTTTTTCAGGAGTCATCCAAGGATTTTCATTTGGGGAAGACACGGGATCTTCCCTTTGGGAATGGCTTATGTAATTCCCAGATCCGCATCCAGCTGAACTCGCTCCCTGGGATGAAACATTCCCAGTTTTCCCTCCCACTCTGCCAGATTTTCACCCCCCTCTCTCTGAGATTTTTCCCCCCTTTTTTCCTAATCTTTCCCCCCTTCTTTTCCCAGTTTTCCCCCCTTTTTTCCCAATCTTTCCCCCCTTCTTTTCCCAGTTTTTCCCCCCTTTTTTCCCCACTTTTCCCCCCAGATTCCACCCCCCCCCCCCTCAGTTTTTCCCTTCTCTCTCCCAGGTTTTCCCCCTCGTTTCCCAGCAGAGGTGGCACCTGGGCAGGGGTGACATTGAGCGGGGGGTGGCACCCAAAGAGAGGTGACACCCAAAGAGAGGTGGCACCCAAAGAGAGGTGACAGCCACATGGAGGTGACACCCAAAGAGAGGTGGCACCCAAAGAGAGGTGGCACCCAAAGAGAGGTGACACCCAAAGAGAGGTGGCACCCAAAGAGAGGTGACACCCAAAGAGAGGTGACAGCCACATGGAGGTGACACCCAAAGAGAGGTGGCACCCAAAGAGAGGTGACACCCAAAGAGAGGTGACAGCCACATGGAGGTGACACCCAAAGAGAGGTGACACCCAAAGAGAGGTGACAGCCACATGGAGGTGGCACCCAAAGAGAGGTGGCACCCAAAGAGAGGTGACACCCAAAGAGAGGTGACAGCCACATGGAGGTGACACCCAAAGAGAGGTGACAGCCACATGGAGGTGGCACACAGCAGAGGCGGCACCCAAGTGGAGATGGCACCAGATCAGCGGTGACACCCAGAGGAGGTGGCACCTGGGCAGGGGTGACATCGAGCTGGGGGTGACACCCAAGCAGAGGTGGCACCCAGAGGAGGTGACACCTGGCTGGGAGTGGCATCCAAGTGGAGATGGCACTGCAGGGAGGTGGCACCTGGGAAGTGGTGACACCCACATGGAGGTGACACCGAGCTGGGGGTGGCAGCCACATGGAGGTGACACCTGGGCAGGGGTGACACCCAGTGGAGGTGACACCCAAAGAGAGGTGGCACCCAGTGGAGGTGGCACTGCAGGGAGGTGACACCCAAAGAGAGGTGGCACCCAAAGAGAGGTGGCACCCAGTGGAGGTGGCCCCGAGCTGAGGGCGGCACCATCCCGGTGGAGGTGCCAGCCCCGGCGGTGCCACCGGTGTCCCCTTGAAGCCAACCCCACCAAGGTGTGATCCCACCGGGAGAGGCCCAGCATTCCAGGCCGCAATTCCCGGCTGGAAGCCGCTCCCTAAAGGGTGCCGCGGCCGGAGGAGGCTGTTCCCATTCCCAACCTTTCCCGCTGTCCCTCCTCCCAGTTTCCCTCGTCCCTCCCACTCCCTCCCAATGCTCGCCCGCTGTCAGGGAGCCGGGAAAAGCTTGGGATAAGGGAAGGGATTTGGGATAGGAGCTGCCAGTCCTGCCTCCCGCCGATGCTCGGGAGCGGGGATTGGGGCAGCCGGCGATTCCATGGCCTTTCCCAGCGGGATTCTCCTGGCCTGTTCCCTCTGCCTCCTGCCCGGTGAGTGCTCAGCCCGATCCCCAAAAAGCGGGAATCGCTTGGAAAAGCCCATGGAGAAACCTTAATGCGGCTCTTTGGAAAAGTTTTGCCGGGAGCGGGAGGGAGCTGGGAAAGGATGGAGATCTTGGATGGGATTCCCGGCATCGGGATTTTCCCGAAGGATCCGATGTTGGGGGGGGAAAGACACCCCCCCCCCCCCCCCAAATGAAATCCCCTTTTCCCTAAATCCAGCTTTTCTGAGGTTTGTCCCGTTGGAAAAATGGGAATGCTCGGGGTTAAAGGAGTTAGGAGCGGCTTTAGGCGGAGTTTAATTCCAGGAGCTGAGCCTGCGGCTTTTCCCCTTCTGCTCCGGGGGGGCTGGGATGGATTTTTAGGATTTTTCCCGGCTCGCTCGGGCTTTTCCTTGGAAAACGAGCCTCCCCAGCAGCGCTCATTCCCGTTTCAATCCCAGCTGGAATCGACCCGCGCTGGGAGCCACCAAAGTGGGGGGGGGGGGGGGGGGGGAACCGGGAAAAAAAACGGGGAAAAAAAACGGGGAAAAAGAGCTTTTCCCCAGCCGCGGCAGCGCGGCCGCCGGCTCGCGCCTGCTCCAGCTGCAAACATTCCCACACTTCCTGCTGGAAAACGCGCCAGGACGGTTGGGGTTTTTCTGGCCGCTTTTAGGGAATTTTTTCCCTTTCTGCTGGGGGATCCTTTCAAGGGAGCCGCGGCCGAGCTGCTTTTCCTGGGATAATTGGGAACATGTGTGCCGGGATGGAGGAATTGGGGCTGCCGGCGTGGCCGCGGCTCTGGAATGGGATGCTGGAAAAATCCTGGGAGCCGGCGGAGCCCCGGGGAATTCCCCCATGGCCGCGCTGCTGGTCCGTAATGGGGGGATTGTGGCAGGGGGATTTGGGAAGGTGGCGGGATTTGGGAAGGTGGCGCAGCGGGAATTGGGATGGGTGGGATGATCCCTGCGAGGGGTCTGTCCGTGGATGGTTCTGTCCGTGGGGATTCTCATTCCCAAGAGTTTCTGACCCTGGATATTTCTGTATCCAGGGATTTCCAGCCTCGGGGGCTTCCATCCATGGATGTTTTTGTCCGTGGATGTTTTTATCCCCAGGGATTTCCATTCCCATTCCCAAACGGTTCTGGCCCTGGAAGTTGCTGCATCCCAGGATTTGTGTCCCCAGGGATTTCCATCCATGGATATTTCTATCCATGGGAATTTCCATTCCCATTCCCGACTGTTTCTGCCTCTGGAAGTTTCTGTCCCTGGATATTTCTGCCCATGGTGCTTCCTGTAGCCAAGATTTTCTGCCCCTGGAAGTTTCTGTATCCCGGGATTTGTGTCCACAGGGATTTCCATCCATGGGGGTTTCTATCCATGGATATTTCTGTCCATGGATGTTGCCACAGGGATTTCCATCCTCGAGAGTTTCTATCCATGGATGTTTCTGCCCCTGGATTTTTTTATCCACAAGGATCCCCATTCCCATTCCCGAACATTTTTGCCCCTGGAAGTTTCTGTATCCCGGGATTTATGCCCACAGAAATTCCCATCTCGGGGCTTTCTATCCGTGGATGTTTCCATCCCTGGATATTTCTCCCCATTTCCATTTGGAATTTCCATCCCCATCCTGAAGCATTTCTTCCCCTGGAATTTCCTGTATCCAGAGGTTTCTGCCCACGGGATTTAGTGCCCACAGGCATTTCCATTCCCGGCAGTTTCTGCCCCTGGATCTTTCTCCCCATGGGAATTTCCATTCCCATCCCGGAGCATTTCTGCCCCTGGATCTTCCTGCCCAGGCTGCTTCCCGGGGTATCCACGTTTCCCGGGGTATCCACGTTTCCCGGGGTATCCAGGTTTCCCGGGGTATCCAGGGATTTCTGCCCCCAGGGCTTTGTGCCTGTGGGGTGTCCGGAATGAGCCGTATCCCGGTGGGAATGGTTCCCATTCCCGGCACTCCGCGGTGCCTCCGGACCGGGACGTGTTCAGCTCCTGGTGGATTCCTTTTTCCTGCTGTTTTCCAGCAATTTGCGGATGTTTGGGATCTCCCAGGTCTCCGGGATGAGCTCAGGGTGTTGGGATGGGATGTGAATCCATGGGAAGATCTCTCTGCTCCCTGTCCTGGCTGCTTTTCCCAAGGAAATCCCGCTCCTGGCTCTCTCCATAGCCCCGGGAGAACCTCCAGGGCTCTGTTCCTGCTTTTCCATTGTTGCACGGGCTGGGAATTCCGTGGTGTCCCTGGCGATTGTCCCCTTCCAGTGACATTCCCAGCATAAATCCCATCCCAGCATGTTCCAAGGTATCCCGAAATTTCGGAGCAGCTCCGAGGCTCTGGAGCCAAAGTGGGAGAGGCCATCCAAGGAATTCTGAGCCTCTCTTGTCCATCAACATTTCCCATGGGAATGGGTGGCCCTGGGATCACCGACGTTTCCCAGGAAATCTGGGAATTCCAGGGGGATGCGCTGAGATTCCATAAATTCCCGGGTTGGTTTTCCAGGGAAGGAATTGGCTCCTTGCCTTTCTGAAGAGTGGAATGGTTGTGGGGAACATCTGGAATTGGGAATTCCCAAGGATCCTTGGGAATCCTTGGGAATGCTGGGGACTTCCTTGTGGGCGGCTGCACAGTGGGTGGGGCTTTCTCCATCCAGGATTTCACCGGGAAAGATCCCATAAAACCCCCCCAAGGTCCTTGGAATTCTGAGCAACCACTTCCCCCCAGCTTCTGGATTTCCTGGAATTTTCCCGGGAAGTGCTGCCGTTATTAATTCCCGCTTGCCGTTATCCTGGAATGCCTGAGCCTCCGTTCATCCCCAGCATTCCCGGGCTCCAAATCCCAGGATTTTCCCTAATAACTGATGCCAAACTCTGGCTTGGAGATGGGAGAGCAACCGGGAGCTGCCAGCATTCCCTTGGCAAAGCGGGATTCCCGGGAATTCGAGCCCACCCTGCCCATTCCCGGAGTTTTTTCCCAAATATTCTTATCCTTTATAAAGTTTTCCTTGTTCAGCTGAATATTCCCTCTCCAGGAATTCCATCCCGAGCTCTGGCAGTGCCGGAGCCCAAGGAAAAAAGCTGGATTTTCCTGCCAATCCAATAAAAAACTGGGATATTCTTCCGGCAGCTCCCGGAATCAGAAAACTTTGGAGCAAAAGTAGCAAAATCCAGCCCCAAATTTTCATGGAAGTAGAGCCAGGCTTGGGAATCACAGGAAAGCGGCCAGGAACATTCCCAGAGTTCCTTTTTCCAGCTGGGAATCCCAAAGGGTTCAGGCAGGGAAGTTTTTCCCCCCTTTTTTCCCGGATTTTCCCCCTTCCCCCCCCCCAGTTTTCCCCCTTTTTTTCCGCCAGTTTTCCTTTCTTTTTTCCCAGATTTCCCCCCTTTTTTTCCCGGATTCCCCCCCTTTTTTTCCCAGATTTTCCCCCTTTTTTCCCCAGTTTTTCCCCTCTTTCCCCCAGTTTCCCCCCCTGCTGCCGGAGCCTTTGGAATCCTCCCCATCCTGGAGATTTCCCTTCCAAGGAGTTTTTTTTATCCTGGTTTTTCTCCTGGCTCGATTTCATTCCCATTCTTCTTTCCCAAAGTTTTTCTCGTTTTCCCGAGATTTTTCCTGACAAGAATCAAAAGTTTGGATGCTCCAGAAGCTCCAAAGGAAAGGAGGAATCTGAGGCTTGGAATTCCAAGGAAATTCCAAGGAAGTTGCCCTTGGAATTCCAAGGAAAACCTGGATCTTGTAGTCCCTTCTTTGGGACAGTGACATCATTCCTGGCAGGAAAACCTCTCAGGCTCCTAAATCTCCTGGAGAACCTCTCCTGAGGTTCCCATGGAAGCTGGAGCCGGTTGGAAAATTCCCAATATTTTGGAAAATTCCCAATATTTCTTTTTTTCCGTTCTTTCCATTGGAATTTTGAGGTTCTATCCATTGCTCAGAATCTTCTCGCCCAGATTTTTTCACTTCCCTGGGTCCATTCCCTGGGATTGGGATGCTCCAGCAGGAGCCACTCCCAGCTCTTCTCCCTGTTTTCCCAGAGATTTCCCATTCCATGGAATATTTCCCATCATTGGAGAGGTTCTGTTCCTTTTCCAGAGTTTTCATCCGGAAGCTGCAGCTCCTAAACCAAGGAGCCATGGACTGGGATTCTCCAATTTATCCGGCATTCCCATTCCCAAAAATCCTCTGCCTGGGTGCAAAATCCAGGCAAATTAAGAGGAAAACTCATCCCATCCTCTCCGACACTTCCAGATCTTGGAATTCATTGTTGGGAAAACCGAATCCCTTTCCCGAAATTCCCGCCGATTCCAGGCTGCTCTCCATGCCCTTCCTGCTTTCCCTTTCCCATCATTCCAAGCCCAATCCCAGCTTCCCTCTCTGCAGCCGGGAACCGGGAGAAGTTTTCATTCCTTTGGGAATGTGAAACGAGGTCAACGCTCCCCAAAACTTCTCGGCTCTCCTCCCTGCTCCAGGGTTTTTTTTATCCCTGCTTCCCTGCGTTGCTTCTTGGAGCACTCGGAAGTTCCTTCACCTTGGATTCCGTGGTCGGATTCCGCCATTCCCCGCTGCCAGCACTGCGAACGTTCCCGTTAGCTCAGGCATTCCCGTCTATCCAAACATTCCCAGCCTGGATTTTTCCGCGGTGCTGACCTTTCCTACTGACGGATCCCTGTAAATTCCTCCTTTCTATCCCTAGAAATTCCAACACGAGCCTCCTGTCCCTGTCCTGGAGGAGGATTCCAAGGTTTTTCTTGGAATGACGCATCCAGCAGGATGCAGGGAATCGAATCCGGGATATCCTGGTTATCCGTGTCCATCCTGCCGCCCTCTCCTGGGATTTGGATCTTCCCATGGATAGCAAAGGGGCGTCTCCAGCATTCTCAAATCCAATCCTTGAGGAATTCCTGATCTCCCAATTTCCCACCTGGATCTGCTTCCAGGCAGAGGGAGGAGCTGCCAGAAAATTCCCCAAAATTTGCTCCAGGGCCAGGAAATTTCTCGGGAATTTGTCCCACATGAGCACCAGGATCCCGGGATTGGGATGCCATGGGCAGGGAATTCTGTGGGAATGGGAATTTTCCACAGGATCCTTACGGTCCTAAGCCCAAAAATGGCCCTGTCCCAGCTGGAATTCCATCCTTAGGGAGATCCCCCTCTGGAGCTGCCTCTCCTCAGCTCCTGCTCCAACAGCGAATGGGAATCCCAGCTTTGGGTCTGTGGGAAAAGCCTCGGGAATGGCCGGGCTGGGGAGCTTTGGATCCATGGAAAAAGCCTCGGGAATGGCTGGGCTGGGAGGCTTTGGATCCTTAGGAAAAGCCTCAGGAATGGCTGGGCTGGGAGGCTTTGGATCCATGGAAAAAGCCTCGGGAATGGCTGGGCTGAGGAGCTTTGGATCCTTGGGAAAAGCCTCAGGAATTCTGGGCTGGGAGGCTTTGGATCCTTAGGAAAAGCCTCAGGAATTCCGGGCTGGGAGGCTTTGGATCCATGGAAAAAGCCTCAGGAATGGCCGGGCTGAGGAGCTTTGGATCCTTAGGAAAAGCCTCAGGAATGGCCGGGCTGGGAGGCTTTGGATCCTTGGGAAAAGCCTCGGGAATTCCGGGATGGAGAGCAGAATTTTGGGAGGCTGCAGGTGAGGTGGGGCTGGAATACTTTGGAATTTCCATCCTGGCTGGGGTGGGAATGGGATCAAACCATCCCTGCTCCATGTCGGACGCTCCTGGAGCAATTCTGGGAGCAGCTTTCCCAGGATGGGCGAGCTTGGAAGCGCCTCTGGAATCTCCAAATCCGACCCCAAGCGGGAGCAGCGGGAGTGGGGCTGCGGTTGGAATCATTCCACGGCTGGAGCCTTCCCAAGTTCTTGCATTCCCGGTTTATCCTCTGACCACGTGGAATTTGGGGTTTCCAGCCAAATCCTTGCCTTTTTTCCCAGGATTCGGGCATTCCTTCAACATCGACACCAAGAGGCCCCAGATTATCCCGGGATCCAGGGAAGCTTTCTTTGGATACACGGTGCAGCAGCACGACATCGGCGGGAAGAAATGGTGAGTGGGCTCCGGAAAACCGGGAATTTTGGCGGGAATTTCAGCAGGAATTGCACAGATCCACCCCAAACCTGACAATCTCCAAGAAAATTCCCAGTTTGGGGTGGGAATTGCTGTGCCAGGATGAGGCTGATCTTGGACGTGCTGCATGGAAAGGTTTTCCTTCCGAAAAGAGGAATTGCCGGTGGGAGAATGGAATATTGGGAATTTGGGAAGGGCGGGTATGGACGGGGTGTCCTGGCGGCTGCTCCAGGCGGGATCAGGATTCCTTGGAAGCTCTCAGGCTCCACAAGAGCTGCAATTCCATCTGGAATTTGGGTGGGACCATCCCGTTTTTTAGAGTTTCCGTGGAGGAGCTGGGACCTGGAGAAGTGCTCCATGGGGAATATCCATGGGGAATATCCATGGGGAATGTGGGATGAGCCTGGGATTGGCTCTGGTCTGGGATTTGATGCGTTTGGCTGATCCCAGGGGATCCCAGAGCTGATCCCAGAGCTGATCCCGAGGCTGATCCCAGAGCTGATCCCAGAGCTGATCCCAGAGCTGATCCCTGGGGGATCCCAGGGGGATCCCAGAGCTGATCCCAGGGGATCCCAGGGCTGATCCCAGGGGATCCCAGGGCTGATCCCGAGGCTGATCCCGAGGCTGATCCCAGAGCTGATCCCTGGGGGATCCCAGGGGGATCCCAGAGCTGATCCCAGGGGATCCCAGGGCTGATCCCAGAGCTGATCCCAGGGGATCCCAGGGCTGATCTCAAGGCTGATCCCGAGGCTGATCCCAGAGCTGATCCCTGGGGGATCCCAGGGGGATCCCAGGGCTGATCCCAGGGAATCCTGCCCAGATGTTGCCCAAGACCTTTGGTGCATTCCAGGAGCACATCTGGATGCTCCGAAGCCCCTGGAATTCCCTGGAATTCCGGATCTGTCCCCCAGGGGGATGATGCCGGGCTTAATCCCATAATGAACGCAATGGATACTCCCGGAATTCCGGAATCCGACCTTTTCCGCCCTGCTGGGGGTCCCATGCCGTATCCCAAAGCTGACATTCCTGTTCCATGGAAGTTTGGGAGTTCTCTCTTTCCATGGCTCCCAGTCCTGTTTTCCACCAGGATCGGGGCTTTTTCCCAACGGGAATTGTGCATCCTATGCAAGGGGTGATGCCTTGGGATCAACGGCTCTGCATAAAAGTTGGGAATTCAGTGTTTCCCGGGATTTCCGAGCTCTCTGAGGGAAACTACTGGAAAAGCCCAATGTTGGGAATATTCCCATCCCGGTTTTATCCCTAGGAGCTGTTCCCAGCTCCATCCCAGCAGAGGGGCTGCAATTCCTGGGATATTTGGGATCTCTTATCCCATTTTTCCATGCCTCACTACTGATGGGGTGGCCAAGGGCTGGATTCCCTGGAAAACGGGAATTTTTTCCTGCTTTCCTGAGCAAGACACTGGAGCAAAGACCAACTCTGGCTGATTTTCCCAACTTTTCCCGCCAACTTTTCCCAACTTTTCCCACCACCATCCACAGGATCCACCTTTAGCTTGTCCTTCTGTTGGTTCCCTCTGCTTGGAAAAATGGAATTTTTCCAGCGGGATCCTATGGATGGACACGGACATAAAAACTCCGGACAGCGCCGTTGGAATCTGTGATTAAGCGGGAAAAAATTCCGAGGAAAAACGTGGATGCAGCTAAAAAATGGAGGCAGCAACTCAAAGGAGAAATGTGGGAGCAACCAAAACCTCTGGAATAAAAACCATGGATGTGCAGAGGGAGCTGGATAATAATTCCGGGAGCTGGATAATAATTCCAGGAGCTTGGTAAAAATTCCAGGAGCTGGATAACAATTCCAGGATCTGGATAATAATTCCAGGAGCTGGATAATAATTCCAGGAGCTGGCGGGACACGGAAGGAACGGGAATGTTTTGAGACCCCAGTTCCTGGTGAGCATCTTCCAATCGCATCCCAAAGAATTGCCCCAAATCCATTGGAATTCGGCAGACTCCGTGGTTCTCTGAGAATCCCAGCCATGGGATCCAGCTGCCAAATTCCAAGCGTGGAATCCCAGGATTTTGGCACCTCTCCTTCAGTCTGAGCCTTTCCATGCTGCTTTTGCCTGCTGGGAATTGTTTGGGAATGGATTCCAAGGATGTGGGGTTGGTATTTTTTTCCATAGATTTATAAAGGAATATTGGAGCGGATCCAAACAGTTCGGATTCTCCAGGTGTTTGTTTAAAGCTGGGAATTGTTCCCCCTTTTCCAAACCTTTCAAGGAACCAGCCAGCCTCACAGGTGGGGGCTGGAATTGCATCCCAGAGAGCAGCGGAAAATCCGGGAGCAAATCCATGAGGGAAGAATTCAGGTTATTCAACTCCGGGGGGGTGGGGGGGAAATTCCACGTGAATTTTTAAGGCTGGAAAAGCTCCTCCATGTGGGATTTGACTTGTGAGGGGTTTCCAGGCCTCCTTCTCCGCACTTTTTTCCCTCTTTTCCATGGAGCTGGAGGTGCCTCCTCCAGGTGGGAATGGAAAAGATGATGACAGGTGCCTGGAATTCATCCCAAAAATCACCGGAGCTCTGTGGAATTCCAGCTTCCCAGGCCTGGAGCACTCCCAGAGCAGGCAGGGAAAGGGAGACCTGGAATTGTGGGATCAGAGCATTCCCAGTGTCCAAGCTGGGGATTTTTGGGGAAAATGGGAATTCCCTGCGTTGCTGTGTTTGGGATAAAATGACCTGGAAGGAATTTTGGGATAAGGAGAGGGAATTCCTGGGAGGACAGAGGGCATTTGGGGGGATTTAAGGTTGAATCCCAAATCCAGGCAGGTTAGACGCTGTGGATGGATTTATTTGGGAAAAAGGAGCAAAGAATTCCCACAAATGTGGGATTCGTATCCCTAAAAAACATGGAAGCTCCCATGGGAACAGGAGCTCTTCCCATGGAGCTCCTGGATGTTGGCGGCCAACACAACCTGGAATCTCATGGAATTTGGGGAAAAACATTCCTAGAGGTCCAAGAGCAGGGAAAAAAGGGAAAAAATTCTCTTCATCTTTCACCTCCCCCTTCCAAGTGCTTGTCCCGGTTGCTTCCCGTCATTCCAGGAGCTGTGGAATCCTGGCGAGGGGCACCCAGAGCCCCATTCCCGGAGTTTTTGGGATGCTGGATGCTTCTGGGAAGTTCTTTCCCTATCCCAAGCTTATATCCCAAAACTTCTCCCTGGGAGCACCCCAGAGCTCCTTTTCCAAGAAATCCTGGCGAGAAGCACCCAGAGCCCCATTCCCAGATTTTTTGGGATGCTGGATGCTCCTGGGGAGTTCTTTCCCTATCCCAAGCTCGTATCTCAAAGGGAAGTTCTGATCCCAAAACTCCTTTTCCAAGGAATCCTGGCGAGGGGCCCCCAGAGCCCCATTCCCGCGGCTGCTCCGGGCACAGATGTGACATTCCCAGTCGGAGCCCGGCTGGAGAGGGGAATAAAAAGAGGGGAAAAAAAGAGGGAGAAATCCTGCGGCTGGATTGAAAGCCAGAGTTGTGCTGATCTGGAAAAACACTTCCAGGGATCGCTGCTCCCGACTCCCGCCAGAGGTTTCTTGGCTGGAATTCTCCGTGGCTTGGCCGCCGCCCGAGCGCTCGGAATATTTGGGTGGAAGGGTAGGAAGTGCAGAGAATTCCATAATGTCTGCTCCCAGCCCTCCCTCCCAGCCCTGGGTGCAGGATCCCACCCTATCTCTGGTTTTTTGGGGGATTTTCCCTCTTTTTGGCTTCGTTTTCAAGAAAATCCTGGCTTGGTTTGGGTCATTCCAGCCCTGCTTCCAGAGGTTGCTCCGAGCTGGATTTGAACATTCCAGGGATGGGGTGGCAAGAAATCTGGGAATCAATGGTGCTTCCAAAAGGGAAGGGTTTGTTTGGGATGGAAATGGAAAACTGGGAAGAGTCGCCTGGAGAAAACTGGGATCACAGTTTTCTTGGGAATCTCCAGAGGGGAGCTGGAGATCCCACGAGAGCCTATGGATACGTGCGGATCCCGAACGGCTCCATGGAAAATTCTGGCTGATCCAAGAACCATGGGCAGGCGTCACCTGTAAACACCTCTTTAACATCCCGAAAACCAGGAAAAAATGACGCCGGGAAAAACAGGAATGTGGCATTCCTGCTGCCCACGGTATTCCAGGGTTCCTCGGGCTGCCTTTGCTCCCAGAATCCGCTGTTTCCATGCATTTGGGGTCCGGTCATGGATTTGTCACTGCTGGAGCTGCAGCAGCGCCGCCTGGCCCCATAGCCCAGGAAATTGGGAATAACCATTCCCGGCTGGATGAGGAGCAGCTGGAAAAGGCTGGGAGCGTTTAGGTTTGGTTTTTCAAGGGAAGAGGGGAAAACCCTGGGAAGGCTTGGAAAAACAACAGCTGGGGTGATCCGGGGGATTGGGGCACGGGAATGGCAGGAGGGGACAGGGATCGGGACAGGGATCAGGATAGGGATCGGGATAGGGATCGGGATTGGGACAGGGATCGGGACAGAGACTGGGATAGGGACAGGGATTGGGACAGGGATCAGGATTGGGATTGGGACAGGGATCGGGACAGGGATTGAGGAAGGGATTGGGATCAGGACAGGGATCGAGATCGGGACTGGGATCAGAACAGGGATCGGGACAGGGACAGGGATTGGGATCGGGATTGGCATCGGGACAGGGATTGGGACAGGGATCAGGATTGGGATTGGGACAGGGATTGGGACAGGGATTGAAGAAGGGATTGGGATCAGGACAGGGATCGGGACAGGGACAGGGACAGGGATCGGGAAAGAGACAGGGACAGGGATTGGGAAAGGGATTGGGACAGGGATCGGGACAGGGACAGGGATTGGGATGGGGACAAGGGACAGGGATTGGAATCGGGACAGGGATCAGGACAGGGATCGGGACAAGGCTCAAGTCCAGGATCTAGGCCTGGAATGGGATGAGCTTTAAGGTCTTTCCCACCCAAACCATTCCATAATTCCCTGATTTTGTAGGGTTTGAGCCTTTCTCAGCCTGCAGATGTGGACACAACCATCCCATTCCCAGGCTGGAGAGAAAACTGGGAATCAGGACCCAGCACTGGGCTTTGCTGGAGCTCCTGGGATATTCTCACTTTTCCTCTTCTGATTTTTTTTTTTGGGATGCAAGTTAAGGATCCATCCTCAGACTGCTCGGGGCAGCCTGAGCTTTTCCTGCTTCATCCCTGTTTTATTCCCCTTTTGCTTTGCCGGGAGCAGGGAAAGGAGAGGAAGGCGAGGCAGGAATGGTTCGGTTCCGATTTTCTTCCAAAGCCTCATTTTTTCCCTCTTGGTAATCCAGGGAAAAATAGGGAAATTTGGGATCATCCCAAGGTGTGCGGAGGGGGAAAGCTTGGAAAAAGCCGGGAATGTCTCCCTTCTATGGCGGGATGCTCCAGTTGGTTTGGGATGATCGGGATTATTTGGATATTCTGGGTGATTTGGGATAACCCATCCCAAATCCCTGATTTTTTTTAAGGAGAAATCCAGGGTTTCAAGCTGCAGTTTCCAAGGAAAGGAAGAGTGGAGCAGCATCCCTAAAAACACCTTCCAAACAGCTGGAAAAGCCTTTTCCCGAGCTGCCAAGTTTCCATGAGGATTTGCCAGCTCCAGCTGATGAATCATTCCCAGTTAACTGAAAAGGGAAAACAATTCCATTGTTTTTTGGGAGACAAGAATTTCAGCTCCGGGAGCTCCACAGCCCCTTCGGATTCGTGGCAAAAGCTGGGAATGTTTGGGTTTCCTTTGAGCTCCCGGAATTGGGGAATGGCTGGGTTTGCCTCGTCATCCCGAAGGAATGATCCGACCCCCAATCCGCTGGTTTTTTGGGAATATTTAGGAGTGGGTGGTGTGATCGTGTTAATACGGGAATATCAATTAATGGAAAAGTCTCCAAGAGGATTTCTGCAGGAGGGGGGGCGCATCCAGGTGGAGCTGCTCCGAGACGTTCATTACATTCCATTTATCCGAAATTCTTTGGGAATTGGGAGTTACGCCAGGAGAGCCTCGTTTTCCCAGGTGCCTCCACCTTTATTCCTCCTCATCCTCAAGGTTTTTCCATCCCCCTTCCCCATCTTCCAGCTTTTCCCTCCTCTCCACATCCACACGGACAGTGTGGGAGAGCCTCAGGAAAACCAGCAAATTCCCAGAAAATCCCAGATTTCCCTGAGCTCCTGGATGCTGTCGAGGACAGCTCCAGCTGGGGACGATTTTCCCATCCCAAATCCCCACATTAACACTCAAGCCGTAAGACAGGAAGCGTTTCCATGAGAATCCTTGGATTCGGGAGCTTTTCCTTGGGTGAGCGGTTCCGCTTGGGAGCGCTGGGATCAAAGAATGCGATGTTTGTCCTTGGAGGAGCAGCATTTTTAAGGGATGACCATTCCCGGTCTAACCGGGAACATCTGTGCCGGTGGCTTTTCCAGCTGCTGGGAAGGGCCCTGTGGAACAAAAGAGCTCCTGTTTATCCGGAGATCCAGACTCGGACGGTTGCATCCATAGGATTTTTGGGAAGCTACCAAAAAAAGAATCCCGTTTCTTTTGGGAGCGGGAGTTGCCAACAACTCGTGGCGCTGAGGATTTTTGGGATAGCCTGGAAGGAAGAGCCGGATTCCTCTGGTCCTGCGCTCTTCCTGCTTTGGGTTGCTGGGTCGAAGTGTTGTGGTCATGGAAAAGTGGGAAAAATGTTTGGATGGCCCAGAAATATCCGGCTGGAAGCTGGAATCCTTGCTGGGGGAATGGGATTTCGCAGCTCCCTTCTTTTGGAGAGCAGGGAAATTCTCGATGTCCACCAGAGATCCCAAGGTTCGGCTCCCGGTGTTTGGAACAGCCCCGGCTTGGAGAGAATTCCCTTTTCCAGGGTTTTCCTGGGAAAAATTCCTTCCCAACGTCCTCACCCACCACTGGAGATCCCGATGTTCGGCTCAGAGCTGTTCACAGCAACTCCGGGTTGGAGCAAATGCCCTTTTCCAGGCTTTTGGTGGGCAAAATTCCTTGTGGATCCCAGGGGGATTTGCTGGAAGTGCTCTACCAGCTCCTTGCTTTTCCTTCTGGTTCTGCTGGATCCCTGCATCCACATCCATGTCCTGGAGACGCTCTCGGAATGAAGTGGGAGGTGCCCATGGAAGGGGTTGGGATGAGATGATTCTTAAGGCCCCTTCCATCCCAAACCATTCCATGATCCTATGGAAAGGCTCCTCCACAGGCAGCCGGAAGAAGGGCCAATCCATGGGCACCGCAGCTGATTCCGAGGGATTTGGTGCCATCCTGGAGCTGGTGCCCTGCTCCTCCCTGTGCTTCCAGACGGGCTCGGAGCCCTCCCTCCCTGCCAGGAATCTGTTCCTTGCAGCCGATGGGCACCAATTCCATAATTCCCGGCGGCAGGGAGTCACATTCCCAGCTTTTTGCTGCTCCAGCAGGAAGGGAAGGAGAAGTTGTCCTTGGGACCATGACTGAGGTTGGGACACTCTCCTGCCACTCCCAACCACAAGCAGGGAATTGGGGCCGAGGAATCCTTTTTCCCAGGGGGATTCCCGTTCTCCAGGCGCTGACGGATCCGTGTTTTCCGCAGGCTGGTGGTGGGAGCTCCGTATGAATCCAATGGGCAGCAGAAGACGGGAGACGTCTACAAGTGTCCGGTGCCGAGTGACGGCCACAGCAACTGCACCAAGCTCAACCTGGGTACGGCCCCTTCCCAAATCCCAAATGATCCCTGGAAGTGCTGGATTGGGTATCGGGAAGGAATTCCTCCCTGCGAGGGTGGGGAAGGACGAATGGAATTCCCAGAGAAGCTGTGGCCGCCCCTGGAAGTGTCCAAGGCCACGCTGGAGCAGCCTGGGATGGTGGAAGGGGTCCCTGCCCATGGAATGGGGTGGGACGGGCTTTAGAGTTCCTTCCATCCCAAATCATTCCATGATTCCCAGTTTGCTTCCCAGGCAGACAGCAAAGGGGGAGCTCTGGCTCACGGGGAGCTGCTTTTCCCAGAGAAATGGTCGGATCAGGGATTTGGGATGCGGCTCAGTGACATTTAGGATTGACAGGGCTGCCCTGGGGGCTGTTTCTGCTTTCTGGGCTGTGCCACGGAGAAAACAGGGATGCACAGGGATGGATCAGCCACCGGCCCGGGAATATGGGATGAGGCGCTGAGCCCTCCAAGGGATTTCCTCCTCTCCCAGCCTCATTCCCCAAACAATTTTCCTTCCTTAGTTGTTCATCTAGGAAAAAACCCAATCCTCACCTCACCAACCACTTCCAAAAATGCCCCAAACCCGGAGTTCCACCGGCAGAGGCTCCTCTGGCACAACTCCCGGTCGCTCCGGAGATGCCAGGGAGCGCTCCCGATCTGCCGGGAGCTGTGCCCGATGCCACCCTCTCTCCCAAGGGCGGGTGACGCTGTCCAACGTCTCGGAGCGCAAGGACAACATGCGCCTGGGCCTGAGCCTGGCCACCAACCCCCGGGACAGCAGCTTCCTGGTGAGCAGCGGGAATGCGGGGCGGGAACGTGGGAATGTGGGAATGTGGAGCGGGAATGTGGGAATGGGCAGCGGGAATGGGCACCGGGACGTCAAGGGGTGAGAGGCTCCTCTCTGGGGGTTTTGTTTGTGTGATGGAGGGAGATCGATGCGGGTTTAAGGGTGAGGCACGATAAAATCGAGTAAGTTATGATGAAATGAACTGAAGTAAAAATAAAGTAAAAGAATGTAAAAGAACCAAAATAAATTAAAAATGGAATGGAATGGAATGGAATGGAATGGAATGGAATGAAATAAAGTAAAAGGAAATAAAATTATGTAAAATTACATAAAGTAAAATGAACTAAAGTAAAATGAAATAAAATTACATAAAACGAAATAAAATAAAATAAAGTAAAATGAAATAAAATAAAATAAAGTAAAATGAAATTAAATAAATAAAAATTAAAATAAAATAAAATAAAGTAAAATGAAATGAAATGAAATAAAAAATGAAATGAAATGAAATAAAATAATGTAAAATAAATAAAGAAGAAAGTAGAATAAAATAAATGTAAAATAAAATAAAAAGAAAATAAAAATTAAACTAAATTAAGTTAAATTAATTAAAGTAAAATAAAATAAAATAGAAAGTAGAATAAAAGAAAATAAATATAAAAGAAAATAAAAAGAAAATAAAAATAAATTAAATTCAATTAATTAAAATAAAATAAAAATAAAATAAAAAAATTAAAAATAAAAAAGAAAATAAAAGAAAATAAAGATAAAATAAAAAGAAAATAAAAAATAAATTCAATTAATTAAAATAAAACATAAATAAAATAAATAGAAAATAAAAATAAATAAAAATAAAAACATAAAATAAAATAAATAGAAAATAGAAATAAAATAAAAATTAGAAAAAATACAATAAAATAAATTGAAAATAAAATAAAATAAAATAAAATTAAATTAAATTAAATTAAATTAAAGAAAAGTCGGGCTTTGATGATCCTGTCGGTCCTTTCCAGCTCAGGACAATTGGTGATTCCCTCGTTATATTTCCATTACATGGATTTAACTGATTCCAAGAGCACACGATGGGAGCTGCCCTGCGCTCCTCGATCGCAGCCCTTACGGGAGCAGCTCCTGGATGGCTCCGGCTCTGTCGGAACGCCGGGAATTACGGACACCCCCTCGCAGCGCTTCGTTTGCCCTTCCTTCGTTTCTTTGCACAGCATTTCTCGTTTATTCCCTCAGTCGCTCGTTTGCTGGGGAGTCTCCGTCCCTGGAAGTGTCCGACACCAGTTTGGGCGACCCTCGGAACACCCTGACCTCTGCAGTGTTTGCCTGCCCTTGGCCAGGGCTGGAACGCGTTCTTCCAGCTCCATTCCAACCCAACCCGTTCCATAATTCCATGATTCCCTGTTTCACGCACCGCCTCACGCGTTCCGTGGGGAAAAGCTGCCAACACATCCATGGAAAAGGGGTCGTTTCATCCCATTCCTGCTTTTTCCCGTCCCCGCCAGGCCTGCAGCCCCCTGTGGTCCCACGAGTGCGGCAGCTCCTACTACACCACGGGAATGTGCTCCCGAGTCAACTCCAACTTCCGCTTCTCCAGGACTGTGGCTCCGGCTCTGCAGAGTGAGGACCGATGATCCCAGCTCCGATCCCTGCTCCAATCCCGGCTCCAGTCCTGGCTCCAATCCCTGCTCCAATCCCGGCTCCAATCCCAGCTCCAATCCCGGCTCCGATCCCTGCTCCAATCCTGGCTCCAATCCCAGCTCCAATCCCAGCTCCGATCCCAGCTCCGATCCCTGCTCCAATCCCAGCTCCAATCCCGACTCTGATCCCTGCTCCAATCCCGGCTCCAATCCCAGCTCCGATCCCAGCTCCAATCCCTGCTCCAATCCCAGCTCCAATCCCAGCTCCAATCCTGACTCCAATCCCAGCTCCGATCCCTGCTCCAATCCCGGCTCCAGTCCCTGCTCCAATCCCAGCTCCAATCCTGGCTCCAATCCCGGCTCCGATCCCAGCTCCGATCCCAGCTCCAATCCCAGCTCCGATCCCAGCTCCAATCCCAGCTCCCGTCCCTGCTCCAATCCCAGCTCCGATCCCTGCTCCAATCCCAGCTCCAATCCCAGCTCCAATCCCAGCTCCGATCCCTGCTCCAATCCCGGCTCCAGTCCCTGCTCCAATCCCAGCTCCAGTCCCTGCTCCAATCCCAGCTCCAATCCCAGCTCCAATCCCAGCTCCAGTCCCTGCTCCAATCCCAGCTCCAATCCCAGCTCCAATCCCAGCTCCAGTCCCTGCTCCAATCCCAGCTCCAATCCCAGCTCCCATCCCACCTCTGGAATCAGAGGGAATCTCTGTTCACAACCCCAGGGAGAACACAAAGCGCTGTCACTGCTCAGAGGAAGCGATTCCAAAGGGTTCCACACATCTGGGAATGATTTTCCTTGTGATTGACACCTCGGGAAGACAAAAACACCTTCTTCTTCCCGAGCCTGGAATCCACCATCCCGAATATTTTATCAGCAGAGCTAAGGAGGGAAATAGGGAAAGAATTCTGAGCTTGGCTGCACGAAACAAAGCCCTCACTTACTGCAAGTTAAATACCTTGGAATTTGGGAATTTGGAGCCAGGATTTTATTCTGGAGGGTTTAAATGAAGTTTCCTGGATTTCCTGGAGCTGGAAAGGATTGCCAGAAGCCTGTCCTGCTCCTGGAAGCTCCTCATCCCATGGCATGTGATTCCCCAGCTCCAGCACCCTTCTGGTGTTGGTTAATTCCCAGGGCAGAGAGATGGGTTTGGAAAAATGGGATTTTGGAGGGATTGAGGCAGGAAAGGCAGGGCCCATCACCAAATTCCCAGGGCATAAGGAGGGCCTTGGGAAAATGGGATTTTCAGGATCAAGGCAGGAAAGGCATCACCAAATTCCCAGTGTCGCTTCCCTCGTTATGTTCCAGCCCTTCCTGCAAAGGACATTTGGGATTTTAGGGAATTTTAGGAAGTGTTCGTTTAGTGGGATGCAGGGTCAGCTGCTCTCCCTTATTCCCAGGATGGGATGGAGATGGAGGCACACAGAGGATCCCAGTGATCCAGGAGTGACTCCAGTCCATGGATTCTTTAATCCATAAAGACCTAGAGGATGGAAGAGCAGCTGGTAAATCCCTGAAATCCACGATCATCCATGACTTTTCCAAGGAATGTTATAAAACATCAGCAGACTGAGACGATCCTGAGCAATTTTCCGCACTGGAAAAAGGCAGCTCCTGAAATCCCTCCTGCTCCGGCTGCAGAGCCGAGCCCTGGGGTCCCCTCTGGGGTTTTTGGCTGCCTTGGAGCTGAGGATTTCATGGGAAGGGAGGAAATGCCCGCCTTGTGTCCCATGGCAGGGCTGGGAATGACTCAGGGATCAGGAACGTCTCTGCAGGAGGAACGGAGCCGGATCCTGCTCCTCTTTGAAGTGTGGAATGGTATTAGATGGGATCAGATTCCAAAGCTGAATCCCAAATGATGCCACAGAGTGTTATTCCTAGGAAGCGATCCCATCTTCTCTCAGCGGAGCGGATTCCTGTGGCTTCTCCCCACCTTGCTGGAGCCCAAAGTTCTTCCCCAAATGATTGAAATCCCATTGTTTTCCCGATAAATCCTAAGAGGAAGTAGCTGGCTGGGAGTGAAGCCACAAACCTGCCCCTTTGCAAGAGGACTTTGACTAAATCCCTGGATTTTCCACAGGATGCCAGACCTACATGGACATCATCATCGTCCTGGATGGATCCAACAGCATTTATCCATGGGTTGAAGTCCAGCACTTCCTGATAAATATCCTGAAAAAGTTTTACATCGGTCCCGGACAGATCCAGGTAAGGCACTGAACCGTTTGTGTCATCCCGGGGCCATTCCCGACATCCCTTTTCTCTCAATCTGCTGGAATTTGTCCAAATATTGGAATTTTTAACTCATTCCGTGGAAAAAACACTGCCATTAATGTCCCTAAGTGAGCCATGGAGGGAGCACATCCCATATCCCAGTGGGAACAGGGAGGATGAAACCCTATGGAAAGACAGGCAGCTGTGAGGAGCTCTCCATCCTCTCATTCCGAGAGATCATGGCTGGATTTAGGCAGGAATTTGGACAGGGATTTGGGCAGGAATATCCCCAATTTTCCCATATAATTCAGTTTGGTCCCACCTGGAGATGCTGTGGGTCCAAACTGGGACACATCTGGATCACCCCAAAACTTGGGAGCAGGGCAGGGGGGAGAGCTGTAAAATTGAGAATTATTAATGATCCAGTGGAGGGAAAACTGGAGGAAAATTCCATGAGAGATGGAATTTTCCTGGTGGCTGGTGCTTCCCGTGGTTGACAAAGCTCCTTGCGGACAGGACCTCGTTTCATTGGCATTTTTGGTGACATTCCTGTCGTTCCCAGGTGGGAGTTGTCCAGTACGGAGAGGACGTGGTCCATGAGTTCCATCTGAACGACTACAGGTCCGTGCAGGACGTGGTGGCGGCCGCCAGCCACATCGAGCAGCGAGGGGGCACCGAGACCAGGACTGCCTACGGCATTGAGTTTGCTCGGTAAAACCCCTCCCATTCCTGGTCCTATTCCCAGGAAAACCTTCAAATCCCTGGTTTTTTGCCCTTCCTTCCCTCTCCGTTTGTTTTCCCGGCTGCTTAAAAATGGGGGAACCACCAAGGTTTGGGAAAACTTCCGTTTGTGGGAAGCTTTGCAAATGGTGCTTCCCAAAGTTCTCCGTCCTCGGTTGCGGCTGGAGCAGACTCTGGAATTGTGTCCTTTTCCCGGAAGCCCTCAGGGATGAGCTCCCAGCCCCTGAATTCCACTCCAGGCACTGGAGCTCTCCTGGAAATCCCTGGAGGGTCCCCGGGAACTCAGGACAGATCCAGCTCCATCTCCTCCCTTTCCAAGGACAAATCCCTGCTCCTGCACTTCTCCTTCATCCCAACCAATATTCCTGCTGCAGATCATGGAATCATTTAGGTTGGAAAAGAGGTCTAAGATCGACTCCAGCACCACCAAGGCCACCACTGACCGTGTCCCCAAGGGCCGTATCCATATGGTTTTTAAATCCCTCCAGGAATGGGGATTCCAGCCCTGCCCTGGTGGGCAGCTTGGGAAAGTTTTAGATGGGTCCTGGCTGGATCCAAGCAAGGTCCTGGATGATTTGTGTCACACAGAGTCCCCCGACCCTGCTCAATGTCCCTTTTCCATAAATATGCTGGAATTTGGCTCCATGTTTTGTCAAAATAGTGGGATTTTGGACGATTGGGTGAAGAAGTTTTCCCTCATGGGGGAAGAGCCCACAGGCCACGGCCAAAACTCCGCTGGCCAACTCCAGATCCATTCCCTTGTCCAATTTTGCAGAATTAGGGCCTCTTTCCTGCAAAAAGTGGGAACATCCACATCCGCAAGCATTTCCCGAGGGTTCCTGCACCTCCCCAAGAGGCAGCGGCCCCAAAGACCCCTCAGGGCGGGCTCGGTGGGGCAGCGGAGCCCCCACGGAGCAGCCCAGGGCATCTCTTCACTTGCAGCTCGGAAGCGTTTCGGAAAGGTGGCCGGAAAGGGGCAAAGAGAGTAATGATTGTCATCACAGATGGAGAATCCCACGACAGCCCAGACCTGGAGAAGGTGATCGAGGACAGCGAGAGGGACAACGTCACCAGATACGCCGTGGCGGTGAGTGAGGGGACCTCTGGGCGGTGGAAGAAGTCCTGCAGAGCTTGGTGGTGCTCCAGGAATCCCAAAACACCAGGACAGCCCATCCCCACTGCTCCTGGAGCATTCCAAGAGCTCCTTGTGCCTGGTGCTGCTTTTGGGATGCTCAGCTCGGGATTTGGCTGCCGGAGCAGGTGCTGGGACCAGGAACAGGCAGGACCCCAAATTCCACAAGGAATGTCCAGCCTGGAGAAATCGCAGCAGTTCCTCTGTTTGTTCCCACAAAGCGGGGGCAGATCCAAGGATGGGGCTTCTCCCATATGGACACCCCAAAAGGCTTTGGGATGGTTTTATCCATCATGGAAGAACTGCCCAGAGAAGTTGTTGACCCCTCATCCCTGGAAGTGTCCAAGGCCAGGTTGGACAGGGCTTGGAGCACCCTGGGAGAGAGGAAGGTGTCCCTGCCCATGGAATGGGATGAGCTTTAAGCTCCTTTCCCACCCAAGCCATCTGGGAATTCTAATTCCATGAAAACCCCTGAGCCTTGTGTTTTATTCCCAACCAGGTCTTGGGTTATTACAACAGGAGAGGAATCAACCCTGAGGCCTTTCTGAACGAGATCAAGTTCATCGCCAGCGACCCCGATGACAAACACTTCTTCAACGTCACCGACGAGGCGGCACTCAAGGACATCGTGGATGCTCTGGGAGAAAGGATTTTCAGCCTGGAAGGTGAGAGATGCTCCTACCCGGCACATCCCAGGCTGGGAATGTGCTGCTGATCCTTTGTTTGCCCGACTTGGACGTGGCTTCTGTCCTGAGCCTAAAATCCCACTTGGAAGATCTTCAGGTTTGAGGAAATGTCTTTATTTGGAGTGGTTGCATCCCTTGGATATCGGGAGCAGAGATGCCTTTTCCAAAGGCCACACCTCATTCCGGCCACCGGAATTCTGGTGGCTTTGATTTTTCTTTTTATAGAAAACCTTGGAAATCTGGTATGGGGGGAATTTGGGTGCCAGTGTCTTCCTCATCCATCAAAATTCCAGGGTTACAAACAGGAAAACCCACACACAGGGGTGCCAGACATCAGGAGATTATGGAAATAATGTTGGAATTTTGGCTTTATTGGCTGAAGTGAAAAATCAGGAAATATTTCTGTCTTAAATGTCAGCTCTTGTGACAACTTTGTCCGTCTCCCAAACTAAATTTATCCGAATTTCAGAGGAAAAATGCAGCCTGGAATGAACAATTGGAACAGAAGATGGAGGGCTCGCGCTGGGAATTAAACATCTTGGATTTGGGGCATTTTTGCTCAAAGCAGCTCGCAAACTCCTCACAAGGTTCCCAGTTTTCTCCATCCAGCCTGGCTCTTCCATGTGGAAGTTGCCCTGGATGAGGAGATTCCCACAGTTGAAATTACGAAGGAGCAATTTCCGAAGCTCCGTTTTTGGTGATCCTGCAGCTCTGAAAGGGGAGGAGCTGCACCCCAGCACAGCTCCCAGACCTGTTAACAGCACAAGGTTGTGGAACAGGTGGGATTTAGGGAGAAATGGGATCATCAGCAGGACCTGGAGCTGCCGGAGCAATTCCAGAGGAGGCCCCAGAGCTGCTCCGAGGGCTGGAGCCCCTCTGGAGCCAGACTGGGAGAGCTGGGAATGTTCACCTGGAGAAGAGAAGGATCCAGGGAGAGCTCAGAGCCCCTTCCAGGGCCTAAAGGGGCTCCAGGAGAGCTGGAGAGGGACTGGGGACAAGGCATGGAGGGCCAGGACACAGGGAATGGCTTCCCACTGGGAAAGGGGATATTTAGATGGATATTGGGAAGGAATTGTTCCCTGAGAGGGTGGGGAGGGACTGGGCTGGAATTCCCAGAGCAGCTGTGGCTGTCTCTGGATCCCTGGAAGTGTCCAGGGCCAGGCTGGCGGGGCTTGGAGCACCCTGGGATAGGGAAAGGTGTCTCTGTCCTTGGAAGGGCTGGAATGGGATGGGAACCCACCAAGGCGCTGCTCAGCCCCTCCAGGAAAACAAAACTCCGTTAAACACAAATTCCCTCTTTTTTTTTTTTTTTAAGGAACCAACAAGAACGAGATCTCCTTTGGACTGGAAATGTCCCAGACTGGATTTTCATCCCACGTTGTGGAAGTAAGAGAGGAAATGTGGGATTTTATTGCTCCTTGCCTTGTCCTGTTTATCACACCCCGCTCCAGGTGGGAGATCAGGATTTGGGATACGTTATTAGTTATGGAGTTATATCACTGATGTGAGGACAAGGAAATGCTGCTGGATTATCCCACGGGAAGGGGAGGTGTTGGGAGACCTGAGCATTCCTTGGGATCTGCAGCAGCTCCTCCTGATGCCACAGCCCCTTGGGAAGGACGAGCTGGGATGTCCATGGAAAAAGCATTTGGGAATTTCCTGGGGAGGAAAAGCACACTGAGAAGACAAGAATAGGGTGCAAGTGTCATTCCAGCATTTTTAAAACCCTCCAGCATTCCAGGTGTGCTTGGAAGAACGGTTTCCTGGTCTGTATGGGATCGGAGGGATGGAATCACCTCCACTGGGGAAGAAATCCCATCAAACCCCTCCTGTTTTCCCACAGGATGGGATCCTGCTGGGAGCAGTGGGAGCCTACGACTGGAATGGAGCCGTCCTGAAGGAAACCAGCAGCGGGAAGGTCATTCCTTTGCGGGAATCTTACCTGCAGGAATTCCCGGAGGAGCTGAAAAATCACGGAGCATATTTAGGTGGGAAAGCTGAACGAGACCACGGGGGAATTTGGGATTTTATCCGTAATAATAGGAAGCATGGGATATTCCTCAGTGGGAGTGGGATCATGGGAGACCTGTGGGATGCAGCACAGGAGCATCCTCACCTGGGAAGAGCCCGGCTCCGACCCCGGAGCGCAGCACAAATGGGATTTAAATTCAGGAGCGGCTGAGCCAGCGGGTCATCCGCAGCTTTCCTTGGAATGGTTTCAAAGCGCTGATGGAATTTCATGCCTAGGCAGGAAATACCTGCTGGGTTAATCCATTCCATGTGCAGCCACTGAAGTTCTGAAATAAAAATAGCAGCCTGGATCGTGAAATGGAGCCTCTCCTTGGAGATGTGGCAGGGAGAGAGGTGGGATTCTGTGGGATCAGCACGTCCAGGCTCTTTCCCGGGAATGTGGAGAGCCCCTGGATACGTGGTTCATCCTTGGGGTGACAGCAGAGTGTCCCCCAGGCTGGGAGTCCCCGGAGCAGGGATGGCTGTGGCTCTCCCACGGGAATCCGTGTGGGAGCTCAGCCGGGCTCTCTTTCCCACTGCCTGGAGTGAGAAATCCAGGAATATTGAGGAATGCTGGTGTATCCTGCTGAGCAGCAGCCGGGGGGCTCAGGGATGGCGCTTGGTTTAGGAATATCCCTCCAGAGGGGGCATTTTTAGGGAAAGAGGGAGCCCAGGTAAGTCTGGTGAGCAGGGAAAGGGGTCTGAAAATCCCTGGAGAAACTCAACATTTAACTGGATGTGCTTCCAGGGAATGAGATTCAGTTTCATGGTTGGCTAAACTTTGAGTTTCACAGAATCCCAGAATCCTGGAATGGTTTGGGTTGGAAGGGACCTTAAAGCTCATCCCATTCCACCTTCCCCTATCCCAGGTTTCTCCAAGCCCCATCCAACCTGGCCTGGAACATTCCAGGGATGGAGCAGCCACAGCTTCTCTGAGCACCCTGTTCCACTTCTAAGAATTTAAGTGGAATTTAAACCTGAGCCTGAAGGTTCAGGATCCTGGACCTGGTGTTGAAAACTGGGATTTAGGAGCCCCAGCTTTATATGCCTACAAAATCCCGTCTGCAGCCATGGAAGTGCCGCAGCCCAGGGAGTGATCCCAGTAGGAAAGAGGGATTGCTCTTACGCTTAGGCAGCATTATTTCCAGAAGGGGGAATGGTTTTGATGGATTCATGGCTCCTATTGGACTGGGAATGTTGACATCAAGCGCCGGCAAAGCTTTTCCTGACCGGTGTTCCCGGAGGAGCGGAGCAGCGGGAGCTGCAACTTCCCAGCACTCAGCACCTCACGAGTGTTTGTCCGACTTGATGTGAGGAATGAAATAAAACGCTCGGAAGCCTGGGAATTGCAGGAATCGGATTCACCTTCGATTAAAGAAGGATTTGCACAGGAAGAGCAAATCCAGCAGTGCCAAAACTCCCGGCACAGCTCCAGCTGTGGCAGCACCAGAGCAGTGGCTCGGAGGCACCGGGGTCCATCTGGGTGACTCTACCTTTGGAAAAATCTGGGATTTTAAGCTTCCCTCTCTGGGAAGTGGCCAGAGCTGTGTCAGCAGCCAGGGGCTAATGGAAAGCAGATCCTGGGAGCA
This sequence comes from Corvus hawaiiensis, assembly GCF_020740725.1. Taxonomy (NCBI): domain Eukaryota; kingdom Metazoa; phylum Chordata; class Aves; order Passeriformes; family Corvidae; genus Corvus; species Corvus hawaiiensis. The sequence continues at coordinate 11,989,404 of NC_063225.1, read as the reverse complement.
GGCAGGGAATTCTCACTCCGTGTCCATCCCTTTCCAGGTTACACCGTCTCCTCCGTCATCTCCACCAAGCACGAGCGCATTTACGTGGCAGGAGCGCCGCGGTTCAACCACACCGGCAAAGTCATCCTGTTCAACATGCACAGCAACAGGAACCTCACCATCCACCAGGCCCTCAAGGGAGAGCAGGTAATTCCAGCCGGGAATGCTGTGCTGATTTCCCCCCACGGAAAAATCAACCCTCTCCCTCGATTTTCCGAAGTTGGAATGGCTCGGCAGCGTCGCGCGGCCGTGGATGTCCTGGTGGTCGCTGCATCCACAGCGTGGCTGTAGCAGGGAGAGGGCTTGGAATATCCCTATGGATCCCAGGGAATGGTGGCATCATTCCCATCCCGTCCGGTCTCCTGCAGATCGGCTCCTACTACGGCAGCGAGATCAACTCCCTGGATGTGAACGGCGACGGCGTCACCGACGTCCTGCTGGTGGGAGCGCCCATGTTCTTCAGCGAGGGCAGGGAGCGGGGCAAGGTCTACGTGTACGCCCTGCAGGGGGTGAGTGGCGCCCGGGGACACGGCGGGGACGTTCGGGCGCTGCCGTGGCAGCTGCGTCCCCTTGCGGGCTCTGGCACGCCCAGCTCCCGGGGAGGTGCGCAATGGGATCTTTGCCGCGTGGGAGCACGGATGTCCCTCTGGAGAAACCATCTCCAGGCGCGTGGCCTCCTCCAAACTCGCTCCCTCCAGGGAGAGCTCAGAGCCCCTTCCAGGGCCTAAAGGGGCTCCAGGAGAGCTGGAGAGGGACTGGGGACAAGGGATGGAGGGACAGGACACAGGGAATGGCTTCCCAGTGCCAGAGGGACTGGGGATGGATGGGATATGGGGAAGGAATTGTTCCCTGGGAGGGCTGGCCACTCACGGGGCTCTGGGGACAGCAAGTGCCCTCCCTCCACCATGGGAATGGGGCATGTGCCACCCCTGTTCCCTATCCTGTCCCAGCTTTCCTGCTGGGCCACCCCCAAATCTGGCTCAAAATGCAGCTCCTGAGCCAAATCCATCGGGATCCAGGGGCACATGGGAAGGTCGTGCTCTACATCCAAGGATGTAGAGCCTGCCTGGAGCGTGGAATCCTGCACCTAAAGCAAGATTGTTTATTAGTCATGGAATTTCTTCCATAGGGTGCAAAGCAGATGTGGGGCTGGCTGGGGGCTCCAAAATCCCACATCCCTGGGAGCGCTCCCACCCCCTTCCTTGGAGAACCCCTCCCACATCACTGCACATTTGCATGAGGGTTTCTCCTCTTTCCAGTCTTGCTGCTGATGCTTTGGGAATTGTTTTTCTTTCTTTTCTCTTTCCCTTTCCCCTGGCAGAACCTCTTCGTTCCCAGCGGAGCCCTCACGGATCTCCAGAGTTACCAGAATTCCCGTTTCGGCTCCTGCATCGCCGCCGTTCCCGACCTCAACCAGGACTCCTACAATGACCTGGTGGTCGGGGCCCCTCTGGAGGACGAGCACCAAGGAGCCATTTACATTTTCCTTGGATTCCAGGAGACCATCCTGAAGAAGTACAAGCAGGTGGGGCTGCCCTGTGTTCAGTTTTCCTCAGCCTTCGTGGGAATAAATGTAATTTGTCCCCATTTTAAGGAGGGATGGAGCAGGACAAATCCACACCCAGGACGGAATTGTTAATTATTACGGCCAGATATTCCCTCTTTTGAGACATCCAAAACAAAACGTTGGAATTCAAGCACTGGAACAGCAGTGGTGGAGTCCCCATCCCTGCTAGGATTTAAGATGTGTGGATGTGACACTTGGGGACATTTCTGGTGGCCTTGGCAGCACTGGGGGATGGTTGGACTCAACAACCTTGGATGGCTTTTCCAACTTAAATTATTCCATGGAATAGCAGGAAAAAGGCTTGGAATTTGAGGCAATGTTTAGCATTGCAAGGGATCGCTATAGATTAATTAATTAATTAATTATAAATAAATAAATCATTTGTTTATTTATTACACTTTTGATAAATATTAAATACGCAGGGTAAATCCAATAGAAATCTTGGATGGTGTCTCGAAAGGGAAACTGCTCTCATTCCCTGGAAGATCATGTTTAGTACAACCACTTGGAATGGGGAATTTTCAGCGGTGAGGTGGAGTCAGCCTGGCAAACCCTTGGCAGGCACGGATGCTCCTGCTGGAATCCAGCCTGGATTGTTCCCATTCCTTTCCAGCGGATCGCAGCCGCTGACCTCGCTCCGGGCCTGATGTATTTTGGATGCAGCATCCACGGGCAGCTGGATCTGAACGAGGATGGACTCGTGGACTTGGCCGTGGGCTCCCTGGGGAACGCCGTGGTGCTGTGGTGAGCCAGGGATCCTTTGTGCCCTCTCCTGATTTCCTCTGCCCAAATCATGCCGACGTTTTTCCAGGGAAAACTGGTCTCCCAGCAGTCCAATCCGTCTTTCCAGAAATACTGATCTCCCAACAATCTTTCCTGAATAACCACCCCTTGTCCAGCGGGGCTGTGGGATCTCAATGCCCTCGGGCCCTAAAAAGATGCCAGAGCTGGTTTTCCGTTGAGTTTCATCCATAGTTCTCCAGAAGTTCCAAACTGATTTGTGGGGATTTGCCCGGGATCCCTCTGGTCTGATTTAATTAGAGCAATATTTTCCAATACTAATTAACGTTTGGAGAGTCCCTTGAAGCTGTTGGGACGGAGGGTGGCTGTGCCCAGCTGAGATGGGTCACCCTGGGCTCTGCTTGGAGAGGGCCTTTGGTCTTCCTCAGCCTCCTGGGAAAAGGAGGGAAAAGGAGGGAAAAGGAGGGAAAAGGAGGGAAAAGGGCAAACCTGGAGCTGTGGGAGACTCCAGGATGTCCCATCCCATGCTGGATCCCATCCCATGCCCTCTCCCCACCCCGCAGGTCCCGCAGCGTGGTGCAGATCAACGCCAGCCTCCGCTTCGAGCCCTCCAAGATCAACATCTTCACCAAGGACTGCAAGCGCAACGGGAAGGAGGCCACCTGCATGAGGGCCTTCATCTGCTTCACTGCCCTCTTCCTCTCCGCCCACTTCCAGACTGCCACCGTGGGTAAGGACAAAATCCCAATTCCTGCCTTGCTCAGGTCTCCAGCCCCGTGGGAACACCGAGCTTTTGGGATGGAAACCATCCCGGAGCTTGGTGGAGCGCACGTGTCTCTCTGCCACATCCCTCTGGTGTCACCCACGTTTGTCCCTATCCCGGCCGAGTCTCTGGGTTCTGGTGACTTTTGTGCCGAAAGAAACACCCCTGGGATAAATCCTACCTCATCCCTCACCTATTCCCTGGGCTGAGCTCTCCCAGGATTTCCCTTCCTGTGCTCCATGTGACGGGAATGTCACCCCAGCGGGACAGGAGGGAACGTGGCCGGCCCGCGTTCCGCAGGGCTCATCCATCCCTCCCACCGCAGCAGCGGGACACATCTGCTGGCCAGATGTGCATGTTGCCCTAATATCCCAGGGATTCTGCGGAGCTGGCCGGTTCTCCTATTAAACCCTTGGATGGTGCCGTGACCCCGAGTCCACCCGGCAGATTCCTGGGACTCAGCGGAGCGAAGGGAAGCAATAGTGGCTCAGCTCCTGCGGTCCGGCAGGAAACGCTGGCAAAGGAAAATTGGGATCCAAAGCCAAGGGGAAAATTCCCATCCCCCAGCACAAGAGTTTTGTTTTGTGCTGTCAAATCCAGTGTTTTTCTCCCTCCTGCTGTCCCTGTGGGATAAAAACTGAGTGGGATTTCCTTATTTATTTGATTTTACCTTTCTTTCCACTTGGAAGAGTCACCCCCTGGATGAGCCCCTCGGCTCTGGAGCCAGGCTGGGAGAGCTGAGGGTGTCCAGGCAGGAAAAGAGAAGGCTCCAGGGAGAGCTCAGAGCCCCTTCCAGGGCCTAAAGGGGCTCCAGGAGAGCTGGAGAGGGACTGGGGACAAGGCATGGAGGGACGGGACACAGGGAATGGCTTCCCAGTGCCAGAGGGCAGGGATGGATGGGATACTGGGAAGGAATTCCTGGCTGGGAGGGTAGGGAGGGGCTGGGCTGGAATTCCCAGAGGAGCTGTGGCTGCCCCTGGATCCCTGGAATGTCCCAGGCCAGGCTGGACAGGGCTTGGAGCAGGCTGGGATAGGGGAAGGTGTCCCTGCCCATGGCAGGGGCTGGAATGAGATGGGATTTAAGGTGTGTCCAAAACAAACCACTCTGGGATTCTGTGGTTCTCTGAAATCCCTGCTTGGTGCTGGGCTGGGAATCTCCAGTTTCTTTCCAACAGAAGTGCAGGAAGCAAAGGATCTCCATAAATCATCCAGGTGTTCTCCGACACCTCCAGAGCAGCACGTGAACGTATGAGAGGCAAAAAATTCCATCTCTGCACAGATTTTCCACAGGGTCTTGAAATAACTCCTCTCTTAAGCTCCTCGTTTGGAGAGGGGAAGCTCTTCCCAGAACGGGCTGTCAGCAGCAGGCTATAACCTGATTTCCCTGGATTCCCCTCAGCAGGGAACGGGCACTGGGGCCACTCTTTGGATTGGGCTGGGATTGGGCTGTGCGGCCCCAAGGCCTGAGCTGGGCCTGTCCTCGCAGGGCTCAGGTACAACACGACCATCGACGAGCGCCGCTACTCGCCCCGGGCACACCTGGACGACAGCGGGGACAGGACGGCACAGAGGGCGCTGGAGCTGCCGGCCGGGCGGGAGCTCTGCCACACCCTCCCCTTCCACGTCCTGGTGAGTGTGGAGCAGGACGAGGCTGCCATGTCCTCCTCAGCCAGCCCCGAGATGCGTCCCTTGGTGGCTTCCTGGGGTGGGAATGAGCCTCATCCCACTGGACTCCTTCCCGCTGGATTCCTTCCCGCTGCTTTGGTGTGGTCAGGGACAGAGCTGCCAGCACGGGCGGCTGCTGGGTCCCCAAGCAGTGACATCATCGCAGGCCCAGCTTCCACGTGCCCCGTTCCACGGGCCGTGTCCTTGGGCAGGGCGTGCGCTCCTGATCCTGGGCTCAGGCGGCTTTTCCTGCTCCAAAACCAGGAATGCCCATTTTTTCCATGGGGAATCGAGTGTCCCCATGCCAGTCCCTGGTGGTGTCCCCCTGTGCCCCTCTAAGCCAGCAGGGCCCCACCCCTGGGTGCAGTGCTGGTGAATCCCTCGCTCGCAGGGAACAGCTGATGAACAAAGCTGGCCAAACCCAAACATTCCCAGGGAATGAGGAGAGCCTTGAGCAGGCCAGGCAGGCCCGAGCTGCCAGACTGGCCCAGCCCCAAGCCCCAGCCTGAACTGCCATGAACTTTTGGGAAATTTGAGGTTGGAGCTGGAGCTGGAGCTCGTGATTTAGCCTAAAAAACATCTCCCTTCAGAGCATCCCTCTGCGAAGCGAAGGAAGAGCTCCTAGGGGCTTCCGGAGGGGAGGGATGGATGGGATATTGGGAAGGAATTCCTGGCTGAGAGTGTGCTGAGGCCCTGGCACAGGAATTCCCAGAGAAGCTGTGGATCCCTGGAAGTGTCCAAAGCCAGGCTGGACGGGGCTCGGAGCAATCTTGGAGCATGGGATCTGTTTTGTCCTTACATGCCAGCCCAGGGTGGGGCTGCAGGACAGATCTGTGACCTTTGGGGGACACCCCGAGGTGCTGCCCACCCCAGGCAGCAGCCCTGGGCTCCTCTCCGACGTTTTCCATGTGCCACAGGACACAGCCGACTATGTGAAGCCGGTGACGTTCTCCATCGACTACGAGCTGGAGCATCCCGAGCACGGCCCGATGCTGGATGATGGGTGGCCCACCTCGCTCAGGGTCTCTGTAAGTAGCAGCTGCCACCTCCCAAAGTGTCACCTCCCAAAGTGTCATCTCCCACAGTGCCACCTCCCAGGCGCCATCTCCCAAAGTGTCACCTCCCAGGTGCCATCTCCCAAAGTGTCACCTTGCAGGTGCCATCTCCCACAGTGCCACCTCCCACAGTGCCACCTCCCAAAGTGTCACCTTGCAGGTGCCATCTCCCACAGTGCCACCTCCCACAGTGCCACCTCCCAAAGTGTCACCTCCCAGGTGCCATCTCCCACAGTGCCACCTCCCAGGTGCCATCTCCCAGGTGCCACCTCCCAGGTGCCACCTCCCAGAGCACCAGGGCAGATTTATCTCCGGGGGAATCGTCACCGAGCTGCTCTCACTGTCCCCTCAGGTCCCTTTCTGGAACGGCTGCAATGAGGATGAGCACTGTGTCCCCGATCTGGTGCTGGATGCCAGGAGTGACATTCCCAGTGCCATGTGAGTGGGTGACCCAGAGGATCCTCCAAGAGTGTCACCAGCTGGGGGAGGCTCCAAAATCCAGCCCCAATCCATGCTCCATAAATTCTGTCATCACCGGTCGTTCATCCAGCATCACCACAAGGTTCATCCAAGCCCTCCATGAGGTGCTCCTTGGCATTCTGAGCCTCTTCCTCTCCATGTCTGGAATGAATCTGTGGTTTTTCAGGGAATCCACAAACCAACTAATATTTGGTGCCATGGTGATGAGATCCAGGGATACAAATCAGGAAATAACAGGGAATAACTGCAAGGCTGGCATTACCCACCTGGCAATTACGGCCTTGACTCATGGAAATAGTTTCACACTGCAGCTCCGTGGTTAAGGAGCTATTAAAGGTTGTCCCTGAATCCAGAGGAGGCCCCAGAGCTGCTCTGAGGGTGGAGCCCCTCTGGAGCCAGGCTGGGAGAGCTGGGAATGTTCACCTGGAGAAGAGAAGGCTCCAGGGAGAGCTCAGAGCCCCTTCCAGGGCCTAAAGGGGCTCCAGGAGAGCTGGAGAGGGACTGGGGACAAGGCATGGAGGGACAGGACACAGGGAATGGCTTCCCACTGCCAGAGGGCAGGGATGGATGGGATATGGGGAAGGAATTGTTCCCTGAGAGGGTGTGAGGGGCTGGGCTGGAATTCCCGGAGCAGCTGTGGCTGCCCCTGGATCCCTGGAAGTGTCCCAGGCCAGGTTGGACGGGGCTTGGAGCCACCTTTGCTAATGGCATGGGATCTGTTTTTTCCCTACATCCCAGCTGTCCCAAGCATTCCCAATAATGTTTGAGAAAGCTTCACACCGTTGGCCAAAAATCCCAAAATTATAGACAATGGGAGGAATTCGTAATTCCTCTTTCAGCACGGCAGGACAGAGGGAGAGCAGGGATTTCCATGCACTACCCAGGGACGTAAAATCCCGGGAATGCCCCTTCTTGCAGGGAATTCTGCCGGAGGGTGCTGCGGAGGGGGGACTGCTCAGCCTTCAGCCTCTCGTTCGACGCCTCCGTCTTCGTCATCGAGAGCAGCAGGAGAAGGGTGGCCGTGGAAGCAACGCTGGAAAACCGCGGCGAGAACGCCTACAGCACCGTCCTCAACATCTCCTTCTCCAGGAACCTCCAGTTCGCCAGCCTGATCCCCAAGGTGAGGCTCCCGGGGGAGATCCAGGCCTTTCCAGAGGAGCTGCTAATCCCAGCCCGATGAGAAAGCTGCAGCCTAAAGCAGAGCCCAAATCTGCCTCCATCCCTCATAAATCAGAGCTGTTTATGGGCTCCGTTTCTAAGCACTTCCAGCTCTTTATTTTGGAAATACAAAAACGTTTGAGTTTTAAGAGCCTGAGCGAAGGTCAAACCCAGAGGAAATTATTTCCCTCTATTTTTCTCCTCCAGTCATTTAAAAATGCTCCCTGCACATGGCCAAGTTCCTGTCAGGAATGAGTTTTTGCAGCTGAGAAATAACTCCTGGAAGTAGGGGCTGATCATGGGAATGTGGCCACAGCTCAGCACTGAGCCGGGCGATGCCACCTCTCCATGGCTTTCCCTGGATGATCCTAGAGTGTCCCATCTGCTCCTGAAAATTTCACCCCCCACGCTCACTCGATCTTGGAGCAACTCCTCCCTATTCCCAGTGAGGTTTGGGAATGTGCTGATACTGCTGAGCATTCCCTCACCCCGCCATGACTTCATCCCCGCCCGCAGATCCCATCTCCTTTGTTTTTCTCCGAGCCATGCCAAGGGAAAATTGTGGGGCTCGTTGCCCACAAAATAAGAAAAATGCGTTTTTTGGAGATTATTCCAAACGAAGTGAGGGGAGCAGGGAAAATCCCCCATGTGGTGGGGAACAGAAAGCGCTGGGCAGCAGTGGCTGCAGGGAATATTTGCAGCTGGTTTTGGAAGAGTCACGGATAACGGGCTCCTGGCTGCTGCTCCTTATAAAGGAACATCCAGAGGGGATGGATATCGGTGCCATACAAATTAAAAGTTGCTGGGCCCCCAAAAAGTCCATAATTTCAGCAGATGAGTGGGAGAAGCTCCAGGCTGTTGCTGGTGGCTGGTGCTGGGTTATTCCAGCTCCTGGGTAGGACTTTTCCAGAGGCAGTGGTGCAAACTGAGACTCTTGTGGGGTCTGACACAGGGATAAAAGCTGGAATAGCTCATGGTGAGGTGGACACCCGCTTACAACCAGGCTACAACCTCTGGTAGGGCTGTGGAGGAGGCAGCGTAGGGTTGGTGTCTCTTCCCATCCCATCCCATCCCATCCCATCCCATCCCATCCCATCCCATCCCATCCCATCCCATCCCATCCCATCCCATCTCACCAGGGCTTTGCGATGGGCAGGAGTTTCTCCAGCCTGGCTAGAGAGATGGGAAGTTTTCCAGCAGCAGGAATGTTGGTGTTGAGGTGAGGGAGTTCCGGCTTAGCTGGTGGCTATGCAGGATAATGGCCTTCGGTGCTTCCCAAAGACTCCTCGTAGCAGAAAAATCAGGAATCCCCAGGAATAATCAGGTTCATTCCTTCACTGCAGTTAAATCCATTCACTGCTGTAGATTCAGAAAGAGGATTTAAACCAGGAAGCTGGAAATGGCTTGGTAGAGATGCCCCTTTCCAGGAACATTGGTGAATGCATGGGAAGGATTCCCAGCTGCAGCGAGCAGGCTGATTGGTTGGATGGTCCATTGGTTGGGTTTTGGTTGTTGGTTGGTCATTGGTTGGTTGGTCATTGGTTGGTCATTGGTTGGTCGTTGGTTGGTTGTTGGTTGGTTGGTCATTGGTTGGTCATTGGCTGGTCATTGGTTGTTGGTTGGTTGGTCATTGGTTGGTTGGTCATTGGCTGGTCATTGGTTGGCCATCAGTTGGTTGGCCATCAGTTGGTTGGTTGGTCATTGGTTGGTCATTGATTGTTGGTTGGTTGGTCATTGGTTGGTCATTGGTCATTGGTTGGTCATTGGTCATTGGTTGGTCATTGGTTGGTTGGTCATTGGTTGGTCATTGGTTGGTTGTCTCCCCAAAGCCAAGGCCCATGTTGAGCCCCTTGGGTGTTTCCCGTTTCCCGAAGCGCCGGCTCCCGGGGCTCATTCCTGATGTCCTGGACACTCCATGTCTCATTTCAGGACGACACAGACATCAACATCGACTGTGCCAGTGACAACAGACACCCCACGCGGAGGGTGTGCAACGTCAGCTACCCCTTCTTCCGCGCCAAGGCCAAGGTAGGACATTCCCGGCTTCCGACTGCTCCTTCACCCACGGGACACGGACCCTCTGCCCCTGGGGTCACATCTGCCACAGCTGGGTGACGCCGAACAGGATTTTAAATATAAACATTTGGTTTCTTCCCTTTTGGAGTCTGAAAGGCATCTTAGGGAAGCTGGGGTGCTTGGGATCCTGCCCTGGTGCTTGGGAGAGCCCCAAAATCCAACCCAGCTCCTCCAGGTGACAGGATTTGCCTCCAGCCCTTTGGAAAAATTTAGCGTCGGCTTCAAACCACTGATGGGAACTTCCCTGAGCTCGCTCCCTGCAGGATGAGGCTCCTTCCCTGCCTGAGAGGTTTTCCTTGCTCTGAGGTGCCTCTGGATCCTGCTGGGAGCCTGTCCAAACCCCCCTGGGTGGTGGCATCCTCCAAACCGGTGTTCCCAGTATTTGGGATGAGCCCAGATCCAGTTTATCATTTTTATAAGCCATAAACCCTTGGAACACATCAAATTCAGGGATGAAGTGGGGAAGGAAAAATGGGGAGATGCAGCCACTGAGGATCCACATGGAATTCCCCCTCCCCACCCCATACTCCCATGGGAAAAGGGACCAACACCAGCAGGATCCGCAGATAAAATCTCCCCAGCTCCCGTATCCGTCTGAAACCTTTCCTGGATAATGATGGATGAGCCTCAGGCAGCAGGCTCGGCTTTAAAGCTCCCAAAAAATCCCAGCGGGATGCCTGTGGCTGCACGCGGAGCGCGGCTCCCCATGACCTACGGGGGCCGGGAATGCATCCTGGGCCATCAGGTACTGCTGGGCCTGCCAAAACAAAGACGGGCTGGAAATGGAATTTTGGCCCCGGAGCAGCGGGAGCTTTGATATTCCAGTCAGCTGTGGCGGCCCAGACGGTTTGAGGTCACCGCAGATGTGACATTTATCACATTGATCCCATTTTATTGCTGTTGGCTCTCTCCAGCTGCCTCCCCTTCCCGCCGATCTGGGGCCTCTGCAGGGATCTGCTTCCAAAGGGAGCCGCTGCTGCTCCGATGGCAGGGAAGAACAATTCCTGCAAATCTCCTCTCTGCCTGGAAAGGCTCTGGTGGGATCGGGAACGGTGTCACCCGCAGGGTCCCGCACGGTCCCTGCTCAGCACTCGGGGTTTTATTCCCGCTGATATTTTTCCCGATATTTTTCCCTTCTCCACAGGTCGCTTTCCGCCTGGATTTTGAATTCAGCAAGTCCGTGTTCCTGCAGAGCATGGAGATCTACATGGTTGCCAGCAGGTGTGGGGATGCTTTCTCCCTCTGGAATCACAGAATCATGGAATGGGTCAGGCTGGAAAGGACCTTATGGGCCATCCAGTCCCAGCCCTTTCCCACACCTTCCCCTATCCCAAGCTGTCCAACCTCGGGCACTTCCAGGGATCATGGGGCAGCCACAGCTTCTCTGGGCACCCTGGCATGCTGCCAGCTTCCCTTGGGATTCCCTCCTCCAGAGCCAGAGGCTTTCTGTGGAATAACCCCATGGGGAGCCAGTTGCTGTGGGTTATCCCAGCCCTGCGCTGCCAAACCTGGCTGCTTTTATTTATCTGGGGATTTAGATCCATGATTTTTCCATGCCTGTGGAAGCTGGATCTCCAGCCACTGGTGCTTTCCCATCCATATTCCCACTGCAAAAATTCCCGGGAAAAATATCTCCTGATAATTTTGCAAAACTCTCCTTACTCCCAATTCCTGCACAGTAGAGATTTCCCACAGGGAAGCGAAGTTTCTTTAATTGATTATTATTGTTAAAGTGTTTTTTTTAATTTTAATTTTTTTAATTTTAGTTTTATTTTTAATCTAAAAAAAAAGAATTCTAATAATTTAATTCCAATTGTTAGAGCAGGGGAGGATTCCCCTGCACCACTTTAAGCTGGTGACGCCTCCCTCCGAATCATTTCAGGGAGATTCATAAAAATCCCCGAATAAAACCCTGCTTTGACCAAAAAGCAAAAAAAGTCCAGTCTTCCCCCAAAAAATTCCCAAGAGGATTTGGCTCCTGCCTGACCCCCGGGCCCTGCTGCTGTTGCAGTGACAGCGAGGAGAAGGAGAGCACCAAGGAGGACAACTTTGTCCACCTCGACTTCCAGCTGAAGTACGAGGCCGACCTGCTCTTCACCAGGTGAGGTTTGGAATGGGATGCAGCTCCGGGGAGGTCACGGATTGGGGAATATCCCTTGGGAAAAGCAGCCAGGAGCAGCCTTCAAACAGAGCTTTCATTCGGGAATTTCTTGAGAAAGCAGGAGCTGGAGGAACCATAAAATCAGGGAGAGCTTTTGCTAAAATTCCCGAGCTGTGGAGAGCTGGATTCTCCAGATGTTTAAAGGCACAGAGTTATTAAGGAGGTGTGAGGGCGAGTTTTTATGGGAAAAAAAGGGATTTCTTGGAGGTAGTAATGGCCCTAACAGGTGCTCCCAGTGTCTGGGCCGCTGGCCATCCCACAAAAGCATCGGAGGGAAGCTCAGCTGTGGGCTGAGCGTGGAAGCAGCGGGAATTCGAGTCTGGGAGAGCCAGGGATGAAGGCAGAGATGATTCAGGAACATGCTGATGGGAAAATCAGGGATCCCAAAGCACATTCCCTGGCAGTGCTCGCTGGAATTTTTCGGAGGTTTTTCAGCCCTTGGGCCATTTTCTATTTTTCACTCCGACACTGCAAATAAAACGCCTTTAATGTACGGGATTTACGGGGAGCCGGGGGATTCTCCGGGTCAGAATGAAGGGAAAACTCGGAGGGAAAGAAGAGCACAGAAGATATCAAATTTGGGAACTTTGGGGTGCAAAAGGAGGGAGATAATTTTAAAGAATGTGGGGATTTGAGGCCATCGCAGGTGCTCCCGAATGGATTCCCACAGGATATTCCTGGCTCTTTTCCCGCCTTTCCAGCTGCAAAGAAAGGGATTGATTTACCTCCTGTGACATCCAAACCTCAGCCAGGGCCTTGGGTGGCTCTGCTTTATTAAAGAGGCGAGAAAAGCCTGCAAAGAAAGGGAAAATCCTGCAAAGAAAGGGAAAATCCTGCAAAGAAAGGGGAAATCCTGCAACGAAAGGGAAAATCCTGCAAAGAAGGGGAAAATCCTACAAAGAAAGGGGAGAATTCTGGAAAGGAAGGGGAAATCCTGCAAAGAAAGGGGAAATCCTACAAAGGGAAAATCCTGGAAAGAGAGGGGAGAACCCTACAAACCCTTTTGTCACCCCTTGTCCCACAGGACGTCGAGCCTGGACTATTTCGAGATCCGATCCAACAATTCCCTGGATGGATCCAACCCCACTGGGCCCCCCTTCCACGGCACCTTCACGGTGAGCAGGAATTGGATCCCTGAGGGATTTGCCGGGATTTGGGATCTGCCCTGGGAGCCAGGATCCCCATGCCGCGATCCCGGCACATCCCAGTGCTCTTTCTCGGCAGCTGCAGAACCTGGGATTCTTCCCAGTGCGAGGGGTGACCCTAAAGCTCACCATGCCCGTGGCCACCCGCGTGGGCAACCGGCTCCTGCTGCCCACGGAATTCCGGGCGGACCAGGTAGGACGGGATTCCGGCCTGATTTGGGATGGGATTCCAGCATGGTTTGGGATGGGATTCCAGCCTGGTTTTGTTTAGGATGGGATTCCAGCATGGTTTGGGATGGGATTCCAGCATGGTTTGGGATGGGATTCCAGCCTGGTTTTGTTTAGGATGGGATTCCAGCATGGTTTGGGATGGGATTCCAGCATGGTTTAGGACAGGATTCCAGCCCAGTTTTGGGTATGGGATGGGATTCTGGCCTGGTTTGGGATGGGATTCCAGCATGGTTTGGGATGGGATTCCAGCCCATTTTAGGATGGGATTCCAGCATGGTTTGGATGGATTGATCCCTCCTGCACAGGGATGGGAATGGAGGAATTCCATGGAATGTCCCTCCATCTTTTGGGAACACTGCTGTGCTCACACCTGGCTCGTGCCTGGAGATCTTTCAGCATTCTCTTGGCTGGGAACATGGAAAACCCCGAGGCCAAAGGGTTTAGTCCAAGGAATTCCCCAATCCCGACCTCTCTCCAGTGTGCAGTGAATTCCTGAGGGTCTGGGAGGCAGCGGCTGGGCCTGGGATGAACTCCAGGCTTGGGCCTGCACTGTGAGGGCTGGGAGCAGATCCCGGGGCTTCCCAAGCCCATGGAAGGAGCCTGGAATTTTTATGGATGGGATTTTTATGGACGAGGTTTTTATGGATGGGATTTTTATGGACGAGGTTTTTATGGATGGGTTTGGCCTCAGCTGGGAATGTTTCTGCTGCAGCTCTGGCAGAGTCCCCGTGTCACCGGTGCCACCCTGGCACGCCTGGCTGGAATCTGGGATGGGGCTCCCTGCCAGGCTGAGTTTTGCTGGGAAGAGGCACAAAACTCAGGAATTATCTCAAGTAGGATTCCAGGACTTCCTCCAGCCACATCCCACAGCGAGCCCAGCTCAATCCCAGCCCCAGCAAAGCCTGGGGGATGCTGGGGATCCCCAATTCCATTGGGATGGGAGCACAGGGAAGCGGTCACCATGATCCCTGTGTCCATGCTGGAATTCCATCAGCTTCTCCCACAGGAAAACACAACCTGCAGCATCTGGGGGAACACCACTGACTACCGGAGAACCCCGGCGGAGGAGGACCTGTCCCGCACCCCACACTTGGTACTCACCCCCACGGGGCTGGTCCTGGCTCCAGGATATCCCAAACCAGGGAAAAACCTGGAACAGGGATGGCCCATGGACATGGGAGGGGCAGGTGGATGCTGGAATTTTTTAGGGGATTTTGAAACCCTTCCATGATTTGATTTTTATTTCTCCTCTCAGCCACTGCAAATAAAACCCCATTAATACTCGGGGTTGATGGGGAGCGAGGGGATCCTCCAGCTCCCAAAGATTGGGATCGTTCTTTTCCAAGGGAAAGCTTGGAGGAAAAGAACAGCACAAAACCCAGCAAGTCTGGGAAGCTTGGGCTGAAAAAGGTTTTAAAAAGTTTTAAGAACGTGGGGATTTGGCCACGAAGGAGGACGGGAACGTGGGATTCTCCCCCACTCGGTGTGTGCCAGGGATGGATCCCGGCGGGATTCTCCCTCCTTTTCCAGCGATGATCCCACATTTCCCTCTGCAGAACCACAGCAACTCCGACGTGGTTTCCATCGACTGTGACGTGGAATTGGCGCCCAACGAGGAGCTGAACTTGCACTTGCGTGGAAATCTGTGGATGAAGTCTCTGAAAGCAGTGAGTGCTCCCACAAAAAACGGGGATTTGGGGGAGAAATCCCCCCCACACCCCGGAAGCGTGGGGATTTTCCCTCCCCCAGGAAGCCCAGGTGTGTGGGGGGTGATTTTGTTCCCAAAGCCACTTATTCCACGTGTGGGATTGTGCATCCAGCATCCCACACAGCACCTCGACGTGGATTATCGCATTCCGTAACTAATTAATCCATGCCAATTTAATTAATTTAAAACCTCCTTTTTGCTGTCATTGGGATGGATCCCATTGGGAATGGGGGCTCCTTTTCCATGTGGGATGCTCATCCTGGCCCTCTCCATGCAGCTGAAGTTCAAGGCACTGAAGCTCACCATGAACGCCGCTCTCCAGCGGCACTTCCGGAGCCCCTTCATTTTCCGAGAGGAGGATCCCAGTCGCCAGGTGAGTCCCGGACTGTGGGATCCGGAGCTTTGGGATGCTGCCACACCCTGCCCTGATCCCACTGGGAAAATCCCTGTGGATAGCAGAAGGGCTGGAGTGACCCAGGCTGAGCATCGAGGTCTGGAGAAACGCGGGGCAGCCGTGGCCGGAGCCGAGCTCCAATCCTGGAATCACCGGATTCTGCAGGGAAAACTGAGCCAAATCCTTGGTGCAGCATTCCCAAAGGAAGGGGTGCTCAGCATTCCCACCGTCCCCTTTTCCCCTCCATCCCTGCCTGGAATCTGCAGTGCTTTTTTCTCTCCTTCAGATCACTTTTGAGATCTCCAAGGCCGAGGAGTCGCAGATTCCCATCTGGATCATCCTGGGAAGCACCTTCGGAGGTCTCCTGCTCCTGGCCCTGCTCGTCCTGGCGCTCTGGAAGGTGAGCAGCCCTTAGGCTGCACCTTTTGGGGGAGTTTTGGAGACTCCATGCCTGGAGGGACCCTCCAGCTCCATGTCCAGCACCTCACGAGCCCCTCAAAGCCCCCCAACTCCTCCGAAATCTCCTTTTCCATATAAATTATATCCAGGGTCAACTCCCAGCTGCTCTCCCACTGAAGGCAAGCTCCTGGGATAACAGCAGGGTTGTGTTTCTCTTCCCTCCCCACAGCTCGGGTTTTTCAAGAGCGGGAGCCGCCGGCGAGAGGCGGAGCGGGAGCAGAATTCCCAAGGCATAGAGTGACACTGCCGGGGCCAGGAGCCCCTTCCCAGCTCCGGAGCCCGGGATTCCCGGGATCCCGAGGGATTTGGGGGCTGAGCTTGGCTTTGCAGCGGGATGAGCAAACACCCCTTGTGGGACAGCACCTAAAAGCCATCAAAACCCCCTCAAACCAACGGGAAATTCCCCAAAATCTCCTCCTCGGAGCTTCCAAGTGGGATTCCACGGAGGTGGCAGCAGCGGGGACGAGGGGACACCGACGTGAGGCGTCCCTGATGCGGGGCTGGAAAACTCCTGACAATAATAATAGTATCCCAAAAAAACCCCCATGGATTGCTCCTTCCCGTGGCGCAGCCACAGCAAATCCCGGGTTCTGCTGGCCACGGCTCTCAAACTGCCTTCGTTAAGCGGAGTAATTAAGAGGAGGCTTTAATTAGTCTGAATGCACTGAATGAAATTGTTGGGATTTCAAGCACCTTAATGCAAATCTCCGGTGTCCAGCTGTACATAATTATTCCAAAAATAGGAAGGAAAGGAGGTGGGGGCGGGGAGAAAAAAAGAAAAATCCTGGGGGAAAAAAAAATTAAAAATCGTTTAGAAAATAATTAATTAATTAATTAAAAGCAGTTTGATGAGTTTTGTCCCGGCAGAGCAGTTTGGGGAGCTGGTGGCCAGCGAGGGCCCCCACCTGTATCATACCTGTACATAGCTGGAGCCATGGAAATCATGGGAATCTAAGGGCAGGAATGTGTCCCTGGCATAGCAGAATTATTTATGCTAATATTAATTTTATGGAGGAAAGGGAAGCGGATGTTTCTGGATGCGGGATGAGGTTCGGGAAATACTGTCCTGGTATTTTTTAAGGATTAAAAATACGGTATTTTAAAAACTCCTGGTGTCTGTTCCCTTCCTTCCACGGGTATGAGGCGGGGCTGCTCCCATCCCTCTGGGATCAGGGGAGGAGGATGGATCCCAGACTTTTCCCATCCTTTATTTCTGTGGCATGGGCGGCTTTTCCAGGCTGTTTTGAAGGGATGCTCTCAGGTGCGATGAGAAGTCGGATGAAGCCTTTGGGAGCCCCAAACTTGGTATAAAATGTGGGGAAAAACCTCCCAAAATCAGATTTCCATCCTCAGCCAGAGTGGGAATTCTGCATGTCTGAGTTTCTGAAGGATCGGGAGCTCAGGGGTCCGGCTGGGGTGCAGGGATACCCCGGAGAGCCCAAATCCTGGGATTCCTGTGCCAGCTCAGGCCTGGCGGATCGCACAGCGTCCCTCCTGCCTTCCCGCATTGCCAGGCTCTGGATCCCTGCAACGGAGGGAAAGAGCTGGAGAGCAGCCAGGAATGGGCAGGATGCTCCGGGAAATCCTAAATACATGTGTACATAAAAATAGATCTTTTCTAATGGATGTGCATTTATATGTAAAAATTATCTTTTTAAATATATATTATATACATATTATATATCTTAAAATATATAAATATATATATTTATATATATTTAATATATGTGGTTATGTATTTTTATATATTTATATATATGTATATAAATATATATGATACATAACATATATAATATATGCTACATATATAGGATATATATTATATACTATATATAATATATATAATAAAATATACATATAATAAAATACACATATAATATACATATGATATACATATTATATATAAATATAAACATATATTCTTATATATTTATATATTATATATATAATATATAATATAATATTATATATAAAATATATATTATCTATTCTATTATATATTTATTTATTTATTTTTAATATATATTTTTATATATGATATAACTAAACATATATTTTTACCAAAATATATATTCATATTTATATACATGAATTATATATCTATGAATATATATTTTAAGATATATAGAATCTTTATATTTCATATATAATTCTTTATATTTCATGCATATTTACACACACATATTTATTTTTATATGTACATGCACACGACATCATCTATAATATATAATAAATATTATATATACGATCGTTTATGTATCTATTATCTGTAATATAATAGATGTAATCTATTTATTTAAATTATATGCCTATTTCTTTATATTAGCTATATAATTTATATTTAATTTATATATTTAATATATATAATATTTAATATAGATACTATTTTAATATAGATACTACTACTGTATGCTATATAGAGAACAAATACCCCATACTGTATGTATATATATAGAATATATATAAAACCACATAAATATACAAATATATGTATACATATACAGGTAAGAAATAGACTAATAATGACATCTTTATATATATTAGATATAAAACTATATGCATTTACATCCATACATATAAACACATATACACGCAGAGGTATATTTATGTGCTCTATAGAATATATTCTATATATATTACACAGAGTATATTACGGTATATCGAGAGATATGTATAGATATATAGATATATAGATATATAGATATAGGTATCGATATATAGACCTATACATAGAGCATACAGTTCTATATGTGCTATCTCGTGTGCATATCTATAGATATATAGGTATATAGAGCATACAGTTCTATATGTGCTATCTCGTGTGCAGATCTATAGATACATGGAGTATATAGTCCTATATATACCATCTCATGTGCATATATATAAATATATAGAGTATACAGAGTTCTATATATAACTTGTGTATATATATGTTTATGTACGATATAAACATACATATATATTTTTTGTAGTATATATTGTATATAAAAATACATGCATATACATCCATATATATAAACACATATACACACAGAGGTATATTTATGTGCTGTATATAACATATTCTATATATTATACCGAGTATATTATAGATATAGTATATAGAGAAAGATGTATATAGATATATAGATATAGATATATAGATACAAATATATAGAGATATAGATATATAGAGAGAGTATATATATAGTCCTATATACACGCTCTCGTGCACATATATAAGTATACAGAGCATATAGTTCTATATATAACTGGTGTATATACATGTTTATGTACGATACAAATGTATATATATATTTTGTACTATATATGTATATCAACAATATATATTTATATATGCTTTCTATACATACAGTGTGTATTCATGTGTTCTCTCTCTATATATGGATACACTACATACATATATATATATATACCTGTGTATATATGTATATTATGTATATGTGTATATACACATTTATCAGATGACGCATTAGGTTGTGAGTACATGCATGTGTCTACATACATATACATAAAATTCTTACATACCTATAAAATTATAATATATATCTATATATATATCAATTACACAGTTTGCGGAGCGTCTATATGCTTGTGTGTGAATGTGCTACACGTGCACACACACATTTATGTATATTTTTAGATATTTATATACATTTATAGATATTTTATGTATACCTATATGAGTCAAAGCCAGCATTTCAAGCCTTCCAGTGATCACAGCAGATGCTGTGCTGAGAGCACTCTGTGTATTTTTATATATGTGTGTGTGTGTATATATATATATTTTATATATACGTGATATATATATCACTCCCTGTAATAAATATAAATATAATTGTAGCTGTTTTATATATATGTGCACACGCATAGATGTATTTTATATGTATATATTTATATACATATGTCTACACCCACACTCATATATGCATATACATTTTATATAGATTTTATATTTCTAAATTTATATATAGAAAATACATATATTATATATATTATACATAATATATATATTATATAAATATACATATATTATATAAATTATATATTATATAAATATTATATTAAATCTATATATTTCATGAAAAATTTTATATAAAATATATAATATAGAAATATAAAATCTTTGTGTATTTTATTTCTATATTTTTATATGTGTATATATATGCATTTATATATATCTCTCATATATGTGTATATATATAATATATGTGTATATATATACAATATGTGTGCGTATATATATACATAAATATATATCTTTTATGTATTAATATATACGTATATATATATAATTTTTATATGTAAATATTAAATATAAATATATATACTGTGATATATAATAGAACATAAATGGATTTATATATTTAATTCCCACCCTCCTTGCCCACTCCCAGTGCCCGGCGCCCATCCCGCGCCATGCTGAGGCCGCACCTCTCCCTACGGATCCCTGGGATCACTGCAGGACACAATTCCCACATTTCTGTGGAGCTCAGGATGCAGCTGCCCCACCTCCCGTTGGCCTGCTCAGATATTCCCAAGGAAGCAGTGGGAATGCCGGATTTCCAGGCACCTCAGGACCTTGGGAGTCCTGGCAGCAGCGAGGGTGGGGTTTGAGCACGGCTGTCCCCAGCCCCCGGGTGGCTCTGCCCCTCTGGATCCCTCGGGACAGCGGGATCGGGATTCCAAGGCCTGGCTCAGCTCCCAGCCCGGCCTGGGCTCAGCTGGGCCGGGTTTATTTCTGCCTCTCCCGGAGCTCTCCCAGCACTGATCCCACTCCATCAACAACATCCCAACCCCAGGCACCACCCGGCTCCTCCCGGCACGGGGACCTCGCTCCGTGCTTTTCCCAGGGAAAACAGCACCTGGAGGCTCCAAGGAATTTCATCAGGAGCTTTAAGTAACAGTGAGCAAGGGCAACCTCCAATGCTTGGAAAGAAAATTCCAGATCATGGAGAAGGTCCTGGGATTCCAAAGGCTGGGATGGACTTTGCTGCATCCACAGGTATTCCCTCTCCTTTGCCAAGAGCTTTTGGTGGCACAGGGAAGGTGGCAGGACAGCATTCCAGGACACCAGGCAGCAGGAATTCATTGGGAAGCAGGTAACAACGAGGGACACACCTTTCCCATCAGCTGCTCCACCCACAGCACTTCCTCTTGGAAGTGCTTGGGAATCAACTGCCAGGAATTTCACAGCTGCTTTGGAATCCTCTCCTCAGGAAAATGACACCTCCCACTCTCCCAAACTGCTCCGACCTGGCCCTGGACAACTCCAGGGATGTGGCAGCCACAGCTTCTCTGGAGAACCTGATCCTAAAGCTTTTCCCTCGAAGGAGACAGCACCCAGTGCTCAGCCCTGCACAAGAATCAGGAATTCCAAGCAAATTCCACATTCAATGTTTATTTCTTTGTCATACAAATAGAAACGTGTGCCCAAATCTCGCCTGAAAGTTCTACCCGGATTGTTTTTAAAAAACCCCTACGGAACATTCGTTCATCCTGACGGTTAAAAAGCTGCGTGGGAAAGGAACAGAGGTTTCAGGAGCCTGTCCCAACAAGTGACATTTTCCTCTCGGAGCATCTGCCACTTCTCCCAAAGTTCTCAAGCAACAACGTTCCTGTACAATCACTCGCTCATCAGCAAAGAGGTTGATGAGAGGAGAATTTCATAAAAATCAGTTTTAAGAAGAGATTTTCCTACTGGAAGGAGTAAAAACCATGAAAAATCCTCGAGTCCAATTCAGGGAGGCACAGATTCCAATGCTTCTTGGAAAAGCCAGGTTCAAGGAAGACTCTCTTTGGCGACAGACTGCTCCGTTAGGAAGATCCAGCATCTGGAATCCAAGAGTGCAGTTGGACAGACTTTGAGTCAAAGAAAGGTGCGTGTTGAGCGTTGAAACAACAGAAAAAACCCAAGTTAAAAGCAGTTTGAAATGTTGGGACACACACAAACACCAACTCCCTACCCAGTTTCTAGGAATCATGCATGATGTGTGGATAGGAGCGACGGAGCTACGGAAAAACAAACGATGATTCCGGTTATTTTCGGTCAGCGTGGAAGTTTTTTGTCCATAGGCTATTCAATACTTACTGGAGCAGTGTCAGTGAAGAGCTTGGTAAGAACTGAATTCAGCCCCTCAGAGCTGCATCTCCACCTGCACTTCCTAACGGAGCGTCCCTCGCGTCTGTAGGTGCTGCTGATAACTGCTGCTCAAAAAGGGAATTCCGAATCCAAACACAACTTTTAAAACGTTACCAACATCTCCAGCACGAACTGAAAGGCATAAAAGCACGGTGAGGTATGAGAGCAACGCACTGTTCTGGGTGTGGACAACTCCACTTTTAACCAACTCCCACAGAATTCCCAATTTTTTTTTTTCCCCCACCTCACCGCGAGGAGTTTCAATCCAATCTGCGACTCGTGAGTATCGGACACGAAACATTCGACAGGAGTTACCTGGGGGATTCTTTTTGTGTTGTTTAGAAAACCAAGAGCTAAAAAGCAATTCTTTTAATCGGAAAAAGAAAGGACCAGAATCTCAAACATCGGATTCAACGACAGGACAACGACGTGGCTTTTGCCGCCCCCGCCCTCCACCATCTCCACCCGAGAACCGCGGCCGCAGACGGTAATCCAGAGGAACCCAAAACCAAAGGAATGGAGAAAAACAACTTCATGGACACGGGTGTATTCTGCTGTCGTCCCGGGATAGCACCACCACAAAAGGTTGGACACGGCCTAGTGGAACTGGACAAACTCTTCCAGAGTCCTGGGGATCTGGTTTTGGTAGCTAATGTTGTAGATCCGCACGGCGCGGGCAGCCAGGCACTTGAGACTCAGCTTCATTTGAGTTTTAAGGAGGATTTCGGACACCCCGGTGGTACTTTTATCCAGGGGGGTCTTCTTCTGCTTGTTGGTCATGTCCGTGTGGGCACCGGCCTCCACCAGGCTGATGATGATGGAGTGCAACGTCAAGAAGTCGCTGATGGGCCGGTGGTACTGCACGATGATGTGCAGGGGGCTGTTGCCCTCGTTGTCCACGGCGTTGACGTCGGCGCCGCAATCCAGCAGGAGCTTGGTGACCAGGGCGTTGGGGAAGCTGCACACGTCGTTGGTGTGGAAGTCGTCCACAGGCGTGCCGGAGTTGACGGCGTGGTGCAGCAGGCTGGAGCCGTCGCGCGTGCGCGGGTCCAGGTGGATCAGGTTGTAGATCTGCTTGTTGATGCGGGACTGGTCCTCCTCGCTGCACTGCGTCTTGGTGGAGATGCACACCAGGTAGAGGAAGGTGAAGATGTTGCACTCGTAGTTGTCTGTGGCCGTGTGGATGTCGGCGTCCGGGGTGGTTTTGATGCGGGCCATGCCCTGCTCGATCTCCAGCACGCTGCAGCGCAGGACGCTCTCGATGTCCTTGGCTTTCACAGGCTCGTTCAGGTGGATCATCTGGGAGAAGACCTGAGCGAACCTCAGCAGGTCCTTGTGGGTGTTCCTGTTGCCTTTCTGCCGCAGGTGCAGCGCGTGGAGCCAGAGCTTGATGCACTGCTCGAACTCCATGTTGTCTGCGTAGACCGCGCCGCGGTAAATGATGGGGTGGGAGACGTCGATATTGTCCGAGCCCAGGATTCTCTCCCGCACTATGAGGCCTTCCATGTGAAGGGCATCCCTGTCCTGCCTAATGGACTCTAATTCCTGAGGGGTCCTGCACTCCGACCTGTTCCCGTAAGCTTCGATCTGGGGAAGCACCTCCTTCTCGATGACGTTCTCGCTGTCGCGGTACCTCTCCAGCATGGCTAAATATAAATAGTGGTAAGTCTTCAGTATGTCATAGTTCTCCCTGTCGTTGGCAAACGAGGCCCCCAGAAGCTCCAGAGCTTCGATCCTGCTCCTCCTGTCGCAGTCGGCGTGAGCCAGCAGCAGCTCCACGACATCGGCCTTGCAGCTCTCGGCGGCCACTTTGAGCGGCGTCATGCCGTGCCCGTTGACCATCATGGCCGCCTTCCACTTGACCAGCTCCCTGACGATCTCCAGGTGGCCGGCCTCGGCGGCAAAGTGCAGGGCGGTGGCCCCGCAGTGGGCCTTGGCGTTGGGGTCGGCGTGCTGCTCCAGGAGGTAGCGCACCACGTCCGTGTGGCCCTTGTAGGCCGCGATCATCAGGCAGGTGTTGTCGTACTTGTTGGCGATGCTGATGTTGGCGTTGTTCTCCACCAGGTATTTCACGATGTCCAGCCGGCCATCGAAGCAGGCCGCCCGCAGCGGCGTCGAGTTGGTCACCGTGGTGTGGTTGACGTTGGCACCATGGCTCACCAGCAGCTTGACCACCTCGAAGTGGCCGGCCCCGGCCGCGCACCACAGCGCGGTGGCCCCGTCGATGACGAAGCTGGGAACAGGAGAACAAGGACAGGGAATTAGGGAATTTTGCTCTTCCAAAAGTATCCCACACCCAGCCACCAACAGGTATTTTACAGCCTGCCCATTCCTGGATTTCAAGGAACTCGCCGGGATCGGCACAGCCAAGGAATGAGGCTGATGGAGCACATGGAGCTCCCGAGGGAAGGAGCGCTGGAAGTTGGAGCTTCAAAGCAGCCAAAGGGTTTGGCCACCTTGAAGATCCCATTTACAAACTCCAGCCTCAGCTTAGGGAGGCCTGGGAAGAAGAGTTCTAAAATTATCACTTCAGTGCCACAAAGTGACATGTTAAAGGCCAACAGAAAGCTTAAAATGGGTATTTTGACACCAAAAAACCCCCAGATTTAGACACCAGCAACAGCCCTGGCAGCAAAACTGGCTTCAAAATTTCTGATCACCTCCCCTGTTCCCTCTCCCTGAGCTGCAGATCCGCCAGCGCTTCCGTGTTCGAGATCCCACACCGGGCACCGGCCCGGCAGCCTGGTGACACAAACAGAACCTCAGGAAGAAAAGAAACCCTAGAAAAGCAGAAGTTCTGAGCTGGCTGTTCCACAGATCTGTGTCACACGGCGGCCTCGCAGACAACGGGGAAATGAGGGGACAGATCCCTCCTTTTCAGCTGATTTCATTCCCCAACCCAGTGCACAAAATAAAGGATTTGTCCTTCCCATTCCCTGTTTTTTGAAGGATTTTATGAAGAAACAGGCAGTGGTCATACACCCTCAAGGCACGCCCCAAACACACAGGAAGGACAAATATTTCCATGTGCCCAAACAGCCACATTCCCCAGAGTTAAAATATCATAAAAGTTCACCTTAAATTTCACTTTCACAGTGGTTTTTAATCAATTGGTGAAGTTCTTGTACCAAAACAGCAACAGCCGTGGCTGTTTGCAAATCCAGCACCTCCAGAGGCTCTTTAAGATTGCGGAGAAAACTCCCAGTAAGAAGTTCTTGATTTTTGTAAATGATCCCACTAGAATATTTCCGTATTAAAGCAGCGGGAAAGTCAGGAGAGAGGATTTGTTAACGAGCATGAGGTGATTCGTTGGCGTGCTGAGGTTCCAAGCGAAAAGCCCAAAGGCGAGGAGCTGCTGAGCCACCTTATCTGAGGCACAACCATCCCCGGGGATCATACGGGCTCTCCTCTCCTCCTCTCCAGTGCATCCATTGTGCCTCAGACAACTCCTCCTTTCATCTGTGCCAGGCACGGCCTCTGGAAAACACACCCCCACCCCAGCCAGGCAAAAATCCAGCGGCAGAGCATGTGCTGCCTTTCCTCCAGCTGCATTCAGGGCAAAGCTCACCCCAGGAATTCTCAACCCGCTTCTGCTCGGGAAAAAAATTAACAGCTGGGAGGGAAAAGGAAGGAATAAAAATCAAACCACGCAGGGAAGGAGTTCTGCATGTAAAAATGTGTGAGAACCCCTCCCCGATGCCACTGCCACCTGCAGCAGCAAAAATGTCCCAGAAAAGCCACTCTGGCCCAGCAGAGCCTCTCTGGGCTGTGGTGAATATTATCCTGTCCACAGCTTCAGGTGGGGAATTCCTAAATGGAAAAGGCTCGTAAAGCGTCGGGTGGGATCTCCAACCACACGGGCATTTTTATCACAAAATCACCAAACTGTGACCTCACTGTGGTCTCCAACACCCACATGATGTTCAGGTGTGGATGTAACGAATTCACTTCTAAAAACAGCAGAAAGGAGGGCCTCCCCTCTGTGCCTGGGAAAATCAGGGAACAGATCCTCCTGGAAATCTGCTGAGGCCCAGGGAGGGCAGGGAAGTGGTCACAGATCACGGAATAGCCGGGGTTAGAAGGGACCCACAAAGACCATCCAGTCACAGAATACAGAGCTGGAAGGGACCCACAAGGACCATCAGGTCACGGAATACTCTGAGTTGGGAGGAACGCACAAGGGTCCATCAAGTCAGGGAATAGTCCGAGTTGGAAGAGATGCACAAGGTCCACCAAGTCACAGAAGAGCCCGAGTTGAAAGAGGGACACAAGCACCACCAAGTCCCAGAACGCTGAGCTGGAAGGACCCCGCAAGGACCATCAGGTCACGGAACACTCCGAGCTGGAGAGGGCTCCCAAGCCGCACCAAGCCCCAGAGCAGCGCGAGCCGCAAGAGGCCCGCACGGCCCTCCCAGCCCCGCTCTCCCGGAGCGGGCTCCCCTCAGCCCAGGCCCTGCCCGCCCCGCCGTGGCCGCGCCCGGGGCTGTCCCGGCCGGGCCGCACGTACCCGTCGAAGCGGACGGTGCCGGTCTGCTGCGTGTGGACGCGGTAGTGCTCGAGCAGCAGCCGCACCACCTTGGCGTGCCCGTTGCGGGCGGCGATGATGAGCGGCGTGGAGCGCTGCCCGCCGTGCTGGCTCACGTAGCCCAGCAGGTACTTGATGTCGCTCTCGGAGCGGTTCAGCAGCAGCGCGGCCAAGGTGAGCACGCGGCCCTCGCTGGCCGCCTTGTACACGTACCCCGCCAGCCCCTCCATGGCCGCCTCCGCCTCCGCGCGGCCCCGCCGCCCGCAACGGCCCCGCTCGGGCCGGCCCGGCTCTGCCCCGGCCCGCTCCGTCCTGGCGCGGCGCCCCGCGGGGCGCACATGCGGCCGCCCCGGGGCCAGCCGCCCCCCGCGCCGCGCCGGCCCCGGCGGGAGCGCAGCCGCGGCCCGGCAGAAGGCGCGGCCCCCCCGCCCGGAGCGCGGGCCCGGCCGGCACCGCCGCGCTCCGCCCCGGAACCGCTCCGCAGCGCCGCGCCCCCACAGCGGGGCCGCCCGGCAACAGCGGCCGAGCGCGGCCGTTCCGGCGCTCGCGGTGACGGGATCCCAAAAATAACGAGGCTGGAAAAGCGCTCCAGAGCATGGAGGCCAAGGCAGCACCGCCAGGACATCGCCGAGCCTGTCCCCAAGCGCCACAGCGAGCAATAAAACACAGTAACACAGACAACTGCTAGGCCGCACGTGTCACTGCCTCAGCTTTTAATCCGCATTTCCACTGCACGATCACTGAGGTTGGAAAAGACCTCCAAGGCCACTGAGTCCAAAATGTGTCAATCCCCACCTTGTCACCAGCCCAGAGCACTGAGTGCCACGTGAGGCCTTCCTAAGACACCTCCAGGCACGGGAACTCCAAACCTCCCTGGGCAGCCCCTGCCAAGGCCTGGCCACCCTTTCCATGGAGAAATTCCTCCTGATGTCCAACCTAAATCCAACGTGAACCTCAGCTGGTGCAGTTTAAGAAAATGTCTTCTAATCCCATCCCCTGTTCCCTGGGAGCAGAGCCCAACCCTCCCTGGCTGCCCCCTCCTGTCAGGGAGGTGTGGAGAGCAAGGGTGGGGTGCGTTGGGTTGGGCTGGAATTTATTCAACTGGATTAGGCTGGGCCGGGCTGGGCTCAGCTGGACTGGGTCGGGCTGAGCTGGCTGGGCAGGGTTTAGTTGGGCTGGGTTGGTTGGGTTGGGCTGGCTTTGGTTCAATTTGGGTTTTTCAAGCCAGACCAGCAGTTCCCATCACCTCGGCCATGCCCTCACCCCACCCAGCCCGTGGTGCTTGTCCCCAGCACACGCAGGACCCTCACCTCTGGTTTTGGGGACACCATCACCTCGTCACACACCTGTCACCTCAACCCCCTGCTGGGCCACCTTCCCTGGCTGCTGGCAGCCCTTCCAGAGGTGCCCCACGCCGGGATGGCCACACGAGCCACCGGCAGTAAGGGGACACCACCCTGGGCCCCGTCTGCCGCCCCATTGTCCTGTGGGGGATCCGGTCTCAGCCCCATTAATTGCTAATTTGGAGTCCTGCAACCGGAGCCGCAGCTCTTTGTGGGATGTGCATTATTCATGGAGCAGCAGCCGGAGCCCAGGGGACACGAGGGGACACGAGGCAGGCTGTGGTCAGCCCTGGCTCCCA
Source organism: Corvus hawaiiensis (assembly GCF_020740725.1). Lineage (NCBI taxonomy): Eukaryota > Metazoa > Chordata > Aves > Passeriformes > Corvidae > Corvus > Corvus hawaiiensis. Next base: position 11,961,453 of record NC_063225.1, on the reverse strand, counting down.
GGATCAGCTGTTCAGAGCCACGTACCCGTGTCAGGCACAGGGCGACAAGCAGGGTCCTGGTAAGATTAAGTGGAACCTGGCTCCGTTATCTCGATGATCTCCTCCACTTTCCAGGGATACCTTTCCCAGGTGCTACCCGTGTTCCGCTGCCACTGCTCCTCGTGAGGGACCAAAATCTCAGTTCTGCTGGTTCTGGGAGCCCCCTCAGCTCCAGTGGGACCAACTCCTGGAATTCCAGGCCACAATTCCTCAGTGGAAGGCTGAGGCACAGCTCCCAGTGATTGTCCTGTTACCATTCCACGTCACACTGTGCACATCCAAGGGAACGGGGACAGGGAGTGGTCACACAGAGCTCCCATCCCAGGGATGCTGGAGCCTCCGTGTCCAAACCAAGCCCTCGAGCTGCCCAGGAGCCAAAAGGGTTTGGTGCCTCCAACCTTCTTTACTTGAGGGTGGTGAGGCCCTGGCCGTGGCTGCCACATCCCTGCACGTGTCCAAGGCCAGGCTGGATGGGGCTTGGAGCACCCTGGGATAGCCCTGGGGGAATGTCACTGCCCCTGGTAGGATGCAGCTTCCGATTCAGACCCAAAAATCCCAGGGAGCACAAATTTAGTCCCGAAGGGTGCAAATCCCTCCCTGCCTCCCACTTCCCCTGCCTGTGAGCCACCCCAGCCGGATGGATTTATCCAGCCAAAACCGGGAGCAGGGAACAGAGCAGGGCCCCACTGTCCATGCGCTTTGTGCCGTGATCCAGGGACACGGAAACTCGGGAAAACCAGCGTTCGCTCGCGGCCACCGGCCAGATCCACGGGGAGCTCCACTCCTCATTCCCACTGCACGGAACGCCCTGAGCGTTCCCTGCCAGCCTCTCCCCGCTCTGATCCCAGTCCCGGCACGGGGCCGCGCATCAGAGCCAGGGGCTCCCCACGCCCGGCACACACGGGGTTAAAGGCCGGCCGCCGCTCTCCCGGCGCTGGGGGCGGCGGGGCCGGGCCGGGAGCGCTGCAGGAGCGGGGCCCGCGCTGCCCCCGCCCCGGGGCGGGCCCGGGGCCGCCCCCGCGCAGCCGCCGCTGCTCCGCGGGCCGGGCCGGGAGCGGGAGCGGGGAGCGGCACCGGCAGCGCCGCCGACACCGGGACAGGCAGCGGGAGCGGCTCCGGGAGCGGGGCCGGAGCCCCGGCCGGGCTCATGCAGGGCTCGGCGCGGCGCCGGCCGTTCCCGGCCGCGGCCCCGGGGTCCCCCCCGCCCGCCGGGCCGCTCTACCCGGGCAGGTGAGCGCGGCCGGGGCTCGGGGGGGCTGGGAACGGGAAAATCCGCCCCTCATTCCCTGCGGATCCTCACCCCATTCCTCCCCCCGGCTCACCCTGCCCCGCGGCCGCAGGACAGCCCAGCCCCATCCCGGGTACCACCGCGGCCGGGATGCGGCGGGGTCCGGGGCATCCCCAGGGTCGGAGTCCCTCAAGGTTCCCCCACTCGGCTTTGTCCAGGACATCCCGGCTTACCTGGGTTGTTCCAGCCGATCCAGGGTTTGACAGCCTCTTCCAGGGAGCCGCAGCATTCCCAGCTCACCCAGGGTACCCCATCCTCACCCTCCAGCTCTCAGGGTTCATTGAACCGTCCCAGAATGGTTTGGGGTGGAAGGGACCCTAAAGATCCTCTCGTTCCATGGGCAGGGACACCTTCCATGGCCTTTGGACTATGGCTCAGGCAGCCCAAGCCCGAGGCTCATCCCGCTGATCCTGTTCTGGTCTCGGCACCAGGAGAGCGATCGATCCGCTTTTCCTGGAGGAACGGGAAGGTGCTGGAGAGGTATTTCATGGAAAGGCTCCAGCGGGGTTGGATCCGGCCTCTGCAGAGGCAGAGGATGTTCGGGGCAGGAGCTGAAGGTGATGGTGCATCCCGAGCATCCCGGTGCTGGAATTCCACCGGGCATGGCTGCATTTTTAGCACTCAGCTCAACTCCTGGGAGTCGGGATTTTGCTTCATCATGCAAAAGTTAAAAATAGTTGCACTTCGTTCAGCACTTTTCACCTTGCTGAAGAGACCAGGAAGAGTCTTCCCACAGGGACGGGTCAGGGATGGCAACAGCTCCGTGCTCCTCTGTCCTGCCTGCTCCTCAGCTTGGTTATCCCGCAGATCCCAGAGCCAGGGAAGCACAGGATAACAGCTCTGCCTCCTCCTAGAGCTGCTCCATGGCTTCGTGTCCCTCTGTCCCCTCCAGGCACGGGGCGGTGAAGGCTGAGGACACCTTCAAGACGTCCCCGTTCCACCTGGACCTGTGGTTCTACTTCACCCTGCAGAACTGGGTGCTGGATTTCGGGCGCCCCATTGCCATGGTGAGTGAGGGCACAGGGCCAGGCGGTCCCCAGGGCTGTCCCTGTCCTGGAGGAGCTGGGACCCTGTTCTGGTGTCACTGGGGCCGAGCCAGCCCCAGTCTCCCGGGAATCCTGTTCCCTGTTGTCTCTCCACACCTTTGTTTTCACACCGAAAGGGACCTGGGAGGTTCCTCCTGCCCTTCCCTGTTCCTTGCCTGGATCCCAGAGCTTCCAGCTGGAGCAGGCAGAAGTGGCCGTTCCATTTAAATGGAATTTTTCTAGCTGGAAGCCAGCAGGAGGTTCAGGAAGATCCACAGCTGCAGGATCCCAGATGCCTTCCTTGGCCCCACAGCTTCCCAGCACCGGGCAGGGATAGGAGTGAAAACTTCCAGAGGGTGGTTTTTGGGAAGTTTGCTCCAAGAAGAGCTGCCCAGCTCGGTCCCTACCAGCCCCCTGAAAGTCAGCTGACCATTCCCAAGCAATCCAGATGTTCTCCCTCTCCCTGTCCCTCACCCATAATCATGGATGTCCTGCTCTTCCCTCTCTCCTCAGATTATCCTCCCTCTGGAATGGTTTCCTCTGAACAAGCCCAGTGCTGGGGATTATTTCCACATGGCTTACAACGTTATCACACCCTTCTTGCTGCTGAAGGTAACCCTGGGAATGTTCAGGCCTTTCCCATTCCCAGTTTTGCAAAGGTTCTGAGGTTTTTAGGATGTTGCTTATTCCCAAACTCCTGCCAGCGAGGAGGAATTCCCCACTCTGGGAAGGATTTGTGATGCCACCTTTTAAAGAGCACCTGGACACCCCTCAATTTCCTGCATATCCAAAGCAAATCATTCCCCCCTGGAATTCTGGCTCCAGGAGGAGTCAGAGCCCTTCTCCCAAATGATATTTTTAGGACAACATCCATCCTTGGCTTCAAAGACAGCTGGAAGTGGAGTAGATTTTCTAAATTGTTCAGGGCTTAATTACACTTGGTCTTTGACACTGGAATTGTGGCTGGAGCTGGAATTTATCTGGCTCCAGCTGCCAACCTCTGGATCCCATAAACCATTCATGAGGTTAAGTTCTGTCAGATCGTTAGGAACCTTTCCCTGTGAAACACTTAGGAGAAAGCAATTATAAATATATTTTAACCCTCATTAGCTGGGGATTGAATTATGGCCTGAGACAGAAACGATTCTCTCCCGAGATTCTGGGAGACTTTAAACGCTGCTGGAAAAATGGGAATAGCCAGGATGTGGGAGCTGGCCCTTCCCAGGCGATTTCTGCAGGCTGGGGGCTCCGTTTGCTGCCTGGGAGCTCAGCACCAAGGGCTCATCCACAGAAGAATCCCAGGGGTTATTTGGGATGCGTTTCCCTGGATGTGTCCCACCCTCCAGGACCTTGTGCTCTCCTTGGCCTCCGGTGATGTCCGTGCCGCAGTCACGGGGAAAGGGAAAGTTAAGCCTCAAAATTAAACACAAATAAGGAGCTTTTCCCTGCCTGGGGAGGGCTGCAAAGCTGATTTAGGGACGGGGGGGCCTGGCTGATCCCGATGCTGGGACAATCCCTGGAGCTGGGATCTGGGTTGGGAGAGCTTCCCTGCTTTGCAGGCTGAGTGTGGAGCTGCTTCCTGGAATTCCTGCTCCTGTTGCAAGGCTTGTCCCAGGCCCTGAGCCAGCCTGGGATGGGGCAGGGAGAGCCCAGGACTGGAGGTGCTGCCCAAAAAGTGGCCCCAGCTGGTTTTGTGGCACCCAGCTCCTCCTGGCTGTGGGGTCAAACAGCTCGTCCCGTAGGAGCTGAATGCCATTCCCTCGGGAAGAAAGTGAAAAGAGCCCCAGAACGTTCACTTGGAGAATCCCAGAGTGTCGGGAAGGGGAGGGAAGTGTGAGGACAGAGTGTGCTGGAGGCTCTCCTGCCACTGGAGGGCACATCCAACCTTCCGATCCTCTCCAGAGCTGGGAAAGCCACGGCCTTTCCTCCCTCATTTATGGGTTTTGCTCATTTATGATCAAAAAACTGCTCTGAGTGCTCTGGCAGAGGCACCAAAGCCCCAAAACTCGGCTGCCGTGTCCCCGCTGCCCCCTCCAGCCGCTCACCCCCTCCCTGTGCCTCCAGCTCATCGAGAGGTCCCCCAAAACCCTGCCCAGGTCCATGGTCTACGTCAGCATCATCACCTTCGTGATGGGCGCCAGCATCCACCTGGTGGGAGACTCGGTGAACCACCGGCTCATCTTCAGCGGGTACCAGCACCACCTGTCCGTCAGGGAGAACCCCATCATCAGGAACCTCAAGCCTGAGACCCTGGTAAGAGGCTGGGCTGGGCTGGGCTGGGCTGGGCTGGGAGGATGCAGCTGCTGAAAGGTGGAATCGCCGTGCTCGTTGCTAACCCCATGTTTAACCCCTGTGCCCTGCTGCAGATCGACTCCTTCGAGCTGCTCTACTACTACGACGAGTATTTGGGGCACTCCATGTGGTGAGTGATTCCCAGCAAGTCCAGAGGGCCTGGGGTGGCGCAGGGGGAAGGGCAGAGCACGGCTTAAAGGGGGGGAAAAACGGGAGCCAAAGCTGGCTGGGGATAAAGTTCCACTGGCCAGGGGGATTAGAGTGGATCTGGGCCCTGGAAAATCCCCTCTGGTCAGGGATATTTCTGGGATGGGGCAGCTGTAGGGCCAGAGAACAGCTGGTTCTTCCAGGGGGTGTCCAGGTGGAGAGAAGGTTCCTCTGGCTGCCACCACCCCCGGCTGTGCCCCAAACACCCTGAGACCCCAGGAAGGCCGGGCTGTGCCTTGATCCGCTGCCAGGAAATCCCAGGGCTGCTCAGAGCACAGGGAAGTCTCTCCCCATCAGGCTTTCCTGGCTGCCTTGCTGTTCCTCGAGTGCTGTGAAGGGAGAAACCCCGTTGTTCTAAAGGAAGAAAGGGCTCGGGGGGGTTTTGCTCCATGTCCTGCTGTCCTGCAGGACCCAGCATGGGGCTCCCAGAGCCAGGGAAGGGAAAAACTGGAATTGTTCAGGGTAGCACTGGAGCCCAGCATTTGCCCTGATCAGCAAACTGGGGCTTTTCCTGCCGGAGCCTGGGAGTTCTCCTGATCTGCAGGAGCACTGGGAGCAGCCAGGACAGAGGCAGCCCTCAGCAGGCCCTTTGTGTCTCAGAGCACGAGATTCCCCTGCTGCTCCATCCCCAGATGACTCCCCAGGCTCAGCACAGGAGTTGCTCTGCGTGTGGGTTGGATTTGGGGGGGGTTCAACCCCATTCCAGGCTCCCCCCAGCGCTGGGAATTGTTGATCCTTGCAGGTACATCCCGTTTTTCCTGATCCTCTTCATCTATTTCACCGGCTGCTTCACCCCCGTGGCAGAGCAGAGCAGGATGCCCGTGGCTGCCGTGCTCCTCATGGGGCCCAGCAGCCTCTACTACTGGTGAGTGGCTCCTGTCCCCTCTGCGTGAGGAGGGAACCCCCCAGGGACAGCCAGGAGTACCCTGGGAATACCCCCGGGAGAGCTTCTCCATTCCCTGGGGTTCCCCAGGGCTCTGCAGGGCTGGAAAATCAAATTAAACCTTATGGAAATTTATAGCCACTTCAATCTCTGGAAGCTGGGACAGAGCCAGGGCCACCCAGGACAGCGTCAGGGCCACCCAGGACAGCGCCAGGGCCACCCAGGACAATCCAGGGCCACCCAGGACAGAGCCAGGGCCACCCAGGACAATCCAGGGCCACCCAGGACAACCCCAGAGCCACCCAGGACAATCCAGGGCCACCAGGACAACCCCAGGGCCACCCAGGACAATCCAGGGCCACCCAGCCAGATTCCTGTCCATGTCTGGGGGTTCCTGCAGCCACAGCTGCTGTTGCTGGCCCCACTGCAGTGCCGGCTCTGCTCTCGGGCCGTTCCGTGGCGGTTTTGGGGTGGTCCCCAGGTGCCTGCAGTGCTCCCACTTGTCCCAGCGGGTCGGGGGCAGTGGGGACGCCCCTGGCAGCTCCCTGGGGGTGCTCAGGCGCTGCCTCCTCTCTCTCTGCCGTGGCCTCAGGAGCGAGGCTGATCCAGTTCCCATTTCCCATTTCCAGCAGCCTCTACCCCCTGCTGAGGCAGCTTTCCCACAGGAAATTCCTTTGGGAGACTCAGAATCAGCCGGGTGATTTGGTCAGCTCCCCTGCACTTCCTTTGGATGGATCAAGGTGGATCTCTGTGGGGTTGGAGAGCCAGGAGTGCAATTCCTCCTTCCCTTGCTGCCTCCCAGGCAGGGCAGAGCAAGGGGGAATTCCCCACTCCGGGAAGGATTTGTGATGCTGCTTTTTAAAGAGCACCTGGACACACCTCATATCCAAAGCAAATCCCTTCCCCCTGGAATTCTGGCTCCAGGAGGAGTCAGAGCCCTTCTCCCAGACGGTATTTTTAGGACAACATCCATCCTTGGCTTTAAAGACAGCTGGAAGTGGAGTGGATTTTCCATTCCCCAGCAGTGGATTTGGGGCTAAATGAGCACAAGATCCCCAAATTGGAGCCTGAATCCGGCTCTGGCTCTGTCTTGGAGCATCCCAGCCACAAACTGAGCCCAGCAGCTTCTCCCATCTGGGAATGCTTCCCTGTATCCATGCTCTTCCCAAGGCCACAGCTCAGGTCTTCAGTTCCTGATAAGGAATGTGAAAATAAATCAGGGAGAGGAAGCAGCACAGCTTTGTCGGGATGAGGAGCAGATCCCAGGGAAGCTGGGAATGCTGCTCTCCCTGCTCCCCCGGGGTCACCAGAGGTGCTTTTCCTCGGCAGGTACCTGGTGACAGAGGGCCAGATCTTCATCCTCTACATCTTCACCTTCTTCGCCATGATGGCTTTGGTGATGCACCAGAAGCGGAAGGGGCTGGTGCTGGACAGCAACGGGCTCTTCCTCTTCTACTCCTTCATCATCGCCCTGCTCCTCATCGCGGGCTGGGTGGGGTGGCTCTGGAACGACAAAATCCTCAGGAAGAAATATCCCGGCGTGATCTACATCCCCGAGCCCTGGGCCTTCTACACGCTGCACATGAGCAACCTCCACACGGCCAGGGAGAGCTTCTGAGTTTTGATATTTGAGAGGGGTTTGGAAAGGGGAGGGGAGGGGGGCAATAGAACTCTAGTTTTTCTAATGTAGATTGATGTATTTCGAATAAATTCCTGACCAGCGGTAGCTGCTGTGTCATGACTCCGGGCCACGGACGGGGTTCCCAAAAAAACCAGGGTTAATTTAACACGGTGGCTTTCCCTGGGTTTGCCCTCCCGATTCCACAGCCCAGCTCCGCGCTGGACTTCCTCAGGTTACCAAATCCCTCCTGGCTCCCGCTGAGTCCCGACATTCCCATCATCATCCCGGCCTGGAATGGGAGTGGTTTCCCGGCACGGAGCCGGAGCTGCTCCTCCCAGGCTGCTCCCGGAGGAGCAGCCACGGGCAGGGATCCGCGCTCGGAGCTGCTCCCTGCAGCCCAGGGAGCCTCGCGGGGCTGGCCCCGCGCTGCCCCGCACAGGAACGGGGTAGGAGACGCCAATTCCCCAGAAACGGCCCCACATCCATCAGGCAGGGGCTGAATCCAGGGATCTGTGCAGCAGCACCTTCAGCTCTTGCTCAAAAGATGAGAATTCCTCAGGATTCCTCACAAACGGCCCCAAAATCCATCAGGCAGGGCTGAACTCCAGGGATCTGTGCAGCAGCACCTCCTGCTCTCACAAAAGGGCCAATTCCCCACAAACGGCCCCAAAATCCATCAGGCAGGGGGTGGATTTCAAGGGTCGGTGCAGCAGCACCTCCAGCTCTCGCTCAGACATGAGAATTCCTCAGAATTCCTCAAAAACGCGGCCCAAAAGGAGCATCAGGGAGGGGGTGATGCCTGGGCAGCTCCCCCTTCTCCAGCCGCGGGGATGGAGCTCCCGCAGCTCCCGCCGCATCCCCGGGACCCGTCAGGTCTGAACAATCCCTGTCAGAGCTCGCGTGACGCAGCCCCGGCGGGGGAAGGAGGAAAGCTCCCAGGGAAACACGGAATAAAAACGTGGGAGAAGCTCGGTGACTCACGGGAAGCGCTGGAGGGAGCAGCTCCATCCCAGCGGGTTTAGGGACCTTGGATGGTCACTGGGAAGGGTCCAGTCCGTGTGTGGCCAGTAAATATTTTGTCCGTGGGTCTGGCTGTCCACCACGCCTGGCTCCAGGTGCTTCATCCCCCTCTGGGTATTCAATCCTAATAAATAAAACCTCAGAGAGCTTTTAAACCTTCTCCACCTGTCCGTGAGTATTTCAGGGGCACATCCCGACCTCCATCCCCTACAAACCCTCCTGAAGATCCATAAATCCCCCTCACCCTTCCCCAGAGGCCCCAGAAAATTCCAGCGGGGCTGGATTTTCCTCCTCTCCCGGCAGCAAAGAGTGTGGCTCTTTGGGATTACCAAAGCTGTGCCCAAGCAGCGCGGCCCCAAACAACCCCAAAGCCCCATCCCGAGGCTCGGGAAGATCCCTTTTCCCGGGAGGAGCAGGAGCTGCGCTGGGAGCAGCAGGCTCAGGCCCCGTAGCCATGGCAGCGGGTATTTATTACAGCCCGGCCGCCTCCGCCCGGGGCTGCCGGACTTTAGCCCTTAATCAACCGCAGAAGTGGCAGCAGCCGCCTCCGCTCCTGCCAGGAGCCCTAAACCCCGCGGATCGCCCCCAAAATCATGGTGAGTGACGCGCTGCGGGCGGAGCCGACCCTTCTCTCTGCGCCCCTAAATCAGATTTTAAAGCCGTTTGGTTTTTTTCTCTCTCCTCTTTCCTCCCCTTCCTGCTCCAGGCAAAGTTTCTGTCCCAGGATCAAATTAATGGTGAGTGCGGGTTTGTCCTGGGCCGGGGGTTAATTAGCAAGATTAAGATTGTAAATGTATAAAAATGGTATTTCCCCTCAAAAATGTCTCAGTCTGGGCTTGTTCTCCCTCACTCCCCCTCCTCCCGGCTCTCCCGGGATCTGCGTGCTCGGAAAACAGGGAAATCTCCCCAGTCCCTCTAAAATGTTGCACCGATTGCACTGGGACCAACAGAGAGGGACCGGCCCCTCCCAATCCCACAGGGACCGGGAGAAATTCCAGGTGCCCCATCCCAGTTCCTGGAGGGTTTTGGTGCCGTGGGAGCAGAGGAGGAGGAGGAGGAGGAAGGAGGCGGCACAGGAGATCCAAATTCCCATCGCGACCCACCCTGGGAATGGGGATCCGCGCCGGGGGCTGGGATTGCTCCGGGAATGGCCGAAGAAAGCTGAAATAAGAGTATTATGGCAAATCTGATAATCTGCGGCTCCGCGCAGGGATTGGCGAGGGGAGGAGGAGGCGGCCGGGGCAGGGGAGGCCACGGACCCCGCGGGCACCCCCGGGGCACCCCCGGAGCATCCCCGGGGCACCCACGGGGCACCCCCGGCACCCCGACAGCAGCCAGGGCGGGGGGCAGCGGGGACAAGGACGGGGGGGTGGCACAGAACCAGGCTGATTTTCCCCGCTCAGCACAACTCGTCCGGCAGCGCCCAGCGGGACCAGGAGGGAGCCGGGAGCGCTGGGAGCGGGGTGGGAAGGGGCGTGAGAGCTCCCGGCCGTATCTAGGTCAGCTGCAAGCCGGGCTTTGCTGCTGGGAAAGTGGGAAGGCCGTGGGCGAGCGGGATGAGAGGGGGAGATGCGGGAGAGCTCGGCGTCCTCCAGCTCCAACATCTTCCGCCTCCAGCATCCTCCCCCTCCAGCATCCTCCTCCTCCTGCATCCTCCCCCTCCAGCATCCTCCCCCTCCTGCATCCTCCCCCTCCTGCATCCTCCCCCTCCAGCATCCTCCTCCTCCAGCATCCTCCCCCTCAGTCCTCGAGGCTTTCCCTCAGCGCCCTCTCCTACCCCCTGAAGGCAGGAAAACCACTTTTCACCAACATCCTCCCGTTTCCCGCTTCCCCTCCCAGCCCTGCTTCCCAAGGCTGGAGGGCCCCAATTAGCGCCGCAATTCCCAAGGCTCGGCTTTAATTGCCCCTGGCACTTGGCGGGGTCGTCCCGCCGTGCCCATCACCCTCCTGGAAAGGAGCCACCCCCGAAGCCGACACCAGATCCCGGCTGGAATCCTGCCAAGGCCGCCGGGCCGCGGGAGCGGGGCTCAATGGGATCTCACATGGCGTAACCGAGTTTCGGTTTTTAATTAGAGTTCAAGGAATGTTTTTCCCTGTACGACAAGAAGCAGAAAGGCAAGATCAAAGCCTCGGAGCTGCTGGCCGTGATGAGGTGCCTGGGAGCCAGCCCCACGCCAGGGGAGGTGCAGAGACACCTGCACCTGCACAGGATCGGTGAGCCACGGGCACAGCCACCAAAAACATGGATTAAGGGTGGGAAAACACGGTTTTTCTGGAGTCAGGATGCTCCAGGCACAGCCAGGAGGGAACATCTACCCAGAGCGGTTGGGATGTGCTAAATCCAGCCCACGGGTTAAAACAGTGCCATTAAAATCCCCAAAAATGTGGGAGACAAACATATTAATATGGATTTTGAGGTTGGGAAACTGTCCGGGCCAGGCAGCAGAGGGGGGAGAGCACAGAAGGATGCTCAGCTGCAGGCCTGTCGGAAAAACTCAAAGCACAAAGTCCAAGGAATTGTGAGATTGGATGCGGGGGGGATTAAAAATTCAGGATCCAAGTTTGGAGCACAAACTGAACGAAGTTATAAATGGGATTTGAGGAGAAAAAACCCCAATTGTGGTGTGCCCTGAGCCAGACCAGGCACGGGGAAAGGAAACCTCAAGGTCAGGGAGAAGAAGCCCCAGGAAAGGGAACTGGGGGGAAGAGGAGGGGGATGCTTAATCCTGGATCCGGCCCCAAATGGAGCCATTCCCAAAGGATCTGCCCTTCCTTTTCCAGACAGGAACGCAGAGCTGGACTTCTCCACCTTCCTGAACATCATGTACAGGCAGATGAAGCAGGAGGAGCCCGAGAAGGAGATCCTGACAGCCCTGGCCATGATCGACCGGCAGAAGAGAGGGGTCATCACCGTGCCCGAGCTCCGGGCCAAGCTCACCCGGCTGGGTGAGAAGCTTTCCGAGGAAGAAGGTATCCTGCAATTCCCACAGGGATCAAATCCATCTTCCCTTCCCTTCCCCTCCCTCCCTTCCTCCCCACACCCATCCAGTTTGTCAGAGATTTGGCTCCAAGGGGCACAATAAACCCCCAAACCCATTTGGATTCATTTGTGACTCTTTCCCCTGAGGAGCTCAAAAAGATGGGTATCTCTGCTCCAGAGAGTTTTACATGGAATTAAAATCCGAGTGTTAATTGAGCCGGTTTGAAACTCCCCTGGCTGCCACCTCCTCTTGACCCCAGAGGTGATTTCCAACAAAAACACCCCAGACCCCAAATCCTGGATTTTCCATGCTGATGGTATTTTCCTGCTTTCAGTCGATGACCTGCTGAAAGAGGCCAAAGTTGGGCCAAACGGAACCATCCGATACGAAGAATTTGTGCGCCTCATTTGCCTCCCTTTGGCCGACTACTGAAACCCAGAGTGAGATCGGCTACGAGCAGGACCCCGAAGGGATTTATTCCTATTTTTCCCAGTTTTCAGCTGGACTCAGGAACCACCATTTGCCTTTTGAAACCTGATTTTGCCTTCATTTAGTGCAGCCACTTCCATAGGCTCTGCCACTTCCACTCCTCCCTCATTCCTGGAGAAACAAGATGTGAGCTGTTACTGGAATAAACGGAATAGAACAACACCTGTCAAGCTGGAAAAAGTTATTTTAAAAAGCATTTAAATCTTGGGCTTGTGGGAGAAGGAACTCGTGGTCGGGGTCTCCTGGTTCTCCAAGAAGTCAGCACGACCCAGCGGGTGTTTGGTGTCCCCACACTCCGGGCTGGGTGCCAGGGACAAGCAGGGCCAGGGAAATTCCCTTTCTCCACGCCAGGAAAAAGCTCCCCAGCTCCAGACCGATTAAAACTCCTCTGGATCCTTACTGTTATCCCACCTGTGTCTCAGAGCAAGTCCACAAAGGGGTGTCTGGAATTCCGAGCAGGTTCTCCCTGGATTCAGCTGGGAAATTTCACAGCGATCATGGCACCAACACCAACCTGGAAAACTCTCTGGAAGAGCCCATGTTCCCAGAAATCTGCTCTGGCTTCTGCTCCAGGAGCCTCTTCCTCTCCCTCCAGCCCTTTCTTAATCCTGAATCTCCTCTTTGCCCCATCAGTGAAATAATCAGGAATTAAATCCTGGCAGCCACAGCAGATCCAAGGGATTGGGAAGGAATTCTTCCATGGGAGGGTGGGGAGGGGCTGGGCTGGAACTCCCAGAGAAGTTGTGGCTGCCCCTGGATCCCTGGAATGTCCAAGGCCAGGTTGGACGGGGCTTGGAGCAGCCCCATAGTGGAATAGTGGGATAGGGGAAGGTGTCCCTGCCCATGGAATGAGATGGGATCTAAGGTCCTTCCAACCCAAATTATCCCACGATTCTGAGATTCATCCATCCCTGTGGAGCAGCTGGAACACTCCAAGGCCGCCGCCCCCCAGGAATGTCACACAAAGCTGGGAAGAAATTGAAAAAACCCCAAAATGTCAGCAAATCCCAACCTTCCAAATCCATAACAGGGTCCCTGTGAGGGGAAAACAGGGATTATGCTCATGGAATATCACATGGAGGGGGGAAAGGTAGGGAAGATTAAATGACATTGCTGAACTCCACCCGAGCCATGGAAGCAGATCCACGAATTTCAGTCCTGCAGTTAAGGAAAACGCCAGGTTCTGCCCGAGCTCCTGATCCAAGCCCTGATCCCTGCAGTTCTCCCAACGGTCCCAAACCCCGGGAGCTCAGACTGGGATCCATCCCCACATTCCTGGCTCTCTGAACAGCTTCCTTCCAGGGAAAAGGAACTTTGCCCCATGGAATACTGACACCTGCCACACCCCTCAGCTCTTAATCGGCTCTTCCTGCTCCAATGATAGGAAACATTCCAGAAAGAGCGGAAAATCGCAGCTACAAACAGCTCAGCACTCGGACACCGCTCCAGGAAAGCGGCACACCCGGATCAGAGCCGGGATCCCCTGGGAAAACCAGGAGCAGGCGGAACCCAGAGCCGAAGGTGGGATTTCCCTGCGCGCTCTGTTGCCACCCTCAATTAATCCCAGGGTTTAGATAAAGCTGGGAATGCAGCTCTGCTCACGCTGGGGGTTTGCTCCTGGATTCTGGAGCTCTCCCGACCCTGGATCCACCAGGAAAGGCCTGGTTTGTGGAGCTGACGGAACAAGGACTTCACGGAGAGCGTTTGTTCCCAGATTCCAACGGATCCCATCCATCCTCAGCCCCATCCCTCCCCATTCCCGGGATTTGACTCCCAAATCCTGGCGGCTGCAGGCGATGGCAGAGCGTGGCACGGGCACTGAGCGACTCCCAGTCACTTGGGATTGCTCCAGAACGGCTCCTGCTGCGAAAACATTCCCAAAGAAAAGCTGGCAGGGAGGAGCCGCCCTTCGCATGCACTGCCGGGACAAAGCAGCGCTGTCACAGCCCCAAATCATCCCCCAAAAAAGCATTCCGGGGTCCAAAAAAACCCGGGAAAAACCCCTCTTCCCACTCCCTCCCCTTTCCCCCGTCAGGAAACACAGAACAGCCGAACGCTTTTTATTCCACCTACAGCTTTCCACAGGAACAGGAAACACTGAGACCAGGCTGCTTTGGGCTTGGCGGTGCTTTTTCCCAGTGCAGATAATCGATATTTTCACTCGGTACTTCTACACAAACTGACACTGGTGTACACCCGTAAAAGCCAGGGGCGGGGTTGGAATGCCCTATGGAAAGCCAGGAGAAGGGGTTTAAGGCAAGGGATGACAGCTCTCGACTCACGGAATTCACGGCCACTTCTCACACGCCGCTTGTTTACATCTCCCCCTTTGTTAACCCGGGAGCAGCGGCGCTTTCGGGGCCCACCAGCAGCCTGCCCTCGTCAGACACCTACGTTCTGTTAAAAAAGAGTGATTAAACAACACGGAAAAAGCAAACCCGCTTCTGTTTAAAACGTGCTTCAAACCCTGACACGGTCGGTTGCAACAAAGAACGAGTTTTCACCACGTTCTCCTCACACTCCTGGGCCCTGCAGGTCCTCGAGAGCCCAAGGAAACCTTGGACCATCCCACCTGCAGAACCCAGGGAGAGGAAGGGAAGCCTGGAGCTGCTGTTGGATCACCGTGGGAGTGGCAGGAAGGGTTATGGGGTGGTTTAGGGGCATTTTCCAGCTTCTGAAGGATGGGAGGGGCGCTCAAAGGCACCTGCACCCTGCTCCTGCTGCACGGACACACGGAGCTGTCCTGACAGGTGTGCACATCCCAAATGGGAGAGAACGTCCCCAAAACACCCGTGTGCACATCCCAAATGGGAGAGAACGTCCCCAAAACACCCGTGTGCGCATCCCAAATGGGAGAGAACGTCCCCAAAACACCCGTGTGCGCATCCCAAATGGGAGAGAACGTCCCCAAAACACCCGTGTGCGCATCCCAAATGGGAGAGAACGTCCCCAAAACACCCGTGTGCGCATCCCAAATGGGAGAGAACGTCCCCAAAACACCCGTGTGCACATCTCAGACAGGTGTGTGTACATCCCACACGTGTGTGCACACCCCAAACACGTGCGGATCTCCCAGACACGTGTGTGAATGTCCCCCCCCCCACACACACGTCCCACAGAGCAGTGTCCATGTCCCTGTGCATCCCACAGACAGATGTGCACATCCCAGACGTGTCTGCACATCCCACACGTGTGTGCGTGTCCCAGACACGTGTGAACGTTCCACAGACACGTCTGTGAACATCCCACACGTCTGTGAACATCCCACACACGTGTGCACATCCCAGAGATGTGCACATTCCAGACACGCTGCACACCCCACACGTCTGTGCACACCCCGCAGCCATGTCTGTCTGTGCACACCCCACACGTCTGTCTGTGCACACCCCACACGTCTGTGCACACCCCACACGTCTGTCTGTGCACACCCCACACATCTGTGCACACCCCACAGCCACGTCTGTCTGTGCACACCCCACACGTGTGTGCACACCCCGCAGCCATGTCCGTGCACACCCCACACGTGTGTGCACACCCCACACATCTGTCTGTGCACACCCCACACGTGTGTGCACACCCCACACATCTGTCTGTGCACACCCCACACATGTGCACACCCCACACGTCTGTGCACACCCCACACATCTGTCTGTGCACACCCCACACATCTGTCTGTGCACACCCCACACGTGTCTGTGCACACCCCACACATCTGTCTGTGCACACCCCACACATCTGTCTGTGCACACCCCGCAGCCATTTCTGTCTGTGCACACCCCACACGTCTGTGCACACCCCGCAGCCATGTCCGTGCACACCCCGCTCCTGCCGTGGCACAGCCCGAGGACAAGAACCCGCAATTCCAAGGATCCGGAGCAGGAGCGCAGCCCAGGCCACCCAGAGGAGAGCTGGGGACGCAAAGAGCCGGGGTTTGGGGAGACCAGACTGAGACTTCCGGCAGGCACCGCTCGCTGTGGTCAGAGGCGCAGAGGAATTCCAGCTGCGGGAATGCCGGAGCGTGGAGCAGGAATACTCACACAGCCCTCGCTGTCCCTCCTGAGCAGAGCACTGAGGTCACGCAGGCCGGCAGTGACCCTGGAGCCTTCCTCCCACCGGGATCACAGGGAATGAGGAACGCCAAGCCGAGCTCCCATTCCCAAAGTGCCAAATCCTGGGATACCAACACCGCCACATTCCGCTTTCCATGGGATTAACACGGTTCCGATCCCGCTGCCACAAGCGGCACAAGCTGTTCTTGGGGTCAAGGCCATGGGAAGGTGGGAAAAGCAGCCATGAGCAATCCCAAATCCCTGCCAGGTGTTCCAGGAGCTCCCGGAAATCCAGGGCACTCCCACTAAAATCGCTCCAGGTTATCCGTGATTAACTGGACGAGAGCTTCTCCTAGCGGAGGTTTAATCACTCCAAAATCAGACTGTTTCAAAAATAAGTCTTTCCCATTTTCTATCCTTTTATTTCTTTTTTAACTGACATTTAATAAATTATAAAATCGGTGTATGGTGAAATATATATATCAGCCAGATATGTATGAAATACACATGCATGGGAAAAACTATTTAACTCACCTGGAACTCACACACACGGATCTATAAATACATATATACACACACATATACATATAAACACAAACAGTTCCGTTTTCCAAAATTCAAGTCAACTATTTAGTGGCAGAGGGATGCTGTAAAAACACTAAAAACAATTTTGATGCCACATAATGTGAACCTTTCAAATAACCATACGACTGATCAGACAGCAATACCTAATGCTACTTGGATTAAAGGTTTTCTTTTTTTTTGCTTTTTTTTTCCTGTTTTTTTTATCATTTTTTCCTGTTTTTTTTTTCCTTTTTTTTTTTTAATCAATGCAAGATTTAGTTTTTTGTTTTGAGACGACTTCATAGGCAAAAGGTGGCCCTTGTCAATGCTCGAAGCGACTATTTGCAATCAACAGTTTTTCTGGACATGAAAAAATTCAGACAAGAATCTGCTAATTTTAGTATTCCTTAACTCTCTTTCCTGATAAACTCGTTACCTGCACTTTCAACCAGTTATAAAAATATTTTTCACACCAGAGGAAATATTTACTCTCTCTGACATGGACTTTGGGACACAAGAATCACTTCCTTCCCTCCCCCTTTCTCTGACTTTAAAGAATCTCCTGAAAAAAAACTGCATTCCAGCTATTTACACATTCCACTCCTTAAGAAGAACGGATCAGCCCAAATGACCCAAAAAAAAAAAAATTTCCTATGTCATGCACAACTTAAAGAAAAAAAAAATGAGAAAAGAAACCAGGAAGTAAATACGGCTCCAACAGACTGAAAAAATCCGGGAAATCCAAAGAATTCCAAGGAAAGTGAATTTTGAAAGCCACTACCCCTAAGAGAGCTGGAAAGGGAGCAACACTCTGGGATGTGGGGGTTTTAGTGGTGGGTTTGGGGTTCAGACTCACACTGAACACGGAATATTCATGGGGCGACTGAACTCAGCACAGGGCACCAAGAGCATCACCGGCTGCACAGACCATGCAAGGGTGTGCTGGAGTTTCTATTTGCTTCTTGCAGGCTGGTGACAAGTTCACCTGGAAGCAGCCATTGGATCTACTGCACTAAAATGAGGATTTTCCAGCCAGACAAGCCAGGCCTGGGCTGCCAAGGCCGTCTCTAGGCACGGCTAAGCCAAAGCAGAAGCAGCTCCATGAGGTAACACTGACACATGCTCAGGATTTTGCTGATAAGATTTGAGGTTATCTGAACAGGATTGAAGTTCTTAGAAACAAAACCCCTCCAGCCCAAGTGATGCTTTGATGTGGGGCTCCACTGCACAAAAATGCTCCATCTCATCCCACAGGTCATTCCTCAGCCTGGGATTAGATGGAGTCAGGCCCTCAGGAGTAACTGAACATGGAGCTGTGGAATATTCTGAGTTGGGAGGGACTCACGAGGATCTAAGTCCTTGCACAGGGCACCCCAAATTCCCACCCTGTGCCTGGGAGTGTTGTCCAAACATTCCTGGAGCTCTGGCAGCCTTGGGAACATCAGCATTCCCTGGGGAGCCTGGTGAGCACCCCAGCACCCTCTGGGGGAAGAACTTTCCCTGATGTCCAACCTGAACCTCCCGCTCAGCTTCGTGTCACTCCCTGGAGCCCTGTCACGGGTGAGTTTGCAACATTCCTGACTAAAGCACGGAATTAAAAAGGAGAATTTGCCTGGATAGAGGGGCACATGGAACCAGAAATGACAAAAAATCCCAAAAAACCAAACCCACTCCTGAAAGGCTCCGGCCTGCAAACAGAGCAGGGTCTGCTCTGCTTTCGGCGTAAGAAAATCTGCACTCAGTATGGGACGGGGAATTAGATTCCACCAGCAAAGGGAAAAAAACCCTCTCCCAAGCTTGAACTTTAGAAGTTCAGCTCCTTTCCTGTTTCTGTAACTGTGAAGAAAATAATGCCATTTGTGTCCAAACTATAGGGGAAAAAAAAAAAAAAAAAAAGGAAAAGAAACTCACATGACAAATGCACAGGTGTAAAATCTTCAGCATCCAGAAAAATGAACTGAAGCTCCTTGTTTTTGTTAAATTTTTTTTTTCTCTTTTGTCTTTTTTTTTTTCTTATTTTTACCGGTGAGGCCATCTTAGGTTTATATACAAAAGTAAAACTGAAAATAGACTTTTTTTTTTGTTCTCTGTACACGTAAATTTTTTTTTTCCCCCTTTTTAAAAAAGGAAAAAAAAACCACCTTGTCTTAATGTTTTTTTTTTTTTTTTTTGAACAGAAAGGAAAACCAAGCACAAAGATTTCCTCTGTCCCCCCATTGCCCACCCCCAGAAAAAAAAAAAAAAATCAGTCCAATGAGATAATGTCTGGTATGATACCAAAGATTGAGGCCGTGTCCGTGCTGCTCCTACTCGCGACGGGGTGCCCGTGATTCTCCCGCAGGCTGTTGGAGGAAACAAGACTGCTGTTACTGCCACTGTTGCTACCATTCGTGGCTGGCAGGGAGCTGCTTCCTCCTGCATTGAGCTGATCCAGAAACATCTGGGATGAAGTGTAGGGAAAAAAACGGGAGTGTAAAAGTTCCTGATCATCGGACGCGGAAACGGCCGCGGCTGCGGCGGCGAGGAGGGAGGTGTTGTAATGCTGGGGGGAGAAACAACAGTTAGATTTCAGATATTGCAGCAGACTTGGCATTCAGAGCAGCACAGAAAGAAGGGATTTTGGTCAAGCTTGAGGTTCTGGCAGCTCCTGGGTTTCACAGCAGCTCGGCCAGTGCAAGGATGTAATGAATTTTTAGCTTTGCAGTCCCGCATTCCTGAAGCCGAAAGGAACTGGGAATGCTGGGGTTGAGTGACAGCAAATGGCAGGGAGGGAATGGGACCAGAGAACCCAAACCAGAAAAAAGGACAAGCAGCAGCACTTCTGGGTTGTTTTTTTTTTTTTTTCCCAGCTCTTCAAAAAATTCCTTGGGGGCAAAATTCCCCCAAGTTCATTTTGCCAGCCCCCAAAAGTCAGGGTCAGCCACAGCTGTGCTGATCCCTGCTGGGAGCAAGGCAGAATCCTGGGAAAACGCATGTAGGGACAGCTTGGTCCCATGGGATGGAGCAAGGGATGTCCCACGTTATCCTCTCTGCTGCACCCCTGAAGGGCAGGAGCTTGAGCTGTCAAAAAATCCCATTTAAACCAACCTCCCTGCGGGGGGAACTTTGCTCTCCATGCTCCATGCCATTATGATGGAACACCGAGGCTGCCCAGCCTTGTTCCCTAGTATCTCTCCACTGGCAGAACCAGAGCAGCACTCCTTGGATCACAGTAATTCTCAGGATCTTGAACACCAAGCCAGGTTTCCTGAATCCAAATTCCACAGCAGGCTCTGCTCTTCATTAGGATCTGAAAGTACCCCTCAACTTTTAATGCAATTTTCCCACTTGGGAGTGCAGAAAGGGCAGGTGAGACATCCCAGCTCTCTTTTTTTTGGAGGGAAAGGGATCAAGCTGCACGTTCAGCCACGGCTGAGGATCCCTGCCAGCCCCTGGCTCCCAAAATGCCTCATGCCACCCCTGTGCTCAGACAATGCTCCTGTTTGCTCCTGTGTGTACAAAACAAAGCTGCAGCCTCGCTGTTCTCACACCTCCACCCCACAGCTGCTGCTTCCCACACAGCACATCCTGCCTGGAAGAGTGTTTGCCACAGGACTCGGTTCTCCCTGACTTACCTGATTGTCTCCTGACAGGAAAGGGAAGAAATCTAAACCTGTGAAGAGACAAAAAACACAATTAAGCTTCTCAAAACAACAACAAAAAAGCACCTCTCCATTTTTTCACCATTCATTTTGAAATAAAACCAGCCCAACACTGATAAAACTTCAGGTTCTCTTCACTAACAGAGATACTAAACTAATTTTTCAAAAATTTTAGAATTAATATTAGTGCTTGGAGAGTTGTACAGGTCCAGACAGAACTCACCTTGCAAGTCATAAGGCATGGGTGTCATATGGAATGGATGCCTGTAGTCTTGGATAAGTGATGTGTTGATGTAGCTGGTGTCCACAGCAGGAAGGCTTGGGGTTCTTGACACAGGAGAAGCTTGGTGGGGTAAATTTAAAATGCTGGAAGGAAAAAAAGGCTTTTTAGAAGCATAAAATACACTCCTGGTTTATTGCTGTCCCATCAGGGGACGCTTATTGGCTTATTTTCACATTGAACTTCAATTCAAAATGCATTCTGAGCTTCTTGAAAGATGCGCAGCAATTTCAAAGCTTCGCGTGAGCATCACACATCCCCCAAGCTTTCATCTCCTCACAATATCTTACCAGGAAAATTAGTTCAGTCCAAGGCAGCTGGAATTTAGGAAAGGAAAGTTCAGTCTCAACCAGCTGAAAGTGTAAATGGTGCTGGGATCTCTATAAAGACGTCACAGATATTCCCAAGGCAGGACAAGACAATCCTGAAGGAATACTGAACCCCCACCGCCACAGGAATCTGTGTGACCCCACAGCACCGATACCCTACAAGGTAATTCCAACGGGAGAAAAGGCCGTGAGGGGTTTCAGTGATCACCGAGTCACTCCCATGATGGAGCAGGAACCACTTCACCACGGATCCCTGGATATTTATACACACAAGGAGCTGTTTCCAGCCTGGCTGCTCAGGTAAAGGTGCCCAGGTACTCCTGGCATTCCCCATTCCCGTGCCGCTCCAAACCCCACCCCCCATCCCTGCTCCTCCCTGCTCTCTCCCCGTGTGCTGCTTCGTGCGCAAGAAGAACATCCCCAGACCTGCAGAACCCACACTTTCAGCCACAACCCTTTGCACCATCCCACAAACACAACTAAAATATTTTATTGTGTTCCACACTTAACTCAAAGCTGTGATTCCAACCTTAGGCCTTGTGACCTGAGAGCAAATCCACGAGCTACCGAATGAGGATATAACCCAAGCACAGAACTTTCTAGAGACGATTTATTTTGAAATTTCTGACTTCTCTCTGCATTGTTTGTTTTGTTCTCACCCCTTGTTATTTATTGGTGATGCTGGAGATATGGAGGGACAGCTCCTCTTGGCAGAGGGCTCCTCTTCCTCCTCATCTGACGAGCTGTCGATGGTCAAGTCGATCACTTCCACTTTCTTGTTTTTATTGGACTGCTGGTGAGAGGACACCTGGTGTTCCAAGGAAGAGCTGATGCATCCTGCACAAAGCCAACACGAGAAGCTACAATTAGCAGATCACAGCTCATTAAAAAGCTCTAAGTCATAAAGATAAATAAACTACACAATGGTGGTAGCTTCAAACTTTACCATCAGCCCCAAACAGGTGCTACTCAATTAGCTGATCTCACAAATGAGCAAAGCTGTAAATATACGTTTAAAAATGAGCATTTTCAGAGGTTAAAGGAACATCAATCCTTAGGGGATCCCAGTGTCCTTCACACCCCCCAACCATGGCTCACCATCAACTCCGTTGTAAGATGCAGTGACCTCCTGCACCTCCTTCTTCGATCTCATGGGAGCCCAGGATCCATCCTCCTTAAACTGGATTTCATCACAATCTGTACAAAACTTCAGGATTTCCATGAACAACCTGTCCATCAAAAATATTTAATATCAGACCTAAAGAAGAGCTTTTATTAGTCAGTGTAAGTCTGAATTGGTGTGAAACCAAAAGCTTTCATTGTTCTGCTCTTCTCTCAGCTGCTTCCTTGAGAAAAAGGAATCATTGAAAAAATTCCAGTGTTACCCCAAATAAAAATCTGCACATTTATTTAAAACCCCTGGGAGCAGAATCCTGCAGAGCTCGTGACACAGAACTCTCCATGTCCCAAAACAAAGGAATTATGTGAACGAGAGTTTAAAAAAAAATCTCCTCCTCACCCCCTCTGACAAAATTTTCCTGAGGAAACCTCTCTTAAAGGGGTCCCTGCAGCTGAGGGTTTAAGGACTTGTATTTCCTGACACTTCCTAACAAATGCTGAGCATGGGAATCTCAACTTGCAGCCTCTTCTCCCACAGGCACCTCCTAAAACTTTGGGATCCTGGCACCACATCACTCCCAGTGGGAATTCCAGCTTCTGACCAGGGCCATTCATGTGGTTCTGCAGGAAAGAGCTTGGCTTTAATTAGAGACAGTTCCCTCTTTCCCAGATTGGAGCATTTTCCAGAAATAACCTTCTCTTTGGGATGCTCTAATTAGATCAGCTCATCTCCAACATCTGCACCTGGCAACACGAGGAGAAATAAGGAAAATGTGGTGTTTGCATTATTCCCACTTTCTGTCTTCACTATTTTAGGCAGAAACCTCGACAAGGAGCCCCTCAGCTCTTTGATCTGAGGTGGAGGACCCATAAATCTGGGCATCCAGGAGTCCAAAACAGCCTGAGTGTCTCTTCAAGAGCTTTTTGCAAGGCTCTCAAGGGACCCTGAGTGACCTCATGCTTCACTGGCAAAATGAAGCACACACTCCCTAATAAAGACTCATCATTGATGAGGTGGTTTTCTAAAACTCTGGGGTTTTTTCAGGGTTTTCAGCTTTGCTTTTGGGGTTTTTATTTGTTTGTTTCATCAGTTTTGGGGGTTTTTTTAAATATTGAGAGTATCCTCAGAGGCCTCTACTTGTTCTCTCCCTTTATCACCCTTTAAAAAAACAAGATTCCTCTCTTAAGAAATTAAAATGCAAACCCAGAAATACACACTTGGCACAACAAGAGATTTATTTTTTTTTTTAGTGTTTTGCAAGTAGGCAGTACCAGGGAATCAATCTCTGTGTCACTTTCTATAGATAGCAACTCCCCAAGTGTGAAATTGTACACGGAATTGTACAGGCACTCGGAGGGGTGGCAGGATTTATTTGCTCTAACGTGGCTGTCTCTTATCAACTCTGCCAGATTGGTACAGTTGCTCCATTAAAAGAAAATACAACATGTGCTGTTTTCACCTAGGAATTCAGCACTATGGAACATGGTGGGGGGGAAAAAGCATTTTCAGCAGGATAGCTCAGGAATTTACTGAGGATTGGAAGGAATAGATTTCATTGTTATCAACTTGAACAGTCAGAGAGTCAGAGGAGCACAATTCTTGAATGAGAGGGAGCTGGTCAGGACTTCTTGACCAGCAGCAGGAAGTTAAATATGGGGAGTTAAAAAAGGAGGGAGATCACCTTGATTTCAGACAGGAGGAACACGCTGGAATTTGATCTCAGCTTTACTCACCCATCAATAATGAGATGTTCGTAGGGAGCCTTCTTGTCACACACGGGGCAAACCCAGGTTGGCTTCTTCTCATTCATTTGGATGTAGAGAGTGGCATCAAAACACTGCAGGTGGGAACAAGTCAGGGCCCTGCAGGGGATGGTGAGGCGCATTTTGCCAAGCTGTAAGAGAAAGAAACCAGGATTTTATTACCTCGGTGTTGAACTAACCAACAGGGCTTTTCTGCCTGAAAAGAGAAAAGAGCCAGGTTGAGTTTAATCCAGAAAGAACTCTCAGAAATCCGAGTTTTGATTGAACTATGTCATATACACACTTCCCTCCTTCCTGTAAGTTTGTAGTGGCATAAAAGTGACTAAAAATCACATTTTGAAGTATATTTGATCAAGGGAACCGAAGAACACGTCCTGCCATATTCCCCTAACAACATACAGGGCCCACTGAGCACCCGTAAATACCAGTGTCTTGCACAGAGCACAAACAGAATTATGCTTCATTATCGTGAAAGTATCATTACACTGAGTGGAAAGCAGACAGTGAAAGGAATTTCATCTTAATCTGAAATAAAAATCTCCTCACGAAACCTCAGCATTTGGTTTGAGGCCAAGTGCTTACGCTGCAGATCGGGAGGGGCTTGGACTGGCCACACTAAAGGTGAGAAGCAGCAATGTCTAAACAAGACTTTCACCACATGAAAACCCAACAAAACAATCATTTATGGAGAACTGCTTATGCCGGGTAGTTTGAAGTTCGATATTTGACTAAAATATACACAAGGCCTCCATCTGAGCAGCCTCAGCCAATTCCAGTGGTGGCTGGGAGTGGAGCAGGTTGGGAGCGTGCCTCAATCCAGCCCTGTGGCCAGGCTGATCCTGAGCAGTACAAGAAGGATGCCACAGGATGGCACCACAATATCCCCAAAGCAAAAACAACATCAAGAACAAAGGCTCTATTCACAGGCCACCACTTCCTCCATGATGATGATGATGATTTTTATTCCCTGTGAACAGAACCCCTCTGCCCCACTCCTGGCAAATCCAGCGTGGTCTCGCTTCTTTTCCTTCCCTCTGGCTCTCAGTCGCTGTCACCAAGGCCCAGCAGATGGGAGGGGGCAGAGAATTCCCTGGGGAGCCCCAGGCTGGTGGCAGAGGCTCAGCCCACGGCAGGAGATGCTCTGTGTGCCATGTGTTTGGCACCCCCTCCCCCGAACCCGTGACCAAGCACATTATTCCTATCCCAAAATCAACTCCCAGAGCAGCCAGGCCCCCGATCCGTGTCTGTCAGGAATTCTCATCTCCCAGATGGTGGGGCAATGGCTCATTTGTCTTTTGGGCACAGTCCCCCAGCTCAGGGAGCATCAGAGGGAAGACCTGGATGCTTCAAATGAAAAGTAAGGAAGGTCGAAGACAGGTGCTGCAGGAAGGACATAAAAACCCATTTCCTGAGGGAAACAAGCAGAGTTAAAAACCAGGAAGGTTTTCCCAAGGTTTTGGTATAAAACCTCTACCTGTGACTTCCCTGAGGTGGGATTTAACCACACTCAGAGTTAACAGGTTGATGCTCTTTTCCCATTTTTGGCATTGAACCTCCTGGATAAGCTCTGCCACAATGGCTAAGCTGTGTCAGAACTGACAGAAAAAAGCAGGGATGCATCCCAACTTTGGAAAAGCTGCATTGCCCAACACTGGGACTGTTTGATTCCCGCCTGTTGGCAGCCAAAGAAACACTGCATTAATTTCTTTTACAAGCACACAAAACATTTCTATCTTTCCCTGCTAAAAAACAGGAGTTCAGGATTTGTAAACAAAGCTGCAAAACCTCCAGTAAACCCCTGGATTTGGAATTTTTCTTCAGTTAAATATTTGGTCCGGCTGCAGAGCCTGGAGATTTATTTATTTGTACTTCCAGGGGCAAAAAGGAACATGAATTCAAGTGTGTTCCTGAGCTCTGGGCTCAGAGCAGCCCCTCTGCCTGCTGGATCCTGCATGGGTGCCAAATTCCAAGGAAGCTCTGAGCAGCCTGGAGGGCAGAATTAAAATTATAAAGACTAAACCCACCTCCCTCATTTGTTCTCCTGGATACTCCCAAGGAGAATCACACCCAGGGGAGGGGAGAGCAGCACCCTCCCATTCCCAGAGTGATGCTAAATTCCTTAATTTTCCATTTTGCTGCTGGAGATCAAATCAGCATTTTCAGGGTGCACCTTCAGAGCATTTAAAGCTTAGAAAACAACCACAAAATACAGACAAAAAATTCTCCCTGAGCCAAAGGCTTGCAAATCAAATCAGCAAGTGAAAATACAGGGCTGTAAATGAAATTCCATTCAGACCTGAGGAGAATCAAGGTAAAACCTTTCTGTTGGAAGGTGCAGTCTCTGCCCCAAAGAGCCTGGGATGGATTATTCCGAGAGCTACTGGGAAATCAGGCAGCACTGAAGGAGGAAAAAGTGGAGGAAAAAAGGGAACCCAAAAACACTGCAGAGGAATTTTATCAGTGATGGAGGCAATCGGGACAAACAGGAAATTCTCATGGAATGATCTATAAAGCAACACCTTGACAAATCAAATAAGCTGAATAAAAATCTGTAATTCCACCAGATGCATGAAGACTGACTTAAAATAATTCATCAATACTTCAGTGTTCCAAAATATGACATGGCAGTTACAGGTTTTTGAGATTATCAGCTCTACAGATCAGGATTTTATCTGGTAAATGCAATCTGTATCTTTCTCACAGATTAGTTTTATCTTCCTTAAAAATTCCTTATCTTCCTTAGCTAGAATCAATGCTGATATGGAAAAAGGAATAAAATTGAAGATCATGACAATACCACATTCAAAGATTTACAAGAACGTTATATATATATATATATATAAAATAACCACACTGTTAATTGTGCTTTTTATGAAGCAATTACACCTCTAAAAGTTTCTCTTTTTAGAGTTTAAGAACATATTAAATAACCTGAAAAATAAGCTCCAATTTTGCAAGAATAAAGCCAAGTTTTCTTGTTTAGATTTTAAACCTGAGAATTTCGTGTCAAGCCTGAGCAGATTGAGGCAAAGCAGGAAACAGATGTATCCTTAATCTTGACAAGAATTTCAATAGCTGGGCTGCAATAAAGGGACTCTGTCAATCAATACAGAGAGTCAAGGATTCTGAAGGTGCCCTGCACCTGAAACAAGCCCCAGAGATTCAAAGAAGCACATATCACATTAATGTTGGGCATTTACCACTGATAACACAAATCCAGGCAGAAAACAGTGCAGCTACTTGGTTAAAAAATAACAAATAGGTCGAGATACATCTCTGCCACTTGCATGTTCACTGGAATTCTTTTCTCTCACCTCAAATTGGATCAAAACATTTTGTTTGAACAACCTCCAAGACACTGCTTTGTTTTTAAGTGCAGATTATTAAATATTCCAAGTGTACATTTGCACATCACCCATTTCAGATTCAAGGTGCTCAATACCACATTCACCCCCTTTCCCCCTGAGAGAGGTTTTATCAATCCAAGCCCAACCTGCACACTCAGATGATCCAGTGACAGATTTAAATGTGTGCTTACACATATTTTGAGTAACATTTTCAAGCTAATGGAACACTCCTTTTCCCAGGGGTATTTCACAGGCTTTTAAGCACAGTGAGAGAGAATTTCAGCTGCTCTCTGTCCCGACAAAGTTAAACCAGGTAAACACAAGGTAACCTCTCCCACACACATCCCACAACAGCCACATTTCAATCAGAATCACTTTGGAGGGAATAAAAAACCAACTTACTGGACAAAGAAGAGACACTCTTAAGCTGGTAGTTGCTATTTCACTGTCTGGATCAGCAGTTAGTTTCTCTTTAACTGGTATTTAAAGAAGAAAAAGTTTATTTTAGGTTAATTCAAACATGAATTGGATGATAAAGAAATAAAACAAGTCTGAAATGTGTGTGGTAAACTTCCAGTTCAAGACCCCTAGAAAATGTGTTTATCCAGAGATAAACTCAGGTCTCAACTCTTCTACATGCAACTTTGCACTGATCATTTTTTAATACCTACCAACAGATAAAGCACATTAATTTCACCTCTAACTTC
The DNA here is from genome assembly GCF_020740725.1 of Corvus hawaiiensis. Lineage (NCBI taxonomy): Eukaryota > Metazoa > Chordata > Aves > Passeriformes > Corvidae > Corvus > Corvus hawaiiensis. Next base: position 11,933,808 of record NC_063225.1, on the reverse strand, counting down.
AAGCTGAAGTTGTTCAACTTGTTAACAATTCTCACATGAACAGGCACCACTAAAACCCCCCAAAATCCTCATCAAGCAATCCTGTGACTTAAAACTGAAAAGCAAATTGAGCAGTAGGAAGTCAGAAGTACCATGACAAAATCTGAGATTTAAGTAACTGCAGTGAAATATCAAAGTCTTTCACTTCTGGAGTCTTTCATCCTCTATTTTGGTGTGCAAGGCCTGTTTTATAAGCAGTCATTGGTTAAATGAACGAGTCAGTCCCATTTTATTCCTGCTCTAAGAACTGCACCTACACCCTCATTCTCAACTTGCAGAGCAGCAGCCACCTGGGAACTCTCTAGATTTTTGGGCATTTAAATCATCAAACTGCATTAGGACAAGTTAATGCCCAGCACTTTTATTTACTGCTGGACTCATTTCTTCCCTTGTGGAGAAGGTACAAGCCCTTATCTGAGCATTACAGAGTAACAACAGCGATCAGGTGCTGGGATTTCACCCTCTCCCTGAAAACCAAACACGCAGCAGTTTGTGCTGGCATTTTTATGACACAAACTTCCACCAGCTTGTTGTCAGAGCAAACACTAAGGCAGCAAATCTCACACCCGAGTGAGGAGGGGGTTGGGAGGAGCTCTGTGCTGGCCACTCTCTCCAGGCTCACTCCACAGCTCAGTGCCAAGGGAACAGAACCAGCTCGATGGAGCCGTTCCTGCCCAGCATCCAGGTCCAGGGTGAGGCCTTCAGCGCAGCCTGCCCGAGGTACTGAATGAGCACTTCTCTGTAGAAATACAGTTGTGCCATTCTGCACAAACAAAGCCAGGATGGCTGAGCTGAAAGAGATTCTCTTGCATTTTTCCCCTCACAGTGTCAACAGGGTTCCTGGACTGGCTCCTAGTGCAAACAAAGGCCTCTGAGTCTTTGAATTGGAACTGAATACAAAGAACACCACTATCAGATTCCCAAAGCCCAGAGGGCTGTAGGAAGTCCAAAGCTTGGTTAGTACAGTCCTGATTCCAAATGTGCCTTTACAAAAGTGATTTCTCCTTTTTGAACAAGCCCAGCAGACACATACTCAGTGCTCTGGAGTGATCCGGGTTCCGGATTCCCTTGGCCCGCAACCGCTGCAGGAGCACCGTGGAGGAGAGCTGCTTCACCAGGTACACGGCCATGGAATAGTTCTGGAAAACACCAAACACATCAGAGCAAACCCTGGCTGCAGCACAGGCAGCCTGGAGATAGTTTGGTATGGGATTGCAGGTGGCAAAGTTCTCGGAGAAACCCTTCAGGAAATTCACGGGGCTGGAGTTTCAGAGGCAACGAAAGTGACTTCACACTTCACTGAGGCTGAGATGCAAACCAGGCTTTTAAAACAGCATTTAGGACACTTCTGGAAGTTCTACATCTATTTCACACATGCAGCCTATCCCTCTAAACAGGGTAATTTTACATGGATAACGTACTGCCCGTGTGTCAGTGCACTGAATTTTATATGGATAATGTTCAGCACTGCACTTGTGGCAGTGGTTTAATTTTATATGGGTAATGTTCAGCACTGCACTCATGGCAGTGCACTGAATTTTATACAGATAATGTTAAATATTGCACTTGTGGCAGTGCATTTAAGGAAAGCTGTCAGTTCAAATATCATCAGAAGTTTTTTTTAATAAAAGCTTATTTTGGTTTCAAAATAGGAAAATGAGCAGTGATGCTTCTTCAAAAGATGCATCATCTGCAGTATCTGGAAGCACTGGTCATCTTCTCTTCCTGCACTCAGCTGTCTCTGAAATGTGAACTGCACCACCAGAGAAGAACAGGAAAAAGGCAGTTCAGGAGTTCAAGGGCTGAGAGGGGCCAAGATGTGCTCTGGAGACCCAGCCCAAGTCCCCACTCCCAGCCTGTCCAAGGGCTGGGTCACTTCCCCACCAGTCCCCACAGATCTGACCATGCCAAAGTTCCTTATCAGGGTCAGGAAAAGCCATGGATGCTCCCTTCTGCCTCTACAGGAAATCCTTTGGGATCCACGCAGGTCAGAGGCAGAACCCAGCTCTGTCAGGTCCCATACCTCAGGTGAGCCTTCCCTCATGGAATGAGCTCTTCCTGCCAGGGAGTTCAATTCATAGCCTGGATTTCTGAAGCTCTCATTTTTCTTACAATCTCCAAAAAAATCAGGTTATAAATGTCTTTCTAAAAATGTGATTCAGCAGCAACACCTCTCAATCCCCAGAATGGAAAGGACCAAATCTGTCTTCTCACATTAGGGTACATCAATTATTTTTTGATTTAAACATTGGCTAAACCTGGAGCTGCATTCATACAATTTAAATTGAAAAATAAAAGGCTTCCCCCAGCAACTGCCACACGTTTCCACTTAAAAAAATCCATGTAATTGTGACATCTCCCATCCTTTATTTAGGATCTGAAGGCAGGATTTCAGTGATATATCTCACCACAAAATCGCACAAATTGAAATAGCATCAGAAACACCACGTTTTAAATATTTTATTCTCGAAATGAATGCTTCTCACATCGTTAAAAACCACTACTGCTTTAACTTGTTTGTTTAATGCCTCAATTAGGAGAGAAGTTAGAAAAATGCTAATTAACGTTGTGAAATTATTTACCGACAGCTTGAATCTACAAAGGCAGGAACTTGCCCGAGGCATCCTGTACAGAAGGCTCTTGAAACAGATTGTGTAAAAATCACAATGAGGACTCCAGCAAAGGTAGGGAGCACCAGTTGGGACATGCAAGTGATTCCTGAGGGAAGGGGGAGAGAGGAACTCAAATTTTGTGCTGCACAGGCACAGCCAAATAAAAAATAATTCCTCACATTTCACTGTCAAAGTCTCGAAGAATCAGTTTAAGAAGGATTGTGTCTTACAGAATCGGAAGGGATCTTAAAGCTCACCCCATTCCACCCCTGCCATGGGCAGGGACACCTTCCACAGACCAGGCTGCTCCAAGCCCATCCCACCTGGCTTTGGACACTTCTGGGATCTAATGCTTACTTATGCCAGAAGTTACCCAAAATGTTCTTTATAACCGATTTATCTGTGAAACCTGAGAACCAGCCAGTTCCCAAGGGACTAACTCCAACCTGGGGCTCTTCTTGTCCCTAAATCCTGAATTCTGAATCCCTCAGAGCAGCATCCAGGATCCATCCACCTGCATGGAGGCACGTCAGCAGTGTCAACCAAAGCAGGCTGATTTGTAACTGCTTATTTCTGGTACCTGCAGTTCTCATTAGATAAAAGAGGATTTTTTACAAAAATCACTCAGCCATCCTTTATCCCATAATCTGAATGGAGATTGTTTTCCGCTCCACAAGAAATCCATCATGAAATACCATCCTGGTGTTTTATAACTGCCTATTGTGCCTGACTGGAGTGTAAGCATTTTTCCACGCTGGTTCAGGAATCCTGGGCTTTGCACGCTGACAAATTCTTGGACAAAGTTTCACCTCAGGACAATTCTGGGGACTTCTAAAAACAGGACGGGGGCAGTGGCAGCAGCACACGGTGCCTCTGGAATGCCCATCCAGCAGCTTTGCTGCCAGCACTGAAAGCAGCTCACTAATTCATGGGCTGATTTATTGAAGTCCCTTTTTGCAGCATGTTCCAGATTTAATTAGTCCAGTGGAACATCAGCAATTTTCTAACACCGGTTGTAACGTTCTCCCCACAGACACAAAAAAGTGATAAAAACATGAGGTTTTAGATCTGAAGGATGAGGAGAGCGGCTGGGAGAGGAGAAATGTAGGAAAGGCCAATGAAATCAGCTGGGTTGTGCTGTTCTGTGCCCACACTCACAGCTCTAATGCGCCACTCTGTGCTCAACGTCACCCGCTCCTTGCAAGTCCAAGCCAAGGTTTGTCAAGCCCCTGAAGTCAGGAAGAGCTTCAAAGTCTGAAGTTTGGCCAAATCAACAAACAAAAGGTTTAGAGGATGCCTTGATCTCTTTATCTGGGCCCTCCCTGAGCCACAAAGATTTGGGGGGGAGGGGGGAGCGAGGAGAGAGAGATCCCACCCCAAACGTGAGGGGGGGATCTGAGGGAGCACGTGAGGGATCTGAGGGAGCACGTCCCGACCGCCCGGCACCACAGAATTCCAGCTGAACAAGGACACTCTGTGGCTACCCCAGCAAGGATCTCCTGCACAGTTAAACCTGCTCATCTCTCAAAGACATACAAGAGACCCCAGAGTCACTCACTCTGCCAATCTCTGCAGTCCAGGACACGACGATGGTGTTGGGGACCGTGGTGGACAAGCGGACGAGTGAGGTAATGTTGATTGGTCGGCTGGGGCGCTTTGGTTCAACACCATTTTTGGTTGGTGGCAGATAGCCCTAAAAACCAAAAGATTTCATCTCTCAGGAAAAAGAATTCAACAGAGCTTTTGCCTCCTGCCCCTCCCACCACAACCCAATACACCTGGACCGGGCTCCATGTTTAATTCAAAGGGAGAAGGATCAGACGATAAAATACCAACTATTCTACAAGATCTTTCTCCTGACAGAAATCCAAAATCCTAACCCTGCCCACAGAATATTGAAGGCAACTTTGCCACCTCTCCTGTCTCAGCAAAACTAAACAAAAAAACCCCTAAACTTTGGACCAGAGGTTCTAAAATGCAATCCTTTTTCCTCTGCTCATGTTAATTTAAGACATTAAAGATTTTAATTAAGACTTATTTTTACTTAATAACAACATGTGATCTTGAAAAGGGAGTTTTCAACTTCCATCTTCATAAAATCACTGAATCATTAAGGCTGGAAAAGGCCTCAAAATCCTCAGGTCCAAGTTTTGACTGAACACCACCTTGTCAAGTAAATCCGAAGTCACTTTTGAACCCTTCCAGGTTTCAATCCTTAACCACTCTCCCAGGGAAGGAATTCTTCCTATTATCCAGCTCCTGCACTGGAGCCTGCCTGGCTCACACTGCCCAGCCCAGCCCAGCCCCTGTGCTGCCCAGGACTGGCAGCTGCTGTTGGGCAAACACCAAAATTTCCTGTCTTTTGGGAATTCATCTTCTGGATCTACTGGCTAAAACAGTTTCCTTGATCTTTCCATTCCAGCGCTCCAGAATATGAAAACAAAGGTAGGGATAAATTTTCAGGCTAATTTCTGGCAGATAATTCCTAACAGTGCATCCCAAAATGTGTATTGAAAGAACATCTTACTTACTGGAAGGCTGCATGGTTTCCCATTTACTTTCACACATAGATTGGGTGGGAAGTGATCTTCTTGTGGACAACTGGTTTCTGATAAACAAAACCTAAAAGCAAAGAGCTGCTATCATCTTTCACTTTTAAAGTGATTTAAAGATTGTCTTTTCCTGCAAGGAATTGTTCTTCCACTGAGCTATGAAATCATGACAAGTCTTGCTGAGCACAGTCTCAAATGATGTCAATTAAGCAGGAAAGCCCCCCAAAATGACAGAGGTTCATTCAAGAAGGCTGTAGGTTCCTCCTCAGATTCCTTGAATTCCTCAGCCTGACTCGTTCCCATAGGCAGGTTCCTGTCACAACAGACAATCCCAATTTCTTTGCTGCCTTTTCTCCAGCCTGACCTCTCCACGGTCAGACCAAGGTGTCACAAGTGACATTTTCCACTGTCCCAGCTGCAGTTCCAGCAAACCAGGCAGCTGCTGAGCACAGCCACGGACTCCTCAGGCCTCTGATGTTGAGTTTATTTACTGAAGTTCAAAGAGGCGCTTTTGCTGCTGGATCCCCAGCAGGACCCACCCTTCCTGCTCCCAGCCCGGCTCACGGACAATGGGCATTCCAAGGAGCAGCAAGAGCCTCTCAGCTCCCCTGGATTCCTTCCAGGGACCTGCCCCGTCCATGTCCATATCCCATCAGGGGCTGGATAACCAACCTGCTGCTCCCAAAGAGGGGGAGCTGCCTTCTGGCCCTGTTTTCCCTGATTCCCTCCTCAGCCCTTGGCCCCTCCCACCCCACCCGGCTGAGAGAGAGGATTTCATCAATTTGTGATACACCTGCCAAAACCCCCAAATTAACCAGGCTGTGATTCCCAAAGTGCCTAAAGAAGCAGACCTCGGGATGCCCATGGAATACTGAGCTTGGCATCCCTGCTAGGAAGAACAACCCTCCCTGCTCATGGATTCTTCAGGCCCAGGCACATGGAATGCAAACGTGGAGTTACAGGAAGGAGGATTCGCTGACAAGAAAATCAACCAGGATGAGGCTCTTCTCCATCCAGGAATTCCCAACCTGCTGGGCAGGATCTGAATCTTAAAATCCAACAGCAGCACAGGCAATAAAATACCTACCTTAGCTGGACCTGTACTGTGAAGTCACATTTGGTCCCAGAAATATCCCTGGAAACAAGAGAACGTGGGTTAAAACATCCTGTTTCCGCAAGAGATCCCTCAATATTGCAATACAGATTCCTTAAGAGTTTGCTGGAAGTTCAATTTATGGAAAACACTTCTTTTTTACCCCAAAAAAAGTGTAAAATACTTTCAGGTGTATGTAAAATGTACACCAGACTTTGATACTTGTGCTCAAACCACCACTCTCAAGACAAGCTCAAAGGAACAGTTTTTATTTTTCAAGGTAAACAAATAAATCCTCACCTGACCTATATAATTTCCTTTTTTTTGGTAAACTATGAAGTTCTGAGGGGTAAAGTACCACCTTTATAGTGAATTAACAGAGAAGGAAGGGCTGCAGGAAGCAGAATTCTGGATTTGCAGAGAACTTCGGGCCAGAGAAACCCACCCAAAACTCACTGGCGGTGCTGAATTCTCTCCTCCTCACCCTTTTGCTCCCCATACAAAGGGGAAAAGAGGAAATACCCCCCTCCCATTTCCAAGTTAGGGATATGGAAAGCTGGCTCCTTTGGGGGGTTTATCGGGATTTAAAGGCTGCTGGAGCTCACTCACATGGAACTGCTGATCTGCTGCACTTGCTGTGGCGTCAGCGCGAAGGCAAAGCAGGTTTCTCGAAATCTCTGACTGTTATCTGAGGCTGCAGGAGAACAGAGAACATCAAAACCAGCCCAGACAATCAGTCAATAATTGAAGAAAGTGTCTACATTTCTAACACACGTTTTTATGGCCAGCCCAGCAGTGTGAGGCACATCTGCTTCTCTGAACAGCTTTAGAGCCAATGAGGAAGTTGCCACTGAAAGCCTCCTGTAAATAAAAATACAATGAACAAACTTTATATGCCTATAAAGTGTACATTAAAATAGGGATGAAGATAACGGCAGAGCTCAGGCAAATCAAGGCTTTTTATCACTGTAATTTAATGTCAAATGTGCTCTGATATTAAAAAAAAAAATATCTTAGGACTTCTCATCAATCACTTTTTTATTTCCCTCACTGCAGCAGATCATGGCTTGGCCTGTAGAAGTTCACAGAGGGGCTGAAGCACAACATGTGGGACATCTCACAGTTCAGTTCAGTATTTTATGGACTGAAAGGCACCAAATATATCTGTAATAAGCCAAGAACTCATGAGATCTGCAACTATAAAATCTGATTTTGAAGCCTTTCCACTCTGCTGAGCCAAACACTGCTCAAGAGTAAATGCTCCTGCTGGAAATTAATGTTAAATATCTCTAAAATAGTGCTTTTAGCTAAAACTCAACCCTTCACAGGGCCACTGCAGCAATGAAAAGAGTTTTTTAAATAATAAATTAAAAGAAAGCATCACCTCCCCAGAGAATTACTCCGCACACTCACCAACACACACCCAAGTGCACCTCGCAAGCAGCTTTCCACTCAATCTCATTATTCTTAATAACTTTATAGGGTTCTGAATAAACATCCAGTGCACTGAACACTCGACAAATTTACCCTTTTTTGGTTTACTATCATGCACTTCTTGACTCATCCCTGAGTGACAGCAGAGTGAACACTTCAGGGTGAGACTTGAGAGATTTTGTTCCAAACAGCGTGTGGTGGGCTGGAACCAACAATAGCGAAGGCACTGCCTGAGTATAAATATTACCAGCAGCAACCTCCCAAAATTACATCTCTATCCATCCTGCCTGACAGTGCTGCAAAATCCTTCCATTTATTCCACTACTTGCTGCTGCTCCCAAGCTGGATGAGCAGGAACGGGGAACAGAAAGTTGCTGCTTGGAGGAGCACAGGGAATCTTTGGAAAAGCATGAAGTTTTATAAAGAACTTGTATTTTGAAATGCATACATTTCCTCCCAGCCAGCGCAGCGAGCACAATGTCTGCAGGAAATACAAACACAATGTGTACAATTAACAATGAAAACCTGCTTTCACACGTGCTCCTCGATAGAATTTGACACCTATTTTTAGCTATAAATGGAAAGATCACCATTACAAACTCTAATTAACAAAAGTTGAATTAGCAAAGCTAATGCACTGCAGAGAAATGAGGGAATTCCAGTTATTATTTCCGAGTTTTCCATAGTTTTATCTGCTGGGTTGATTTTTCTCCCAGGTAATATTTGCTTTAGCCTGGAAATTGTCAACTTTGGCTTTATTAGAAAAGTCCTGGAAGGTTTTTTGGGAACTTTTGGTGTGAACTCCAGCACTTTATTAATTAAAAACTGCTGAGCATTTAACTAATGCCACCTTCATTTAAAGCTTAATTATCCAGAGAAGTCAACCAGCAGCTATCAAAATTCTAACCCTGCCTTTCCCACGCTTTTCCCTTTCCCCTGCCCATCTTTGTGCTTGGTTTGGTTCTGCAGCAGCTCCAGTTTAGGGAATGCAGCAGGGAAATGGGCAAACAGGAGGAACTGGAAGTGCGTGCAGCAGGAAAACTGTGACACAGTTTGGTCCAGAGGTTCACATTCAATCCTTTTTCCCCTGCTCATGTTGATAGAAGATTTCTTTTTACTGAATAGTGATATGAAAAGAGGGTTTTGAACTTCCATATTCACAGGATCACTGAATTTTTAAGGTTGGAGAAGACCCCCAAGATCACCAGGTCCAGCTCTGACTGAACACCACCTCGTCAACTAAATCAAAACTTGATTTTTGAGCCCTTCCAGGGTTAGTGATTCCACACTTCCCTGGGGAAGCTGTTTCAATACTTAACCACTCTCCCAGGAAAGAAATTTCTCCCAATATCCAGCTGTTGTACTGGTCAAATTAAAGCATTTATACATTTAATTGGGAGAAAATGTAGAAGGAGATCCCTGAGTGCTGCCACGGGAGCTTTCCCCATTCCAGCTCTCCTCACAGTACATGCCAGGACAGAAAACAGCTTCTGCTTCAATCAAAAACGAAATAAAAAAACCCCTTGGACATTTCTTCTTGAGATTTGGGTGGTTTTTTGTCTTTTCAGTGTCTTTTGTGCAGTTAATGTTGCATCCTCAAAGAGGAGACTTTGCAAGGGCAAGGAGTGACAGGACAAGGGGTAATGGGTTTAACTGAAGGAGAGCAGGGTTAGATGGGATACTGGGAAGGAATTCCTGGCTGGGAGGGTGGTGAAGGGCTGGGCTGGAATTCCCAGAGAAGCTGTGGCTGCCCCTGGATCCCTGCAAGTGTCCAAGGCCAGGCTGGCCGGGGCTTGGAGCAGGCTGGGATAGGGGAAGGTGTCCCTGCCCATGGCAGGGGTGGGATGGGACTTCAGGCCTCTTCCAACCCAAACCCTCCTGGAACTCTGTGCTGTGCCCTTGTTTTACTGACTGGGAGCAAAGCCTGGGAGCTGCTGGATCCCTGATTCCAGAGCTCTGATTCCCTGGAAAGCAGCACTGCCACCCCCAAGCTCTCCATACGTTGTTTTGTGTACAGCCCTTGCTGTGATTACCACGGGAGCATGGCCAAATTGCAAAGAGGAAAGAAAAAAACCTGTTAATTAGGCAAAGATGCTCCAAAAGGCAATCAAAATATTTCAAAACTCTTGACAGACTGAGCAGAACAGGCAGAGGAAGATAGACCAGAAGCTACATTAAACTACAACCGAGTTATGGTCAGGCTCCTCAGCTACTCTGAGGATACCACTCTGCCCCTTGGATGTGTAGTTGCATCTAAAAGGGAGATGAAATCTGGTTTTTCTTTGTGGCTTTCTCTAATCTTCTCCCTTATCAGCTTTTCATGCCCATATCTAGTCCTTCTAGATCTGCTTAGCCTACAAATGATGCATGAAAATCCCAACAAACCACAAGAAACAGAGCTCATTTAGCAGCTTTTCCATGAAACACGGAGCTTCCATCTTTATCTCTGGCTCCAACTCCTCTATTCCCAAAGACTTGAGATTTTCCAAGGCAGAGACATTGGAAATCTGGAATTTCAGAGCGCAGAAAGGCTGACAGATTTCTATTAATTCATCTGGTGTATCTGCTGTGTTTAAAACACCAAACAGATCCTGGCAAGTCAAGCACATAATTTAAAGTTCTGGAGGATGATTAAAACCAGAAACATGCAAATATATCGTCTTAGACAATAAAATCATTCTGATGGCTACAAACACAACCATGCCCTGCAAACAACCATTATTATTTAACAAAAGAAAGGTAAAAATAGATCTGCAATTGAAAACCAAGTGGATGAAAATAGAATTTATAATCCAATAAAGCTGGAATCAAGCCAGGACAACAGAGTTAATATGAACATTCTTCAGAAAGATGCCAGGAATGTTTTTTGGGGGTTGGGTTTGTTGTTTCTTTTCCATAACTATGATTTATTAAACATGAAAACACTTTCTTTAGCTCTCTCTGAATGGAAAAGAGCTTGGAAGAGTCAAGAGTGCAAAATGCTTAAAAAGTTACAGAGTTTCTTCTCCCAAACTCTTCTTTTCCGAATTCGCTCTCACCACCATTTCCTGAATTACTCCAGGTTTACCTCACTCCAGGAATGATCCAAACAGCACCTGGGGTTGGTACAGATTAACTGAGGGACACAATTGTGCCTTGCTGGTTGAGGATTTTCTTAAAACATTTTACTCAGGTAAAAAGTTTTCAAAATTTAAGGGAAAACTGTTTCAATATATGGCATCCACAGGGCCAAAACACTTTAAATCCTATAGGAATATATATATAAAAATATATATATATACACACACACTGTATATATAGGTGTGTGTATATATATATATTACAATACATGTACATACACACAATCAATAGATCACCTATTTAATAAACAAAAATGACACAGAAAAGGCATTTTCTACTAATTCTGCTCTTTATTTTGGAAAACCCCTCCAGCACCAGAGTGAAAAAAAAGAACCCATCTTGAGTGGCTGCATTTTCTACAGCTCTAAAAATATTCTGTTCCACCTCACCAGTACCCAGGGCTAAAAATAGCCACACAATCTTTCTGCAGTAAAATACCTCTTGCTGTCTTGAGAAAAAGCTACTCTCTGAATTTCCATTCAGGCACAAACACCCTCAAATCTTTCATGAATTTTCTGGGATCACAGAGCGGAGGTGGTGATGCTTCCTAACACAGCTGACCAATAAACTGAGGTTCATCTTCCCACCATTATCACCCAGTGCAGCTTATTAAGCTGGAGGGAATATATTAGAGAGAGGCTTGGACTGAAATTAAGTTTGTACTTTACACCACAGTTGTTACCTACGATACCACTGAATGGGCCCTTTCCCAATGATTCCCAATAATTGTGTTGATTTCCAAAGGCAAAACCAGTTGTGTTAAGGAAGAGTATGAGCAGTAGAGGAAATTTTTGCTGCATGCTATAAGAAAAACAAGGGATGCCTAATTGGTTATTCACTAACCTAACAGTCTGGATTAGCTACATTTGTCAAAATATTAACCACAAATACAGAATAGCTGTCTGGAACTTCCTCATGAGGGGCAGCTCTGCTCTCTGTGACCAGGCACAGGACGAGGCAAGCTGAGTGAGGGGTTTGGGATGGAGTTCAGGGAAAGGTTTTTCCCCTGGGGGTGCTGGGCACTGACCAGGCTCCCCAGGGAATGGGCACGGCCTCGAGGCTGCCAGAGCTCCAGGAATGTGGGACAACGCTCCCAAGGATGCACAGGGTGGGATTTTGGGGTGTCTGTGCAGGACCAGGAGCTGGACTGGATAATCCTGCTGGGTCCTTCCCAACTCAGGATATTCCCCAATTCTTGCTTTTCCTCCCCAGACAGGTGAGATGCCTCATTTTGCTTTTCCTTTAAACAACAGAAGGCATCGCATCAATTTATGCTCAGTCCTCTATCAAATATCACTGCTGAAAATTTAATCCCTGCCTCCCAACCAGAAAAATGACTGTGCTTAGAGGAGGGCACAGAAAACATGAAGTTTTGAAAATGTTAAAATGCAGAGAGGCTTTGAGCCCTGCTCCAGGGCAGCAGAAGGCAGGAAATCCGTAACACAACACCACAGCACGGCTCCTCATCGCTCCGGCTGTCCGGAGCCTCCTGGATCGCTCTGCCCAGGGCTCATTTATCCAGCTGTGTTTGGAAGCAGGAGCCAAGGCTGGGGTTGAGCTCTAATGGCTGTAGGGAAGCACGATCCAAGTGGGTCTGTGGGAGAAAAATGCTGAGAGGATTCACCTTACTGGGGGATCTCATCTCAGGCTGCACCACGAGGCCTTTAAAGCCACCCCAATTTCTGGAGTTCCCGGGTAACCGAGTGTTTATTTACACATCAACACTTCCTGCCTCTGAACCACAACCTCTCAGCCCCAAGCTCTGTCATCTTCTGGAACCAGCAGTGCTTTCAAACCACCACCTACCATTCCCTGCACTTCCTGCTGCCCTTAAATGCAGCTGCAGTGAGCAGGATGGGGCTGGGCGCAGCCAGATCCCTCCTGGAGCCACCCTCTCCCTGGAAAAGCCTCTCAGCCATCACTAAAGCCACGCCAGCCCATGCCGAAGGAGGGCTCTGCATCCCAATATCCAATATTTGACATCCCTCAGCCATGTCCTGCACAAGCTGTGGGGTTCAGGAGCTCTGAGCTCATGTCCAGCACCAAGAGAAATCCCAAATTCCCACTGCTTTTTGTCACACCTTGGCCATTCCACTTCATTTCCATCACTTATCACAACGGATGCTGCATCCTCAACCTTTCAAAACACTCCAAAACTACTTGAGGGGAAGCATTTTAGTAAACACCCAAATCCTTCTTTCCTTGATGAGCTCTTCTCCCACCTCCACAGGTCACAACTGTGCCCACAAGCAGCCCGAGAAAAGTGAAGTGACAGGACCATGTTCTCCACCTTAGAACAGATGAAAAACTGAACCCTGGCTCTGGTCAGCTGCTGCATTTATCCCTTCAAATCATTTTTAGATTCTGTTCAACTCACAGTTAATCCTCAGGAGGAACAGGCAGAGCCACCCTGGGGGTGGGAAAGGAAGGGAGTAAAGAGATGTGAAGGAGCTTATTTGAAATTGTGCCTAAACATATATATGAAAATAGCCTGGAAATACTCCAAGGGCTACAATTAATCCATAAATATTATGTATTTTATAACTCTTTCAGATATGTTGTATAAACAGAATACAGAACAGATCAGCTGGAAATTATGTGCAATTGGACAGACACTTATGTTTGATTATTCTTTAAATCACTCATGGCGTAGAGCATTTCTGAAGACCTGCAGGAAGATTAGGGGACACTTCCATGCCAACATTCCATGCCCAAAGTCTCCACTCTCCCAACCCACCTCTGTGGATGGATTCCAACTCTCCTCTCACCCTCCTAGGGCCGTGGATCTCCACTCCACATCCATCATTTTTCCAGAGCGAAGGAACATCACTGGATCCCCCTTACTCAAGTTCAGCCCCTCGATTCCTTCAGACACCTGAATTATGTCCCACAACTCAAAAGCTGCTTTCATGCCTCAGTAATTTAACTTTTATTCCTAAAAGCACCAAGTCAGACACTTCAAAGGAGCAGCACCAAGTCAGCACTGTCACCTCCCTGCATGGATCACAGTTCTGGAGAAGTTTTCCTCTCAACAAGGAAGTTTCTTTCCTCAGGCACAGCGCGGGATTGTTGGGATGTCCTGCGCAGGGCCAGGAGATGGATTTTGTTCCCTGCTCCTCCTGATATTTTATATTCTCTATGGTTCCGTGGAAGCCAAGTGGCTTCCCAGCTCCATTCACAGCAGAGCAGCTGTGTCTAGAAACATCCACATCCTGTCAGGGCCTGGAATCTTGGGACATCCACATCCTGTTGGGGCCTGGAATATCGGTGACCTCAGCTCTACGCATGAGGAGATTGAGCAATCAGCTGAAGAGAGCCTCAATAAATGACACTCCTTGTTTTTAGCACAGGAGTTACCCAGTTGGTTAAAGCTCTCTCAGACTTTAAAGAAACACTCTTGACTGTGGAAAGCTTAACTTGAGGCCCAGCGCACGCAAATCCAAAAGAAGAACCCCAAGTGCACTGTAATTCCAGTGCAGCCCCAGCACAGAGCTAATATTTCACCCCCTTCTTGCACAATGAAAAGCTGCAGGGCCGGAAGTCAGAGAGCTCAAAGCTGAGTTGAGAATATAGTGTTTTGTTGAACTTCCTCCCACAAAGTACATTTCAAAAAATAATAAACACAGAAGACAGTAAAAGCGTGACTTTCATATAAACCGTAACAGCAATTGCACAGAGCAAGAGATCAGCTCACTGATAGAGAAAAAGGAGAAATACTTGCCAAGCAAAACTTTCTTGTTTCCAACCCAGCTTTCTTGTGCACTGAATTGTTTAATTGTTTAATGGCTGTACCTTGAACTGCAAGCACCCTAATGATTTCAGGCAGCTCGGTTGCAAGGTCTGGCTCCATGTCCAAGGCACCAGGATCACTCACAGCCAAAGGAAATTCATGGTAAGTGCAGGTCAGGAGAACAAATGCTGGTTGGGGAACATGGACTCAATCCCTGAGGGGGAAATTCTGCTGCCAGGAGAAATCCTGGTGGTAGAGTCCAGAAATCAAGAAATTAAACTGAGACCTCCATCCAGAGAAGCCTCAGTAGAGGCACTGGAAGCTCTGATGGTACCTGGAGTCTGGAATTCTCCTGGCTCTGAGGGATAATGACTGATTCGTGCCTCTTCCTTCCAGGAGGCTGCAGGTAAAAATTCTAATTCCTCTGGCTCTGATCCAACTTTCAGTGAGTGCTGTGTTCATATCACTGAGAGCTGAAGCACAGCAAATAAACTGCAGGATGATGATCCTTCTGCCATTTGGACTGATTTCAAAGAGGAGGAGAGCTCACAGCCTCTTTAATCCTTTCAATTGGAAAAAAAAAAGCTTCATTCCCCTTACAGGTAAGTGAAGGCCCCTAAGCCAGTTAAAATGTTTTTTGGAACGACTACACAGCTGAAGCAATTAGGAATGACATTTGCTGTAACAAGACACATTTTTAAGATGTTACTTAACTATCTCATGTCCCTTCCATAATAATCTGGCAAATTCTGGTCCTTGTTACTCACAGTAAACACACTTCACCACACAAAAGAGATCTTATCTGTGTGTTAGGAGTTACTTTTAGAAAATGTGCTTAAAAAACAACCAATTAGCAACGTCTGGGCTCTGGGGGCTGGAAATGGGAGAATTAAGTGAGAGCTGCAGCTTCACTTGACAAACAACCTAAATTCTCCTCTTTAAGAGATCCTATTAAAAAACAACAGAGAAGCACAGTAATAAGGCAACTTGCATGCATTCCACCAAGGCCAGAGTGGACAGCTTTTCCTCCAAAAATAAAAAAGCCATAGAATCACTTCAAATGGTGGTTAACCACGGCAGAGAGCTCAGTGCACATTCACCCACCAGCACACATTTCCAGAACAAGGAGCCTTCCTGGCTGGCTTGGACACAAACCCATCCCATCTCGATGCTTTCTCCACTTGGCAGTGAGGGTGACTAATAAAATGTGGATCAAATTCAACAGCTCCACAGCAAATGAACAAATGTCTCTTTGTCTCACATCAGCAATGCCCAAGGAAGGACTGGACGTGGCACTCAGAGCCTGGGCTGGTGACAAGGTGCTGATCAAAGGTTGGACTCCATGATCTTGGAGGGCTTTTCCAATGTCAGTGATCCTGGGATTCAGCCAGCCACGCTCAATAGGTGCTGGTGAGAAGGGTGCAGATGGATAAATCCTGCATTCCATGAATCCAGCCCAGCAAGCAGCCAGCATCCACGTGAATCCTGGGCCAGAGCCGCACTCAAGTGGAAGGAGGTAACATCTATTCCCTCCTGTTCCTGACGTTACAAATCAGAGTTAGCAGATTTCATTTCCTCATCCGTTCCTCACATTAGTTGTGTGCTACCCACCCACCCAAAGAAATATTTGGGTACAGAATGCCTGTTCGAGTTCCCTGCTGGGCAACTCCCTGCCCTGAGGCTCTCCCCAATTACTGCTTCTCCAATCAACCATCACTTCTCAAAGGGACAGAAAACGATAGCAAACCTTCCCAGCTGGACTTGGGAACAACCAGGGGCAATCTCACCCAAGGATGTGCTTTGCCCAGTTTTAGGTAATGACTGTCATCCCAGAAGGATCTGAAACTTGAATTAGACAAATTCTCTCTCGCACACACATTTTCTTTCTCTTCCAGTAGGTTCTATTTCAAGCAGGCAGAGAATTATTCCAAACCCCACATCAGGTCATCAGTTCATCCTTGTGGGGGAGGGCAGCAGAGTAAATTCAAAAGTTCTTTATCCCTATCCCATGAGTAATCTGATGGGAAAAAGCAAGCAGGAGATGCTGAAACGCTGGCTGAATGCCAGGTTCTGAGCGTCTGCAGTAGGATCTGCCAGTGGAAAACAAACCAGGGAACCTACACATTGGACACTTGAGGAAACCCACACTGCTGGCAGCAGCGAGAAGGGTGCTCAAACCATCTGGGGCAAATATTCTACAAATCATTTCAGACTTTGCAAAGTATCAGTAATCAACAGAGAACACGAATCCAAGTCTGAACAGGGTGGTGAGGCCCTGGCACAGGGTGCCCAGAGAAGCTGTGGCTGCCCCTGGATGTATCCAAGGCCAGGTTGGACAAGGCTTGGAGCAGCCTGGGATAGTGGAAGGTGTGGGGATGGGACTGGATGGGCTTTAAGGTCCCTTCCAACCCAAACCATTCCAGGATTCTGTGATATGCATGGACACTGCAGCTCTTCCCTCAAATGCTCAAGTAAAAAGGTTTTTAACAGGATTGTTTCAGACAAACAGAATTCCCATACAAAACAAAAGCCCCCAACACTCCTGAAGTTAACAGAAAGGACAGGGATTGCTTCCAAAGGTATCTATCCGCTTGGAATTTCACTTCCTTTTTCTCACCCTGACACTGCACAAAGGGGAAAAATATCCCATTGTCCATCAACTCCTGAGGCACTGAGACCTGGCAGGGAGTGAATTACGATCCCTGCATTTGGGGCTGGCCTGTCAGATGGAGAGCTGACAGCAAAGTGCTCTCCCCACATGCAGGAATCAATGCACACCATCATTCCTGCACTGGAATGTCTTGTGGAAATTACAGCCTTATTTTGAAGTATTTATAATGGAAAAGCAATGAGACACATACCAAGTAGCTAATTAGCTCACACCACCAGCATTGCCTGGAATGGTTATTAATCAATTAGGGTTTAGATTAAAGCTAAATAGATACAGTGCACCTCTGGAAAGAATACCTGAACCAGAAGATTAAATTACCAAAAACTCTCTGCTTTTCCTTCAATTACAGCAGCTAAACCAAAAAAATATGCAAGCAACCGTGCCAGATCCTTTAGAAATGCACAGACAACCCTCAGCACTCACACATCAGGCCTCCCACATCCCCACAGCCCTTCAGACTGTCACTGGAAAGTACCTGCTCAGCTTTGTTTACAAGGGATTTCTTCTGCAAAGGACTTTTTTTTCTCACTCACCCACCCTCTCTTCCCAGATCTCCTCTCACAAATCTGCTCCTCCAACCAGCAGTGAATCTTTCCTGGGGTTTCAAGCCAGCAGAAGGTTCCACGAGCAGCCCCTCAGAAATCACCAGAACTGTTGCATTTAGGCAATATTTAAGAGTATTAAAAGTTAACCATGCTGTGAAGTGCTACGTGGAGCCAGAGAAATCACACATTATATAATGCTCTGGAAGCAGCAGATCCTTCTCAGCAGCTCCACCAGTAATTTATACCTTCATACAAAAAATCAGTTGCAAGAAAAGTAGCCACAACTGCAAAAGAACCACAAGCCTCCCTAAATTCAGATGTTCAGACTGTAATGGATCCAGCAAATTTCCAGCCTGGCATTCCTTCCCTGCACAGAAGAGAAAATTTTAGAAGCTTGATGGATTTGGGGGTAGTTTTGTTTAGTTTGGGGGTTTTTTTTTAATAATGAAACTCTGTGGTTTATAAGAACTACTGAAAGCAGACTGGTTTTTTTTTTTTTCATTTTTTTCTAAGATTTAGTTTGCTTCTTGTCAAAGTCCCCCCTTAAAAATAACGGATGTTTAAACCATATTTAGAGGCTCAGCTAAAGCAACTAATGAGTGTTACGTAAGACGTCTCTCCATGTAGAACAATCTGTTCCAAAAGTTACCAAAAATAGCAATTCTCTAAACACTGGTATGATGCAATATTTAACCAGTTGCTGCACCAGCAGCTGAATTGGGCCATTATTCCCCAAACACCACCAAGTGTTGGGACGAGGTTTTCTTACCTAGGCTGGTGGGTTTGATCAGCTCATCCAACAAGTCATAAAAAGGGAGTTTCTGCAGTTTGATGTCGGGGTGCACGGGGTGCAGGGCCGAGGTGAGGTGGGGCAGTTCCAGTTCGTGTTTAGGTCCCAGGAGTGACACGGGGAGCAAGGGGGACGTGGCGGGGTGGCCGTCGTAGCCGAGCTGTGGAATGGTGGATGGCGACAGCGTGGCCGGCATGGAGCTCGAGTGCACACTGGGGATGGACAGGTCTGCTGGGGTCATGATTTTCTGGGGGAACCTTCTCCTATAGAGTTCTTTGATTTTCATCTGGACGGCGGGGCTGCAGCCAGCCTTGAGCAAGTGCAGGGCTTTCGTCAGCAGTTCGTGTTTGCGGCCGTGCTTGTTCCTCCCCGCGTAGCCCAGCAGCACCTGCAGTTCCGAAACTCGAAGGCTCATAACCATTTGCTTCAAAGAAACAAAACAAAGAATTAATACTCAACTTCCAGCATCCGCAGCAACACTAGAAAGTGCCTGAAGCCCATTAAGAGTGAAGGCACGGCGCCACTGCTCTGCCCCCTTTTACAGTGCTCACAGGTATTTATTTTAAAGTCTGCAATGAGAGATTTTTAAAGGCATTTCCATTCTGTGGGGAAAAAACCTGAGAAAAGGACAAGTTGCCAGTGCAAAATAAAGGTTGTAACTCGAATCATTTTTTAGTCACTTGCTAGAATCTCTGATGCTAACTATTTTTTATTGCTCTAGCTGGATGTAAAAGAAGTTATACGTTGACAATATCCAAGCTGTGCCAATCCTCAACTCCAGACACCCCTTCCAAGTGCCTCCCTCACTTTCTGCCATGCAGCAGAACTAATCCACACAGGTTCAAAGAAAGGAGATCAATGACATTAAAAGTAGAGTGAATATAATCCCACTTGTGTGCAACCCCATGCCATCATTCCTGGGTTAAAGGAAACTTCTTCCCATTCCATCTCTGCGCTTCTCCCATCAGAGCTGCATGTCCTGTTTCGGATGGGGGAGCTGGACTTTGCCTTCTATTAATTAGCATCTTCATTAACACAGCCACTCAGTGTCTCCCAATATGATCTAATGAATCAAACTGGTACAACTTGTCACCTGTTTCACTTCTCCAGGAACTGAGAAAAACACTTCCCAAACCAGCGAAACCAGTAATCACCAGTGCGCATCAGCAAGGCAGGCAGGAGCCAGAAAATCAACTTCGGCACCTGGTTTTTATTGAAAAATATATTTTAGCACTTGACAGCAGCTTGTTCATCATCAGATGGCCTGAGACATCAGCTGGAATGATGATATCCCTGCAGAATTTTGGATTCCCAAGGAATCACAAGGAAGTGAAATGCCTAAAGCCCACTGACATGACTGGCTGCCCTTCTGCATGAAATACCCTGAATATTTTGTAGTCAATCCCAAAAGATCCAATTCCAAACAATACTTGATGTAAATATTTGGGACCAAAGCACCTAATTCAGCACACGAGGGTTCTGCAATTTCCCAGCCACTGAAGGATGGAGGCCCAAACCAGAATTTCCATTTGGAATCTCTGCATTTAACTACAAATGCTCCCATCCTCTCTGGTCCTTCAAACTGTGCAAGGCATTCATTCAGTCTCAAACACTGCTCTGATTTTATTCACGTTCATTCTTAAACCTGAAGTGCCAAGATTAGAAAGGTGCTGCCCCTGGCTTTAGCACAACCAGCCTGAAACTCCCATCACTTCCTCAAAGCTCCACCACCTGCAAGAGATCTTCACTGCCCAAGTGTCCACAGGAGGTTTTTCCCTCCACTGAAACTGGTCCTGTTATTTAAAAGCCCTGAATGAGATGATTCACGTCTTCAATGAGGTTTGCATCAGCCACACTGAACTCAAGTTTGCCACAAGATTTCTACTCTGCTGAACCACAGCACCAGAGCTCAGGAATCTCGCTGCTAATCCTAGATAAGCCTTGCTGCAGCCTTCCACAAACCCTTTGGGTAGAAATGGAGTTGGTTTTTTTCCCCAAGAACTTTCTTCACACTTAACTGTGGGACTGTCACAGAGCTACTAATGAGAACAGACGAGGTACTTGGTAAGAAATGAAGATGTCTTAAAAGAATAAGGCATTTCAGTTCCAATCTGAAGTGTTGACAGCTGAAAGGAAAGTGAAACAAATAGATCTGAAACATGGAAAAACACTATTTATAATGCTTTACAAACACTTCTTCAACAGAATGAGTAGTTAGAGCTGATGGGTTTAATGCCATGTGTTGGGTTGACCCTGAGTTGATGGACAGTCTTTAAGACCAATTACGCTTCTCACAATTTACATATTTAAACCGCACGGAAAGGCGGGACTTCCCCTTTTTGGTCGGAGCTCGCCTGCTGGAAGGTGGGGGGGCTCCGAGCCTCCCGGCCGGCCGGGCCGGGGCCACTGCCCCTTTCCCCTTTCCCCCTTCCCCCCTTTCCCATCGCCGCGGCACGGACCCTGGATCACTGAGGGGGACTGTCCCAGAGCCGCAGGCAGCTAAAACCAGCCATGGACTGCTCACAGCTAAACCCATCCAGCGCGGCTTCTGGGGACAGACGGGTCCCTCTCCTCTCCATGCGGAGCCGGCGGAGCCGGCGGGAGCCGGCAGAGCCTCCTGTCTGCAGCCAGCACACTCCGTGCTGAACTGAAGAGGACACCACGCAGCCAGCAGCACAGAGGGAGCGAGGCTTTCCCCACCGTAAAGCCTGAACAAGAACACTCTTCAACATGGCGGCTTCAGAGTCAGAGAGAAAGAGAAGTGAGTCCCGTGGGACGGAGCTGAGCATGGCGACAGGAGAAAAGAGGGCGGTGCCGCGATTCTGGCGCGCAGCTTAAAAGAAACCTTCTTGCATGCCGTGGTAAGAAACGGTAATACCACAAACTGTTTGTCTCTTTAATCCATTTGAAGAACATGGGGGGGATGGAGAATCCTCGTGTGCCTATGAAGTTTGTGAAGAGTGCCTATGCCAGGCTATATAGAAGTAGTAAGAGGCTGTTAGAGACTTGTGGCGAAGGAAAGCCTCTGTGTGCAGGCCAAAATAACTTATCCTTAAAAAGATGAATAACCCCATGTGATGGCCCATGTTCTGTAGTGTGAAAGAACTGTGAAATTCTTCATGGGAGAGATGTTCTACACACAGCAGACTGTTTGTTTCCGGGCGGGTCTGCTATTGGTGGCAGTTTGGGAACCACGTGCAACTGGAGGAAAACCCTTTTTTCCTTAAGCATAAGAGAGAGACTTTTCAAGAACTGTAACACTGACTAACATCCCATGTTCTGTTATCCCTTGTGTGAGCTGGATAAAAGGAGAGAAGTGCTGGAAAGAGAGGGGGGGGGAGGGAATTTAATTTTGTTTTGTTGTTTTCTCTTTACTTTTAATTCTGTTAGTAATAAAGCTCTTTCATTGTACTGCAACTGTTTAAGGTTTGTGCCTGCTTTGCTTTTCTCCTAATTCTTATCTCACAGAAGGAAAATAAGTAAATAATATTTTGAATCAAAACCACTACATTTAATTGGTGTTTCCGCCCGGTTTCAAACTCAACCCGCTACATGCCATCACCATTAAAAGTCGCTTCCTGAACAGCCAGAACCTCTCAGAGCTTCACTCTGCTCTTGTTTTCTAATAAACTCACGGGCCCAGTTTGCAAAGAGCACAAGAGAATTAAGAAATAATTGAGGCAACAGAGAAGCTCCTGCTCCATGCGGGATGATTTCTGTTTTTAAGGTAAAGGCGAGCTGGAATGAGCATACAGAATGCAGGGTCCACGGTGGAGCCAGACCCAGAGACCAAAACAAACAAAATTCCCACATCTTCCCCACCCTGGCACATTCCTCGCACACGAGGACAAGAACAATTCTGTTTGCAGTGTTCAGGGCACCAACAGAGCCACCCTTAAAACCAGCAGTGAAGCCGTGTGGGTTCA
Organism: Corvus hawaiiensis; assembly: GCF_020740725.1. Taxonomy (NCBI): domain Eukaryota; kingdom Metazoa; phylum Chordata; class Aves; order Passeriformes; family Corvidae; genus Corvus; species Corvus hawaiiensis. The sequence continues at coordinate 11,911,296 of NC_063225.1, read as the reverse complement.
TTACAGCTCCTCACTTTATAGACAAACCCTTCCTCCACAGCAAAGGGAGGCAATGCCTTAAACCACCCCACCTTGCACAGGGCTTTGCTGGGGGATTGTGTCCCTCAGGGGCACCGGGAAGCCGAGCTGGGAAAGGTCTCGCACAACATGAACAGGAATATTCCTGTCCCCTCCTCCAACCCAGCCGTGTTTTATTTGAGGACACAACCCAGCTCCACCAGCAGAAATCCAAGCCCTCTCCAGGTTCCAATCCCTTGGTCCATGGCATCCTGACCCTGGAACAGGCAGGATAGTACAGCAGGGAAACAACCCAAGTGCTGCCAGACACACCAAGTAAATACATGAAAAAGCTGCAACTTGTCACGTTTTCTCTGTCACATCTCACCTCATCACAATTCCAACCCCTCGCTGGCTCAGTTGCAGCAGCAAAGCTGAAGGGCAAAGACACAAAGCGTTTTGCTTCAGGAAATCTTGCTTTTCTTTCCTGTTGCCTGCAGCAATTTAGTGAAAAGATCACTGGCACCTGCCAGGTACAAAGCCCACCACAAAGAGCCTGGCCCCAACAACAGCAAATACCCACAGCACAAATAACTGCCCCCACCTCTGGCTGCCGAGCAGAATCGCCAAAATGTTTGGACTTCTCTTTCCTAACAGGAACAAAAGTAACAAAACCACAAAGAAAAGCTGAACTGTTTTGGATATGCACGTTTTTCCCAAGGACTGGCTGCAGAGAAATCCTGCACGCTGCAATTGCAGGTGTTTAGTAATGGGAATCCCCATTCCTACACATATCACAGCAGCGCACAAGAAACTGATGCTATTTAGCTCTAAAAAGGTTGAGGTTTTTGCCACTCAGACTGGTTGCCAACAAACCCCAGCATCAAACACACATTAGTATTGTGCATTTTGGAACCTGTCATACTCAGGGAATACCCGAAACCCAAAGAGAGGACGAGGCTGGTGAGAGACATCGTTCAGAGAGTGAAAGAAGCTTTCCAGAAACCCGGCCTAGCTCAGGTTGGTGGCACATTTCTGTCCCGACTCCCTGTGAAGACCTTCCTGGAGTGAAGGAGGGAACTCTGTGATCTCTAAACACAATCTGACATTTCCTGCTCGACAACACAACACAACCACGTGCTGCTCCACCAAACCTGCATTAGTCATGGATTCCTTATCCGTGCTCCCTCTCCAAGTTCTCATCCCAACTCCGACACCACAGTCCTTCCCAAATCCCTCCGGGAATTTTGCTGCCATCAAACAAGTCCCGTAATTGTCTGCGTGAGGTGGGAAAGAAGCCAGGTTATTTTGCCACCTCCCAGTTTCCAACTGTGTCCAACCTGGGCCATTTTTCTGGCTGTGTCATCCCAAGCATTTGATGCCGTTCCCACTGCTGCAGGAGTAGGAGCATCCCCAATTTCTCTGTGTTGAGGAAACATTCTGGAACAACCCACCTGGGAACAAGGAGAATTCCCTGCTCCACAACTACTTCAGATAACCAAGAAGGTTTGGAAAAAGACAGTTAGAAGTTTATGAGAGTAATCCATGGGCAGCACTGACATCATTCCCCACTGCTCTCTGGTGCTTATCCAGAGGAAAGGGATGTCCTACCTACAGCTCTTTTCCAAAATAATCATTACATTCTTTTAAAAGCTATTAGAGATGGAAACTGTTTAAGGTAAGAATCATTTACTTCGATTTTCTCTGCAAGGGCAATAGCAGAGATGAAATCTTGGCTTTCCACACAAGCCCAGTTGTTCCACCCAAGGAAAGATTCCCAAACTGGGCAGATTCCCAGCTCAAGGAATTCCAACCCTTAGCACAGGTTAACAGGTCAGAGGAGAGAAAATTGTTTTCAGGAATTACATCTTGTCTCCATGACTTCCGAGAGTTAGGAATTAAGCTTAAAAATAAATAAAAAATAAATAAAATTTAAGTGTTGGTGCCTCTGGATAAGAAATTCCCTGGAAAACCTGTGGCTGGTCTCACAGGCACCAATTATTCAGGGGAATGAGCAAATGCAGGCAGGCAATATCATTCCTGGCGTGGAAAACACAGGGAGGTTTAAACTCTGCTTTGAAATGCAGGAAGAGGAGCTGCAAGTGCTGCTGCTGGAGAAAGATCAGACCCAGGTTATCTGCTGAGATCCAACACCACGCACGGGGAACCTGCATCTTCTTCCCCCCATTTTTAGAAGGGAGGGACTTGTCTGAGAGGTGAAAACCAGGCAGCAGCCAGTATTTATTTATATTTTTAATAAACTGAGCAGTGTCCACAGAGTGACGGACAAGACTGAGCATTTTTCACCCGTCCAGAAGCACAAGAACTGCCTGCAAAGCAAAACATTCTAATCCCACTGTTTGATCTGGATTTTTTAGAGAAGATATTTCTCCATCTCCAGTTGTCAGCCCCAGGATCTATGTGGAGAATCCTACAAGTTATTCCTGGATGTTTATGATAAGCAGAAGCAGGGAATAAGCTCCAAAACACATTCTAATGATTTGCCAGCACAACAAGAAGCATTTGGCTGGGGCCCACACCACATTCTGTGCCTAAAGCAATCCAACAGGTCCTCCCCAATCCTCCAAGCATTAACACGAAAGGTGAAGGGGGAAAAAAATAGGAATGAAAAGAAAAAAATCACCTCAGACCCCAGACAAAAGATGGAAGAGAGTAAGTAAAAGGAGAAAAAAAAAGGGAGATCACCTGTTTATAAACAGCAACTTCAGGCAGTGACAGTAAATTTCTTGTTATTAAAAACACAGTGATTAGCTTTAGTGATCTTTTAGTAATTAAGAGTCATTATGACAGAAGAGAGCAGGCTCTGCAGCAAATTCCTTCGAAGGTGAAGGACAACACAAATGGAAATTTCCCCCCTATGAAAAAGGAATTCCATAATCACTTCCAAAAGGCAGGTAAAAAAATAAAAATTGGTCTTTTTCTCTCTCTAATAAAAGCAATGAGGAAGTGTTAGATGAGTATGGAAATGGTTCTGAATTAATCCCACTAAACTCCAACCCCCAGCTGTAAAAATACAGCTCCTGCATGCTCTGAGCAGCCTCTTTAACCCCTGAGGGCAATTTTCTGCAGAAGGAACCTCTCCACACTCTGACTAAACTCTTGGCTTCTTGGATATTTAAGATTTGTGAAACTGAACAATCAGGAAGGTAAAAATATCTCCATTTTTAATAAACCACATTCCCTAGCCCTAAATTCCACCTGCAAGGCTCACCAAGGAAGCTCTCAAGGCTGAACTATAAAAACTGAACTCAGTCTCCTGAAAATCTGCAAGAGGGAGTGAAACAAATCCCGGGAAGCTCGAGTGCCTCGATGACAGGCTGTGACTTCCTGCATTTGTCTCAGGCAACCAAAACAGCCACAGGTTGAAGTCCCTGTAATTCAAACCAGAGGGGAGGCAAAGGCACAGAAGAACGGTCATAAATATGCAACATCCTCCAAGCTTTAAGGAGGCTACTGGCTTTCATCAGGAAAAACTCTTTTTGCTGGGGTGGGACCTCCGAGGCTTTGGGAATGAAGGCAGCACCAAAGGAACAAGTACAAGGCAGTAGCAGGTACAAATATTATTTGCTTTTTGTTGCACACACAAGAGGATTGAGTATTTCTTAGTCAAAGAAACCTCTATTTACACGGTGTATCAGTGCTCATAAAGGAGGGGTGGTAATTGTAGGAGCAAATCTACTCATCTGAACAGCTGGCAAGAAAAACAGGCTTGAAACCAGTAAAAATCAGTCAACAAAATGCTGCTGGAAATGCCAAAACAGCCTGGGCAGAGCTGCTGATGGCACCTCCAGAGACCTGGGCTTCCTTAAGCTCAAACTGTATTCATGATTTTCCCCAAGCAATGCATTCCCTGCCACGGCAGCTGAGAAAGCACCCATAAAGCTGGAGCCATCAGGTGTTATTTACCTCTGCAGGCTCACAAACAAGAGATTTCCTTGTGAATCACACGGGTGCTGCAGATCTTTTAATAGAAACATTACGACCCTTGAACCAACCTGCCTGAACGATGAAGCTTTCTCAGCCTTAATGATTCTGTGATTGTGCAATTTTAAACCCAGATCCTACAACTTTAAGATCAGTGCTAATACTAAGAATCTGTCGGGGAGGAGATCATAAAAACTGCAGCAGTTCAGGTGGAAGCTTCTGGACAGGATCTCCCACCAAAATCCTTCTGTATGAGCCCATGGAAGCACATCACCACTGAACTTGGAATTCCACGGATAATTAATCCAAGGAATATTCTCCTCACCTGGTCCTGGCAAACACTTCTTCTTGTTTGTATCTATTACGTTGGTAAAACCTGCCTATCCCCAAATTCAGTAAGTTTCAGGAAGGTCAGTGATGCTGTTTCATACCTAAACACCAATAAATTCTGTAAATTCCAGCCAGAGCCCTCCATCTCATCCCACACCAGTGATGTCACCAAGTTCTTTGGGATGTCTGTCACTGCCTGGATTCAAAAACCCCACAGTGATAAAAGCACCAAAACTCAGTGACGAGTGACAGGATCTTGGAAAAGCAAACACAGAGGCAGCTCCAGCCCCCTGAGCTGCTGCTGGTAACAGGCAGAGTTTGGAATTTTCAACATAATCCCCGTGTCTTAAAGGTTGTCTTATGCTTTTGGCAGATGCTTGTGGTATTTTGCTGTGCTATTTAGAAATACCTTCTAAAAGCATTGACACATAAAACCTGGCATATTAGTGCAGGCAATTGCCCTTCTGGACCTCCATTCCAGCCCTTCTCCTACAGGTTATTTCCTCCAGGAGGGAGAACCAGCCAAACCAGGTGACCACACACCCCAAATTCAGTACTGAACACTTAACCCCGTGGGGTTTTTTTGTTTGGTGACAATGAGGATGCACCAACCATGCTGGGCAGAGATGCTGGGGCAGGGACTTGCTCCAGCTGTGAGAGATTTGTTAGGAAAAGTCTGCCAAGACTTAAGTCATGTCTAAAGTGGGCTTGATTTAAAGCAAGTCACATTTTATCTTAATCCGTAACGAAAGCTTTACCGGTCTCAGGAGACTTTCCCCGCTAGGTGAACGATATTATTACTTTTGGTATTAAATAAGGTTGCTGACACAGTGGTAATCTCCATTTTCTTGGAGACTCCAGGTTTTTTCAGCCATGCTCAAACTTAATTGTCCCTGGTGTCTTTCTCTTTGCAGCTGGGAATTCCTTTTGCTGGAATGATTTCCATGACAAGTAATGGCAGAAACACCAGTTTGGGAAATCCTGGCTCTGACACAGGAGCCTCTCTGCAGGCAAACAACTCACACCTAAGGCTAAGAGTGAACACAGTTATTTGGGAGAGGGTCATTGCCAGACAAATTTACTTTTTATTAAGAATATTCTTCACTGAGCCTTCCTGGCTGACAGAAGAGCCAACTCCTATGGAATGAGGAGCAGTGGAGCCCCAGCCAGCTGCAAACAGATGTGTAAGAGCTTCCTAAACACACTGTGTCCTCTTAGAATCACTGTGACAAAGGTTTACAGCGTTCTAATCAAGATATAACAACTGTTAGAGCACTCAGGAACAGTCTGAAATGCTGTCTCTTTGTATAAAAAAAGACAGGACCAAGAAGCCACGCGGGAGGTCACAAATTCACATTAATTTCCCTTCCCTCAGTGATTTAAAAAAATAAAACATCCACTTTAGAATCTACCACTAACACAAAATAAACTGTCACACCAACTCTCTGAGTGATCTGGGATTTACAGACAGGATTGTCCTGTCAGACTCCCTTCCAGCCATGCTTTCCCAACACAACCCCAGCGAACAGCTCTGGTTACTTTCTAAATATCTCAAATACCTGCATGAAGCACACGGAGCTTTTGCAAGTCAATTTTGAGGGAAAGCTGGAGAAGAATGCACCTGGAATTCAGTGAATGTACTCACTGCAACGTGGATAAAGAGGCAGCTTCCAGGAGCAGCTTCCAGAGCCTCTTAGCAGCAGGACACACACCAAGACCAACATTCCTACACGCAGGGTTTGATGTTTGCCTGCAAAGCTTTGTGAATCTCTGCTGCATCAACAGACATTATTACTTGGCTTGTGTTTGTCAACTTAAACAGCACTTGATTAAAACTAATTATTGCCGTAAGAGGTGCAGGTTTTCCTCCAAGATTTTAAAAGTAAAATCTTGCTATCTGCACCTTGCACAGTGATTTATTCTCCACGTGCTGTAAGTTATCACCCAGCGCTGAAAAATTAGTTATCCACTAAAACTTTGCTCTTAATTAGCTCCGAATGAGATAACACTTCAAGATATGAGATTATGCACTCAAAGATATCCAAACTGTCCCTTTTTTTCTCCTCATTCGTCCCATTTTCTAGGATGCAGCACAGGAGACAGACTACATCATCCCTGACTATTATTCTGGTATCTCAAGAAGGTTTAATTAAGAATCATATTAAATTTGGATACTGATTTGCAAAGTACTGAACAGCAGGGTGAAGGCAGTACATAATTGAATCTCATTTCCCTGAAAAGTAACCAATGGCTCTGTTAATGCCCCAAGAGAGGGGAAACTGCAAAACTGGAGTGATCAGCTCACAATTCACACTCGAAAAAGAAAGAAAACCCATGAAAGCCAAAACGGAACATGACAAAATAAATGGGTCCTTTTGGAATTTGAGGCAAACTTCCCTTCTGAGAAATGAATTCCCAGGGTTTGGGAACTGGTTTGGAGCCTGGGCCTTGTCAGTGGGTACCAGGGACCATGATCACCGTGGTCACATCCATCCCACAGGATGCACCAGGATGTTTGGTTGGGATTTGAGCTGGAATACAGAAAAGCCTCCAGTAACAGGTCAAAAACATCTTAAAATGGGGGAGGCAGGAAGGAAGGAAAGGCGGAAGGAAGGGAGAACAGGAAAACAACGAGATAAGATAAAACATCAGGTATGGGAAATAATAATTTACCACGAGAAGACTCCCCTTCCCAAAGGAAATAAATCTGCTGACAACAAATCCCTCTGAAATACACTGGCCAAACACCCCATTCCCTTCTAATAGCACTGAGAATAATAATTCATTACTACCAACAATTAGCCTGAGTTGTTATCACAGAAATGAGCCGAGGAGCCACAAGCTCCCACTGTGTCAATAAGCTGAGAACAAGGATTCCATCAAGCAATCACCCTGGCCTCTGCATGGTAAAAGCCAAGTTTAAAAGAGAGAGCTACTATTCCACATTTATTTCCTAAGGTCTTCAAACCCATGCACAGCAATTACGTCAGGCAGCCAAAGTACACAGCTTTTTTTTTTTAAGCAGTCCTATGGCAGTAAGTCATCAAGATTAATTAAAAGCTTGAAGAATCCTGAGAAATTGTCTTTTTACATTCCATTTTTATTCTATTTAAATAAAGGATTTGCACCTCTGAAATGGTTTTCCACTGTATTAGTTAAGAATGATATTGTTGTATTAGAAGAATTACTTTCTTTTTTATAGAAGCAGCTACCTGCAAACCTACAGGTTCAGGATTTTAGGTACCAGCACCAAGAAACCATGAGGCTGGAATTATTTATTGCAAGCAACAAGATGATATAAAATTAGCATTTACACATCACATATTGACACAGATTAATTTTAAAGTGCTAAAATATATTTTTAGAGAAATCAGCAGCAAAACTTCTGTGATGCAAATCCAAGCCCAGGTGAAAATCCTGGCAGGGAGAAGTTCAGCTCCCCCTGAAAACCTCCCTGAGCCCGTCCTCAACCCAGTTCCCAGCGCGGCGGACTGGGGATCCTGGGTCAGTCAGTTAATGAGACACGGATGACTTCTCTGGCTGCTGCTGCCAGCACTAAAGAATCAGGGAGACTGTCAGGAATCCCAGGGATTTCATTCCAAGAAGCAGCACAGCTTGGAAGGAGAGCGAGGGGGCGGCAGCCGTGCCAAGGCCTGAATGCGGATCCCGGGGCTGGCGCTCAAAGAGCCCCGGGCACAAAGAAAGGGAGAAGGGAAAGCAGGAAGTTCAGTTTTTCATATCACCCACAACGCAGGGCTTCTTCCCACTATGTAAAAATGCAGAAAGATGACAGAAGAATAGCAGAGGAAGCAGATCTTCCTGCTTTTCTTCAGCCTTCAATGAGGAGAAAGAAACGGCTTTGAATGAGCGTGCAGCCAGAGAGAGACGGAGAAGATGCATCTTAAGCAAGGCCTGAACTCCTGGCAAAGCTGAGCTGAACCCCACAATCCTACTTCACCCCTCAGAATTCGGGATACTCTCTCCTTCCAGCTTCCAGAGCTGTCCATGCCAGAAAACTGCATTTTTCTGTGTATTAGCAGCGTGTTACCTATAGGCTCAAGCATGCAGTGAGTTAGAACACTATATATACTCTGTATGCAATATTTTCCTGGCCCACACAGAGCACAGCAGGGCCTACAGAAACATTTTCCTGCTACTCTGGCACATGCTAAGGACACTTGCTTGGTGGGAAGAGGGATATTTCATTTCCCAGGGCCCCAACCCACCACCTCATCCTCCAGACACTTTTTCTAACAACCAGACTAAGACTGAACACAATTAATTTATTCCCACAATAACCCCTACCCTGCATGGAAACAAACCACTTGATGGAATGAGGGATTTTTAAGAAGCCAAGTTTCAGCCACACCTATGATTTAAAATCCGTGAAAACCATTGCAAGTAAACTCCAAGCACAATCCTGCATTCACTTGGCTTCAGCCACGAGAACAAACCAGGATCCAAAGAGCTGCCTAAGAAAATTCTGATAGCAAAGTTATCAAAATCCCGACCAAGCGAGAGGTGCAGTTTCTGCAGCGCTGACTGCAGAGTCAAACACTCCCTCACTTTTCCAAGCCTTCCTCCCCCCATTCCCATCCCACTCTGGGGGCAGAGGGAGAAGGATGCTCCACTCACTGCTCCTTTTCATCCTGACTGACCAAACCACTGCCCCACCTCATTAACCACCCTCATCCAAATCCCACTCTGAATAGGAATTTGCATATAGACAAGTCTTTTGCAGCTCATTAATGGCCTCTGAATAACTCTCACACGTTCATGAATTTATGTCCTGCCTGTCCCTTTTACACACACGGGCCACAGGCACAGGGGCACGAGGGATTATTTAGGGTCCCGTGACAAAACAAGGCATTTCCCGGGTTTCAGCAGGGAATTTTAGTATGAATTGTCTTCACCTGTGTGCCTCCTGATCCGCTCACTAGATAACAACGTACAGCTCCTATTTCCAGGTAAGGATGTTCCAATTGCTTCACTGCTCAGCCTCTATGTCAAAAGGAAAAATATTGGGGAAAAATAAAAATAAACGCATCGAGACACCATCATGTGGGCCCCAAAAATTAAGGAGTCCCTGAAGTTAGTCAGTTATTATTTAGCTCAAGCCCTTTACCAAACTGTGTGAATGTCCTCTGAAAAACAAAGGCACATTTTACCAAACTTTTCGAGTGAACTGAACATAGGAAACAAGTTCCAACACATCTCTGCTTCCCCTTAAAACAGCTTGGCACCACCTCAGAGTCCTCCATGTGTTTAAAAACAACAGAATAGCACAGGTCAAAGGAAACTATGAAAATCCAGTCTGCACACACAAGCTGAGTATTCCTCCAGCATTAATAACTTCTTCAAAAAAATAAAACCAGGCCCTAGATCCTCAGTTGCTATTCAAAGTTCTTCTGTTACCATCGTGGCTGAGCTGTTCCAAGAGCAAACAACAGAGGAAGGTCATGCGTGGAGTTCTGCACTGGCACACTCGGCTTAACCTGTTCCTGAACATCCAAGAAAACCTAGGGATCAGCAGGGTTTTAAGGATGAAGCATCACTGGCAGAGCCCAGTTTAATGTCCATCACTTAAGTGATGCCTGTGGGAAAAGCAGAGCAGCCAGCCCAGAGCTTTACAGAGCTCGGGGGTGACCTTTGCCACAGCAGGGCCCAAGATAAACACAGGTATGAAAACATCAGCTCAGCCGCAAGCACACAAATCACTGGGAGAAATCATTGGAAAGGGAGCAGAGAGCAAATAAGAAATCATTCTAAATTATATAAATTCCTGCTTCACCCAAAGCTCCAAGTGCGGGTGGGTTTGGTGGTCTCATCATAGAAAAATAAATATATACGCACACACGGGAAGTGGAAACATTCTTAGGATGGCACAAGTCCAGCACAACTCCCCTAATGAAGAAATAACGAAAGCTAAGAGTTTTCAACCTAAAAATAGAGGACCTGGTGACAGCTATGATCCAATCTAGAAAACCTAGAGCAGCACACAGAGATGGACAGGGATGAGCTGTCTGCCCTCCTCCATCACACACCAGCCACGGATGGAAGCAGGCTCAAAATGACACGAGCAGGGTCCTCACACTGCAAAGAGCAGAACAGAAATTCCTCCCAAAACACTGCAAACAAAATCAGATTGTAAAGGTTCAAGAGAAACCTAGGCAGGCACTTGGAAACAGATTTATTATGGCTCATCCAGCCCACTGGATCCAGAGGGGTGAGCTGAAGTGGCTGGAGATGGAGGAATATGGCAGGAAGGGGACAGGTATTTCTCCCACTTTGCCCTGTTGCTGCTTTCCCCACTGACTCATTTCCAGAAGCTGCAGGAGGACAACACCAGGCAGAATTGGTCTGAACCACCACAGCCACTTTTCCATTCCTAAGAATCAGTTTATAACACATTTATTTTTAGCCATTTCCTCCGAAACCCAAGTGACATTGTCGAGGGCCTCGAATAAAAATGTTACTGCAGAACAGAAAGAGTCAAATTTTAACAGCAAAGAGGTAAAAGTAGGAATTAACTGAATGAAGACCTGGGTGGACACCCTTTAGAAAAATATTATCTAAAATCCTTGTGATTCAAACCAACAACAGTTCTGATACTTGGTTTAAAAAAATTTGAAGCCCTGCCATGGAGTGGCCTCAGCAGATTCACAGATGAGATGCTGTTAAATCAACACAGAACCTACCAAAAGGAACAGCTTTGTTTCTGTCCCACGTTTCTCATCCTTGTGCCGTGCATTTCTAGGTGCACTCACAGCTCCATCCACAGCCTGAGCAGAGCTGGCTCCAACAGCTTTTCCAAGAAGCTGAAAATCTACACAAATACTTGGACTGCTTCAAAGCCTCTTATTTTGCACCAGGGAAACAAGATACAACATCTGCACAAAAGTGAGATCATTTTGTCAAGGGAGTCTCGAGAAACAATATGAGGAATGAATGTATCAAAAACATTCTCATCCCCACAACTTTTTATAGGACTCTCCTGCAGTTCAGATTACAGATTTTACCTGAACCAAATTATCCCTATTGCATTTGGCTTCTGCTTTTTTTTTTTTTTTTAAAATATGGAATAGTGTGCTGCACCTAGGCTAAACTGCCAAGGAAAACTCAGTTTGCTGCTATTTTCATCTCATATTCTATTTTGCACACGAACTAATCATTTTTCAGTTGAATATCTTGTGTAAATCCAGCTTAGAAGAGCCAGGCCTCTGAGGTCTGCCCACCACAAACTTCTGAGAACATTTATCACATGTTTGCACACTCCACTGACTGTGGCCACAAAAGATGCAACTTCAGGTGTTGCAGCCAAGCAAGGAGATCGAGCTCAGTTTTCCATCTGCTTTAGAACCATGTATTTAATGGAAAAGGGGAAAAGAGTGGGAGAGCTTGGTATCCCAAGCTTCAAAATGGACAGCAATTTCGTGGAGCCTCCTGGAAGAGCTGCCCACTGTGTGTCACCTTCTCCACTCTGAATGTCCACTGCTTATGAAATTTAATTTTTTGGCAGCAATTTCCACCTTTTCCACTGGTACCAGTGGACAGTCTCAGGAACTACTTTTGCACACTGCCGAGGACGTCCACTAACAGAAATCCTCAGGAGTAAAAACTCCTCGAGAATGACATCATGGCGTGGAATCACCTGTCCAAATCCCATTCCCAAACAATCTGCTTTGTCACAGATGTGAGGTCCAGCAGGATGACCTGGCAGGAGGCTGGGGAACAGGGCTCATTCAAAGAAGGCTTTAGAGCAACCTCCTGGCGACCTTCCAGCATGTCAAGGAAAGAGAGCCATGATCTTCCTACTGGAACACAGCACAAGCTGAAGGAAGAGGCTCAGGATAGATATTAAAAAACACCAAACCAACCTGTTTTCACCATGAGAACAGCTAAGCCGTGGAAGAGGTTGCCCTCCATCCTCAGACGTTTCACCAGACTGGATCAAGTCCTGAGTGACCTGTTCTGACCTCTCACCTGATCCTGCTTCCAGCAGAGGTTGGGCTGCAGATTTCCTACAGTCCCTTCAAATCAGAATCACCAAGGGATCTATGATCAGGATCAAGGGAGCAAGAAGGTGTCAAACAAAGTAACACCATGAAAAACCAATAGGAGTGTCTTGCTGAACTCTGGCTTGAAGAATTTAGTATGACAATTTATACCAGGGCTGGAAACTGGGAAAAAGCACTCAGAATACACCATAAACACGTAAGGCACAGGGAAGGATGTTATCTACAGAGATAAAGGGATGCATCATTTATTAAGGAAGAGTTACTGGCCGTGTCAGCCTCAAAGCAGGGCAGAGACTGGAACGCCTCCCGCTCCCTGTCCCACTGTCAGACGTCCTTCCCGGGTGGAAACCGGCCACTGGAGCACTTCCTGCAGCCCAGGCAGGCCTGGCCGGAGCAGAGGAGGCAGAGCCATGCATGTTTATTAGCATGTGTCCAGCAAGCTCATTCCCATCTCCTAACCCAAACAAGGGAAGTTCACTGCAGAGCCATCTGAACATGAGGTGACCAGCACTTATCTCTGTCCCCTAAATAAACTTCCACATGGCCACGGAGTCTTTGCTCTGCTGCAGAGCCCAGGGCTCCATCAGTCCCAAGCAAAGCCTTTAAAGGCTCCTTTTCCTTCTCATTAATTATCATGCCACTTCCCATATAAATCTCTTGTATATCATCTCCTATAGACATGAAGGTCAAGCTTAGGCTGACCTCTGGTCTAATTGTACCCTGGCTTTTCATTTCTTTGTTTCCCATATTCCACACAAGCCCATAATACCCACCCTCTGCTAACTCCCACTCTTCCCTAGCCTTGGAATCCAAGCTTCAGAGCACTCTGCTTTCCCCCCTGTGCTTGCTAACACAACAGACCAGCAGAGACATCCACAGCCAGCCCTAATCCCAAAAGGAGAATAAGATTAAGCAAATTGCTGACCAACTCCTGGATCAATACAGCTGCACCAGCCACGGGAGCCTCAGCCAAAGAGGCAGAAGAAAAGACAATACAGAGGTTTGAACCGCAGCACAGGGAGAACAATAATATCCTGTTAACCTGGTTTCACGGGGTTCTGCCTGCCACTGAAAATCTGCAAGAGCAGAACAAGGCCTGATAAAACCAACATCTCCTGGCCCCATCCTCAACTCTGTATATTCTCAAAGGTTTAATACCTTCTAGTTTGTCTTGCAGCCCCCAAGCTTTTAATTTACTTTGAAATAGTCACATTTTATGGCAGCGACTATGTTTGAAATGGCTTTGATAGCATTGAGTAAAATTACAGAAATAAGCGGTCTTTTGTAAGCTCCTTTCTCCTCCTCATCCCCCTCCCTAGTAAAAGATTCTACTTTTAAGAAAGGCATTTGTTTCCCTGAACAGACTGCTATTGAAGGTAGTATGTGCAACTTCTGCGTCATAAAATCCAATCATCTCCACTTTAAAAAGCCCAAACCGATGCTCTCAGCACTTACTGGTCTGCACAGAGCTGGACCAGTGACAGAGCAACGAGGCAATCAATACCTGAGCTTCACCGAGAGGATTCCAAAATCCATCTGCCCCATCACCTAAAATGAACATTTCCCCTTTTCTCCCCCACCGAGAACAGAACAAACATTTCTCTGTGATTTTTGCAGGCACAATTCTGTTAATCAGAGGTGAAGGGGGACAGCACAAGACACACAAGGTATTTACAGACAAGTTTTTCACATAAAAGCCATGTTTGCATTCTTCTCTGAAATCCAGGGTTTTCAAAAGGCTTTTACTACTTTTTATGGAGGGTGATAAAGCCGAGTTTTCCATTAGAAGGGCACCTGTAAAGCAAAAGTCTCTACACTGGAAGCACAGCAGCAAAAGCAAACATTTCTGACACAACTTCAGGTCTGTAGGTGAAATTCTTGCCCTCATGGAGCCAAAGACTAACGCCCTGTGTAAGAGAAAAGCCACGAGAGATCCAATCCATTCTCCAGCCACAAATCCTCTGGAACACTGAGTGATCCAAAAATTAACCCTTCCAAAATGCTGATTCTCAGCAACCAAGGGACTATTGCTTCAAATTCCATACTTTTAGCAGAGTCCAGTGAAGGCCACTGGATGGAATCCACCAGCCCAACTCACTCTAAGCTTTAGGACAAACAAGGATTCCAGGAGACGCTCCAGCGAAAGGCATCAGGATGGGAAAGGGCTGGGGGTATCTCAGAACAATTACAGGCAGCACTCGGGTCTCAAGTGCCTGAAGTTCTGTTTTGGTTTTCACTCTAATGGCACTACAGAGGGAACTGATGAGACATTGATTTCTCCGAGAAGAGATTCCAGGAACTCGATCCCACGGTGCCAAACACATTAGCGACAAGTCTGCCCTTCCCTGGCCTCTGGTGGATGCAGGGCAGGGTATAAACCACAGCACTCAGAGGCTGCATCCCTATAAATAACTTCAATATCAGAGGTATCTGAACTGTCCACACCCTGCTCCATGGGATGTTTTTAACTATTTGTCTTGTGTGCCTGATCCATGAGCATTCTTATCAATGGCCAGGCAGTCGTGGGCACTTCCCCTCCCTGCAGGAACACTTTTCTCATGCAAGAAACCTAAATAAGATGCATCTGCTACCTGCTTGTAACTGGAATTTCTAAATATCTTTATAAGCAGAAGAAAAATGATCCGTAAATTAATTAAAAACAACTGCTACGAAATGCTGGTGCTGATACCTTCCTCCCTTCCTTCTCACAAGAATTTCACTTGCACAGACCCACAGATCTTTCCAGGATGGGGAAGGTTTATCCACAAGTGCACTGACACTGTATTTATGTGCACACGACAATCTGCGGCTTATTGGCAATAAAAAGGGGTTATGGATTGGGGCTTCGACAGTTCAGCTGCCAATTTTATCCCTCTGATATCTGCAACCCCAGTGCTGATGACCAAAAGCTCAAAAGAAGATACCCAGACCAAAAACCAGTTAAAAAACCAATTCTGCTGACACACACCAAATTACAGCGCGAACGAATGTAATCCATGGAGTCGGTAACAATGAAAAGTAGATTATATTTACTTTAATCTCAGCAACATGCAACCCCAGTAACTTATAAAAGGATTAAGTAAAAATAGTTCATAATGCAGAAGTGTAAAATTCTAATTGAACACTGAAGTAGGTAGATTACACTTATTAGAACTGGGGATGCAATTGCACAGGTCCATTTGTCACTGCTGTCACTCCCTGAAAGCACTGCTGTCCCCCTCCAGAACTGCTTCCCTCGATTTTGGGGAGGGGTATTTCCCAACTGAGCATTCCTAAGTGGCTTGTTTTCCTCACCATTGTGTGGAAATGCTGTGATGAATTTTCATTCAAACTCTTGGCTCACTTTTTTTTTTTTTTAAGTATAAATTATGTCTAACAAGAAACACACCAGGGATCTCTTCAATCCCCAAAGGCACTTTCTTAAAAGGAGAGAGAACAAAGGAGAAAACCTCCCAGCATGTGCTTTCCAAACCAGCTTCTTAGGACAGTATCAAGAATGACAATACTTGAACATAAGCTTTTCTTTTTCATTCTTTGATCCATGTTTAATTGAATTGATTATTGCAAACTGTGTAATGATTTCCAAAATGCTGGAGTAGAAGGCAAAGATCACAACAATCTAATAACCAATTTAAAGAGATGTAAGAAATATTGAAGGAAAGATTTAATCACTCAAGTATACTCCTTCCAATTAGAAAGAGCTTTAAATAGCTTACCTTGAGATAAATTAGAGTCTGTGTGCAATTAGACAGGAATAGTAATTAAGATCAGGAAAATTCACATATGCCTCAGCCTCAGAGTGAGGGAGAACTCTGAAGAACAAACTTTCCAGTTACCTTCTTTCAGCAGCAGAAAGGATAACATACTGCTTCAATTTACCCAAACCTTCCCGAGTCCTGAGGAACTCGGTAACCTCACAAGTCTGGGATCTGCAAAGTATGTTTGCTCTTATCTGGTTATTGTTTTTCCAATAGAACAAACAATCCCAAATGGGGCAAAAAGGCTGAAACAGTCTTGCTTGTGGTAAGAAAATACATTACAGGAAGGGCAATTTCATGATTAAAACTCCATGAAAAAATGTGGCAAGGAGGACTGACCACTGTTTTTCTGGAGGGAGCAAGAACTTTAATTTTCCTTTGGCAATAGCACCCATCATATCACATTCCCTAATTCCCACATGTGACACTCCCCACATGTAACCCCCGGGTTCTTTGCACAGGAAGGCAACAAAGTTTTAGAAACTTGTAAGTTTTTCTGACAAACTTTTTCTGGCCAGGCAAAAGAGTCCCTGCCCAAATATTACAGTTGATTTCAGTTTTTAAAGATCACTAAATCTGAAATCAATCCCATTTGCTAACTAATCAGAGGAGAACCATAAAAGGTTTTACCTAAGAAAATTAAAATAATTAAAAGAATTCACTGGCCATTCTTCAAACAGCAGAGTCTTCATCACAAACCCTCCCTTAGTTTCCTTTCAACTCCCAAAACCAGAACTTAAAAGCATGTTTTCTGGGGATTTACTCCCGCTTAAAAAATACCCAGTGCCCCCAACCACGATGTCAGGGCTTTCCATGAGCCAGATTTTTCCAAGGAGCGCTCATCTCCTGCAGTACTTCAGGACCCGTGCTGTCCTGGAGAGCTGCAGGGTGACAGCTACAACCCCAAGCAGATTTTGTGCCCTCTCTCCTTCCTGACAGAGCAGGACCCACCCACACACCTTTTGTAATTCTATGCAGTCTAAAGACAAAAGAAGGAGAATGTCCTGAGGTCTTCAAAGTATGAATTTATGAAGCAACTGTTTCTTTCTTATGCAAACTGCCAAGCTCTCACAGCTACGGAAAAAAGCCCAACTGTTCATAGAGTGCCATCCTACAGTCCCTGCCTGCAAGTACCACTCCATAACCTGAGCAGAAAACTGAAATTGAGAATAAAATAGTCAGTTTGGCATTTACCCTCCACACCCCTGAGGCAGCAATGGCACTTTAGGAAACATGAATTTAAAAAATTGTGATTTCTCTCTACCGGTTCTCAAGAAGGAGACTTCAAAGAGCGATCAATTAAGAGGTTTGGAATGACTTTATTCCCTATCTCCCATCTCTTTTAACTCCTTTTGAGTCAGTCTTGCTAATAAAGGCATCACATAAACCCAAACTGGCTGCTGTGCACCCCGCAACTCTCAGAGTTAGTTACCAAAACACACTATTCCATTTGCCACGCTAAAATTAACAAAAGTTGAGCGCTGGAATCACATCTTAACCCTTTGATCTCGTTATGCGGGAAGCACAGTTTGAAAAGAAAAAAGGCTTAAGGACTACACAGCTCAAGCAATACAATATGGTCTGAAGATACCCAGAGAAACGAAGGCCAGAGGAGGATTTAAAGGAGGATCTGAAGGGTCCCGACCCACAGAAGTCAGAACACACTCAAGATTTTATATTTCTTTACCTGCTGACAGCTCCTCAAGCATCTAAAAATGAAAGCGCACAATACCTTTGATACACAGAAAACTGAGATCTACCAAACCTCTAGGGAAAGACGAAATATTTCCTTAGTCATACTTGACATATTCGGTAGTTTATGTTGCACATTTAACACACTTGTACACATTTAACATCCACCTGATTTGTGCCGTTCACTCTATGAACTTTAAAGGAGGAGGCAGGAGCCCTCCGGGTGAATAACGACCCTGTGACAACTGCAAGGAAACTCTGAAACTTTTACCACCCTGCTGGGTGTGCAGGGCACAGTCTGCACCCACACACGGCCTCAAAGCGCCTGTAAAGTTTCGGGGGGTCTTTTCCTTGGATTGCTGTACGTGTACACAGCGGATGCCCCACCACCCTCTATCCTACGAGTGCTGTTCCTCAAAATTGCTGTTTCTTTTGCGCGCTAGGAAATCCAAAGTTCCGCGGTCGGCAGAGCTGCTCCCACTCCTGCCCCCCGGGTGAGCCCCCAAAACCCCCCAAAAATCCCCCAAACCCAGCGACCCCCGCCTGGGGAGCGCTGGCCCCGCTCCGGGGTGGCTCGGAGCGCCCCGTTTCCATGTGTTTCGCAGGATGACAGGGACCGCCGCCAGCTCAACACCGCGGAACTCCTCCACATCTGCTTGTGACGTTCTTTATTTACCCGAGGGGCGGCGAGCCGCGCTCTCCGGAGCGGTCCCCCCGCTGTCACCGCGGGCGCCGCCGCTGCCGGGGGTCGCTCCCGCCGGACTCCCCTGCAAACTTCGCGGGGCGCCGGGGCTCCGTCCCCCGCCCCGGGAGCGGCCGCGCCGCCCCGCGCCGGCACCCGCGGGGGCTCCCCCGGTCGCCGCCCTCAGCCCGCGGCGGCACAGCCCGACCCGGCGGGCGCGGAGCGGAGCCGCCCGCGCTGCCCCGGCTGCCGGCGGGGCCGCCCGGCGGAGCGCGGCCGGCGAGGGGGGGCGGCGAGGGGAGGCAGCTCCGCGCTCCGCTCCCCGCCCGCCCCGCTCCTCAGTCCCCGCTGCCGGCGGGGCTCCGCCGCGGCCGCCCCGGCGGGACTCGTCTCGCCCCGGGTCGGTCTCGGCCGCGGCCCCGGCGGCGCCGCGGGGGGACCCGGAGCTGCGCTTTACCTTTAGTTCCGCACTGTCCGCCATCTTGCGACTCTGCGCGCAGGCGCAGTGAACCCCGCCGGGACACCGCCCCCCCCCGCCGCCCCGCCCGCCCGCAGCGCGCAGCGTTTGAATCGCGGCGCCATTTTGTGCCTCCTCGGGCGGGGGGTCCCCGCCGGGCAGCGCCGGCCGGAGCTCTCGGCTCGGGGCCGCGGCACCGCCCGGGCCCTCGGCGGGGTTCCCGAGCTGCCCCGGAGACACCGTGTGGCCGCCGCCCTGCCCGCAAAGTTTCGCCCTGCGCAGCGCGGCCCCCGCGGTGCCGCCGTCCCCGCTGCGCGCTCCCGGAGGGACCCGCGCCCCGGCTCCCCTCAGCCTGGCGGGGACCCTCCGGATCGCCACAGGGAAGCGGTGGATGCGCATTCCTGCTGTAATAAATATGTTGATTAAAATCGGGTTTTGCAACTCCGCTTCCTGCTACTTAATCCGTGGGTTTAAGACCTTTAGGAGCCGAAAGGGATGGGGTTGGGGTACCTCAGCGGGTGCTCGGGTAACCTCCGGCTCCTGGTCCGCATCAAGCGGGAAATGATGAGTTTTATTTCGGGGAATTACAAGTTTTATTTCCATGGGCTACTGCGAACAAGTTCAGGGAATCATCGTGAGCTTGCCCGGGTTTTCCTGTTACCTAGGAACAGCAGTACAGGTGTTTTAGGAGTCCTAAACAGCAGGGATTTGAGATCCAAATATGCCCATTTCATGTCAATTTTGAGTAAAATTTGTGTTCTTACAAGAGCAAACCAGATAGTGCAGAGGGGAAAATACCTACCAAAATTCTGCCTTGACAAGTTGATGGCATCAGTTGTGAATTTGGGTGGATTAAATACTAGTATTTAAGTCACTGTAGCTTGATTCAATTTCTTTCTACCAGTGTGTTATTCTATAAATATAGATCACCATGACAATTTCTCCCTTGGCCTTCATCTTAGTCCACAGAACAGGACAAAGGAGACAAAATTTCCTACTTTTCCATAGCTGCCATACAATCCATCATCGTACATTCAGAAAGCGCTCGGATTATGGGCACTGAAAGGCAAAATAAAGCTTTAATGTCTCAACTCTGCAGATTAAAACAAGGCGTGCTTGATTCCATGCAGGGAACCTGTGCTAAGATAACCATGGGTGGTAATTATGGAACTAAAATTTATAACATTTGACTCAAAGGGTTACCCAGGATTTAAAATTACGTAGTTTGTGTTGAGGGGAGAATGGGACAGAGATGTCAAATGTCTTTAAGGAGCTTTTTGATACGATGCTGTTTATTGGTAAGGATATTTATATGAAGTCCTGATTCCCTGAATGAAGAAAACTCATAGTAAGTAGGGATGACAATGGATTCATATCAGGATGTGTCACATTCCATTGATCGGGGACAAAATTCTATGGATGTTGACCGAGGTGGGCAGACCACATATGCTTAACTTAGAAAAGGAACATACATGCATTGTATGTGTTCAATAAATAGCTTTTTGATGCCATCCTGGCTTTGGTAAGAATATATATGAAGTCCTGATATGCTTAGCAAAGAAAACAACTCGTATCTCTTTCCAAACATTTCATTTCCAAGCGTTTCACCCAGAAATATTCTCCAGACTGACAGAAAACTGGGGGCACTCCTCGCTGACACCCCTCTTTTTCTTTTCCAGGCCATGCCTCCATCCCATTTCCATGGATGCCCAGAGTCCGCTGTTCTCGTGGAGTTCTGTGACACATCAAACGAAGCATTCAGAAAATGAGCAGCAATTAGAGGAGGCTGATGAGCAACACTCCGATACTCTGGCTTAATCCCGCGTGTAATGAAGACTTAGTGTCTGCAACGCTGGTTTGGGGAGGGGGCAGGGTGCTCGGCAAGACAGCTAAAAACATAAAAGTCAGATGACTCCAGCACGCCCACAGGTCCCATAATTAGCCCGTCTATTTCAGTGGCCTGAGCCAGCCCAGTGGAGAGCCCTTCCTCTGAAATGATTAAATATGTGTAATAATCGTGATCTAATGTGATCAATGAGTTTGCGTCAAGCTGAAAGGATTTGGCAAAAAAGATCTATAATTGTGTGAAAGCAAATGCTTGTTTTATTTCAATTACTTTCTTCCCCCTGAATGAGGCTGCTGCACAGCAAACAGTTTTTCCTCTGCTTCTTCACTTCCTACCGAATTCAGTGGGATGTGGACATGTGCTTAAAGTGTTTTGCTAAATCATGGCATAACACTATCAAACTTGACACATGGCCATAAACCACAGCGTCCTCTTTCAAAACTTGCTTTAAATAAAATAGGCTGAGAATGGCTTCGGCTGCATTAAAATAAGGAAGCAAACTAAAACTGGGGATACAGAAAATCAGGTTTAAAATGGTTCTGCCAGGGTTTTCACAGACAAACCTCATCCAGGCTCTTCATTTTGTCAGTTTGGGCTTTTTGATAGTCACTCCCTTTTCAATGCAGAATATACTTGAGCATGAAGAAGGAACTTAATGAGAAAAACAATCTGCGCTTCTATTTTTAGGCTATTATTTACATGTAATGAAATTTTGTTCCTCTCTACTCCCGAGACTCAGATGATGGTTTATTGCCAAAAAAAGCCTTTGTCAACACACAGTAATTTCCAGAGGTGCTCTCAGTGGCTCCAGCTGTGGCAGTGATGGCAACACTCAGATCTGTCAGGATTCTCCCTTCATTTCCAAAGGACATACAGGGATGCAACTGGAGTAGGGGAGAACACCCCCAAAACATTCCTCCAGTTGTCCTGCTTCCGAGCTAAAGCTACAATATTTTTTGACTTTTAACCTCTGTGGAGAGAGAAAAATGAAAGATCAAGATTTCCCTCAACCATTCAAAATTTCAATATTTTCAGGTCCCAATTTTCAAAAGTTACATTTCCCCCTTTTGGCCATATGGCAGTAAAAGAAATGACCTGAGAATCTGCCTCCCACCCCCATTTCTTTTATTTTCCTCTTCTGTAACTTCCCCAAAAGTGTCTCATGTCACATAACTCACGTGCTCAAAGCCATGTTCAGACACAATAATATTTTTTGAACAGATATGCATTTTTTCTGCTAACATGTTGTTTTCATTAGTCCAAGTCTTCAAGAATTTTCCCTCTTTGTCTAATAATCCAAACTTTCTGCTTAAAAGTAATACTGGGGCATTTCTGAGCCTGAATAGGACTTATTTAATGATAGACTCTCAGTTAGACTCAGTTACTTTTTCTTGATAGAAGGCACGGCCAAGCCATTAAAATCCCTTTATTGCTGAGGTTGTTGCAGGCATGAAATGTGTGAAATGCCCTTTTCTGAGGGAGAAAAAGCAGTATATTTTAGTGAAAAGTACTTGGCTGCAAGAGAAGACAATGGAGTAGCCAATAGCTGATAAAATAAATCCATTTTTGTCTTTATAACAACATACGTGGCACTGCTCAATGTGCTGAGCAGGAAGTTCATGGGGAGTGACTGAGATTTGGCTGGCACAAACATCTCCCCCGAAATCCACATCCAAGAGCAATATTAGATCAAATTATATATATTATGTTTCCATCCTCTCACAAATTGGGCCCAAACAAGGGCTGCTACCTCGAAAAGAAAGTTTCCTGACAGCTTTGCTGCCTGCGTTACGACAATTCCCAGAGGGGGAGTTGAAATCTGAAATCAGGGAGAGATCCTGGACCATTTTGGGAATGTCACCTCTGAGCTGTGGCCTAGCAGCGGCACTGCACGATGGAAAGCACATGCAAATGAGCTTCTGCAATCCGTAATTACGTGAGCAGTGTCACGGTGTGACGCATCCCTCATCTCCCCGCTTCCTGTTGTTTCCCTTCTCCAGTATCATGGTTCTACTCACGGAGTAAGGTTTACACCAGCGAGTACTCACAGCTGCCATGGCCACGGCACCAGCTCTCCCTCACTGCGATTTCTGCAAATCTTCGCCAACACTGAGTTGCTCTCCTCGATTTGTGAGTGCCCAGTGCACTCAGATTGCACTCCCAGCCTGGAATGACACATTCCAAGCCCGGCTCCCTCCGCGCTCCACAGCTCCACAAAGCCTTGCAGCTGCGAGACAATGGCCATGGGCACAACAATCAGCACATTCTTTCCAAGGATTTGCTTCTCCGTTCTTGCCCCAACTCTCGGGATGATGTGGGGAATGAGATGAGCTTTGAGGTGCCTTCCAACCCAAACCATTCCAGGATTCTGGAAGTTCATGGGGGTCTGGTTTTGTACTGGGATGAGGTGTTACGGGCAGCCCAAGGGAAGGTGACAGCACTTCCCTGGCCTTGCATCCACTTTATCTTCGTTTTACTCATCTAAAATTAACTTTTGTGGCTTTTCCCTGGGAAAACTGCCCCTGTTGGGTGGATCTGCTCACTTTTCTACAGGCGTTTGCTTGAATTGTTGTATTTTTCCTTTTTTATTTTGAAATTAAAACTAGAATAGTTCTCTCTCCGAGAAGAAATGGTCATTCCTGAGATATTCATCTCCAGTTGTAAAAGCATTTCCTTTGGCCGAGTTAAATCCACTTTTTTTGTCAACAAAATTCCATTTCCATGAATCACAATTGGGATTTTTTTTTTGGTCATTAGCACCCATTTTCATAATTTGTGGATGCAGCACAAGAGGAAAGAGTAAAAAGCAACCACAGCAGGTCATGGGGAGCTGAGAAATTCTGCATCAAAGCCAGGCGATACTTAAAACATCAGATCCTCCAGAAGCTTGAAATTGGCCAAGAACTATTCAAACATGAGGAGAAGGCTACAGAAAGCTGCATTTATTTCCAAAATATCATCACAGAGGTGAGGGAGGCTTTTAATTACACTCTGCAGACTCAAAGCATCAACAAACCCAGGGTTTCACTGGGAGAAGCTCTTTCATTCCAATTAAAAGTGATTTTTTAAGGCCCCAGTGCTTAAGTCAGAAGTTGTTTCTACAGATACTGAACGATTCTTAATAAGCAAAGTCTGTGGTAATAAAATAAATAAAAATAATTCAGGTGCTACGTTTCCCAGAACATGGAGAGCGAGTCCTTGTCAGGATGTCCCGTGTTACTGCCCCATCCCTCCACTCAGTGCCTGTAAAACACTGACAATTTCATATAATCCAGATTTATATCAATTTTTCACAGAGAGTGATCTAGAAAAAGGCCTGTTACAATTCGAATCCCTTTCCTGTCCTACAGTTCCCATTATGGACCGCGCGTGGGATTCCTGTAGAGCTATAGGAGGGGATTATGCTCAAAACTTCCAGTTCTTGTGCCAGAAGAGGAGGATAAACTGAGAATAAAGCAGCAGCAGCCAGGCTGTGCCCCAAGATGGGCTCAGCTATGAAAAAAATCTTCATTTTTTACCCAATCACTCTTCCTACAGCATCCCTTGAGTCATGGGAATGCTGCGAATAAAGCCGAGCTCCAGCAGCAAGCAGAGTTCATTTCAGACGGCTCATATGAAAACAACCCAGCTAATTATACCGCAGTAATTACCTGAAAATTATATGTATGTTGTTTTTCCACCAGTCAATACTGCTATTTTTGAACTTCTCATTGTTCTCATGGCCTGCTGGAGTCACGTTGTCTCTAAATCCTCTTTTTGTCTCATCACTCACTCACCTCTGGATGGGGAGGGTGTTTTGGGAGACGTTTCACCTGCAGCATGTGCTCTTCAGCTCAGATCTCCACCGGTGCTGCGTTTGAGAAAGTATTTCCATTTCAATGGCCTTTTAAATAAGGATTACGAGATTCTGACTCTACAATAGGACTCGAAACCAACATCCCATTAAGATTTCCTCCTGCACATCAAAAATCCTGAAAGCTCCTGGGTTCCTGAGTGTGATCGTTGTGATTTGGAAGAGTTTCATTTCCTCCCCTGCCCTGGGTGGGGCTCGTGATCGTTGTCTGGGTTTTTTCTTTTAAGAGCCACCAATAAAAGCACCTGAAACACCTGAGTGTCACACCCCACTCCCAGGAAGGGAATGCTGTCAGGCAGCAAGGCTGGGAAAATGGGAGGCAGGAATTTTTGGATCAGTCCCAAAAAACTCCTGCCATATCAGCTGGTTTTGCCCAAAACCATGGGGTGAAATGCACTCAGGCTGCCTCCTTTGGGAAATGAAGATGCTGGTACTAACAGGTATCTCCCTGGACTGCTGAGAGGAAATTAATTAACATTTGGAAAAGCACTTTGAGATTCTTGGATGAAAGATGTTGGAGCTGGAATGCTGGCAACATTCAAATAAGTTGGAATAACGTTAATATTTATTGCATCCAGTGCTTTCATCTTCAAAGCTCTTTACCAACATCAGTGAGTTAACAAAGAAAATATTAATAAAGATTATATTTACCCATAAAATTACCCTCTCAAAGCATATATAAATAGAACTGCCTCCAGTTAAAAAATGTTATTAAAAGAAAAGCTAAGCCCCAGCTCCAGTATCAAGCACTAAATCCCTGGTGGGGCTGTCCATGGCAAACCAACTTGGAACGAGGAATTATTAGTTTATACTTTTAATGAGGCTAATTGGACCCTAGGCCTAATCCAGCAGTGCTGGGAGTGCATCACCCGCTACCAGGGTGAAAAACCAGGATGGCAAAGGAGAAGGAAGAGCAGTGGTTAGAAAATGCCTCTGCTTTGCCAGACAGGTTGGTGAGCAGGAATTCCAGAATCCCTGAGGTTGGAAAAGCCCTCCGAGGCCATCGAGTCCAATCTGTGCCCCATCCCCACCTTGTCCCCAGCCTGGAGCACTGAGAGCCACATCCAGGAATTCCTTGGGCACCTGCGGGGATGGGCACTGCAGACCTCCCTGAGATGGCATTTCCCTGTGCAGGAGGATGTTGTGCCTCAAAGAGTTTGTTGTGTCTTTGGGATGAACTCGGGGAAGGGAGGAACGCTCTGTTCCATGGGACCGAGAGGCGGAACCCGGGGGAGTTCCAATGTATGGAACTCAGGGCAGCCCAGACTAAGCTATCCCAGTGCAGCTCCAAGGAATTGCACACTCCTTTTTCATGCTGCAGTATATTTTCACTGGCGCAGGCAGAACTCTCCCATT
Organism: Corvus hawaiiensis; assembly: GCF_020740725.1. Taxonomy (NCBI): domain Eukaryota; kingdom Metazoa; phylum Chordata; class Aves; order Passeriformes; family Corvidae; genus Corvus; species Corvus hawaiiensis. Next base: position 11,885,362 of record NC_063225.1, on the reverse strand, counting down.
ATCGCTGGGAGGCGTGGCCCGGCAATTTACGGAAAACCAGTAAATGAGAGAGCCCTTCCAAGCGCGTTATCTGCATTGATTTCAGAGCAGCACTCACAGAACAGCCAGGGCCCTCTCCCTTTGGGCTTCATTTCCCACTCGCCTTCCCCAGCTCCATCTCTTCAGCTGTAAAGATAAATAAAACCGGGGGGAAGCATTCTGTTGTTGTTTCCCCCTCCACAGCCCTGCTTTATTCCCGATTCCACCCATTTCCATAGGTCTCCTCGAGCAGAGGCTCCCTGCGCTGATGGACTCGGATGCATTCCAGCACATAATGGGCTGTAACAGATTTTTTAAAAATCCATGGTGCGCTGCACAGGCTCTGGAGGTCATTTTAGGCAGCCCATCAATGCCGAGTATAAATATTTCTGGTCAGCGTGTTCTCTGCACACCGATCCGGGCTCTGCACTTGCCAGATGTGCGTGCCACAAACCCAAAGCCGTTCCCTATTTTTTCCAGGCTTACTGTGAAAAACACCACATTATCTGGGAAGTGTTTTGTAGCCCAGTCTTGTCAAGACTGTGGCTGTTTCTCCAGAGCTGGCTGAAGGCTTTACAAACTCAGTCACACATTAAACTGCCCCAGTTAATCTGCTATACAATGACGGCCAGGCAGAGCTTCAAATATGTTTCGTTTTGGAGAGAAATCAAATGTTACCTTTGGGAAATATGCTTATTATTAGCATTAGACATAGCTTTTGGGCTCCTTCCAATAACTTTGTTGAATTACAGGCGTTTTGTTGCTGGGCTGTCTTTGTGTCCTGTATTTATGGCCATGGTTGGACAGACACCGGGTTTTAGTGTTTCTGCTGCTCCGGCCACGATCAGAGACATTTGCAAACATTAATTATTGCCCTGACGCCTCACACCTGGCCGGGAGCCAGGTAAGGGCATATCACGTCTCAGATGCGGGCAGCACATTCAGGCACAGGTAGCCTTTTGCAGGCTAGAGAAAAGCACGTGAGCAGGAGCCAGCGTCTCTCTGAGCAAACACGCCGGAGCTGCAGAAAGCATTTTAACGACAGGCGAGACCCACGGCCAGACAAACAGCCAAGGTCTTTTTCTCACCATGTGATCTTTCCATAATCCTCCATTTCTCTCCTAGATCAACAGGTTCCTCTTTATTTGTCATTGTCAGCGCCCAGCACAAAGAGCCTTTTGTCTGCAGCTCTGACCCAAACACACAAGACCTTTTTTTGTCCGTTCTTGGGCATATGCTTTCAAACGGACTAATGGCTTTCCGAGCTATAAAGCAGAACCTTGACCCCACGAGGGGAGATGGTTGTGTGACAACATCTCCCTGTTTTGACATCATAATTTATCCCTGCTGCAGCACGAGCCAGCAAAAATACTTGAACCTGATCCGCTCCAAAGCTCCTGCTATGGATACCGGCGCTGGAATCGCCAGCAGCTCCTGACACCGGAGCTCGGAGCAGGGAGAACCTGAGCCAGGCAGTAGCTGCCTCTTTCCCTCCTCTTCTACTTCATTACCGGTGCGGGGAAGTTATCGCACCTCCTTTGAACATCCCAGCAGGAGTCACCCCACATGATTCCTGCCGGAGCCCTGGCGCTGCTTCCTGGCGCTCTGCACGGCTGCATCCATGGATGCCGCTCTGGGAATGCCTTGCTGAGGGGACAAGCCACCAGACAATGAGGAGAAGTTATTTATTTGCCCTGTTTTCCCAATTTCCTGGGATTTGTCACTACACTGCACTCCAGCTGCCTAATTGGGAAGGGTGGGAAAAGCTACTGCGGGCTTGGAGGAACCTTGTGAGGAATATCCTGCAGGTACCACGGTCTGAAAAGAGTTCATACCCTTGAACTGGCACTTGTTCCGGACTGTCACAGAAACCCTTTTGTTTTCCAATGAAAACAGCTCCGGAGCCAAATTCCTACCTGTCTCTTGCAGGGTGTGTCTCTGCCACATCACAGAGTAGGGTTTTGCTCGAGGTAAACCTGTCCTGGGTTTAGGGTAGGTCAAGGGTGGCTTAGGCGTGCTAAGGACAAGGGGAACACCAAAGATTTGCGTTGACAAATCTTCCTCCCGGAGCCCGGGGCGGGGGGGTGTGACGGGTTTCACTTTCCCGTGCATTTAACGGAGCTGGTGGGGTTGCGAAAGCGGAGCCTCAGCGTTTGCTGCTGCTCCCGATGAGGGAGGGGAAGGGGAAGAGCTTCTTATCTCCCCCTCGAGCCCTTATCTGAGCCTGCCAGCTGGGTGACGTTGGGACAGGGGAGGGGCAGGATGAGGGGAGGACAGACAACATCTCCTACAAGGAAATAAAACTGTGGAGAAGGGGGTTTCTGCACCCAAAACACCTCTTGTGTCACCCAAAACACCTCTTGTGTCACCCCCTGCTGCAGATCCGGGGCTCAGGGGGAGAAGGGAGCAGCGCTCCCCGGCCTGGAGAACAACAAGGACCAGGCTGTGCCCGTGGTCCTCAGCAGGGCAGGGTGGCACCTGCAGCATCACCACGGGCTCGTGGCCCTCGGTGGTGGTCCTCTGCAGCAGCACAGGAATATCTCCAAAGAAAAACTCTCCCTGGGTTTGCCCTTGCCGACACCACAAACCACCCTTGACACAGCGTTTGTGCCCCAAATATTGAGCCTGGAGAAAAGCAGGCTCCTGGTAGAGCCTAAAGATGCTCCAGGAGAGCTGGAGAGGGACTTGGAGGGACAGAACACAGGGAATGGCTTCCCACTGCCAGAGGGCAGGGATGGATGGGGTATTGGGAAGGAATTGCTCCCTCGAGGATGGGGAGCAGCTGGAATGGAATTCCCAGAGAAGCTGTGGCTGCCCCTGGATCCCTGGAAGTGTCCAAGGCCAGGCTGGACAGGGCTTGGAGCAGGCTGGGATAGGGAAAGGTGTCCCTGCCCATGGCGGGGGTGGCACTGGTTGAGCTTTCAGGTCCCTCCAGCCCCAATCATTCCAGAATTCCGTGATAATTCTGGCTTCAACCTGATCAGCATTACTTTAGGGCAGCATGATTTAAGGTTCGATACCTCAGACAGAGCCACCACCCAAGTTACAAAAACAAATCATCTGCGATTCCTAATACGTTTGGAAAAAAAAAAAGAAGAAAAAAACCAGGCAGAAATGCGTTGACAGAATTTCCTTCAGAACCTCTGCTACATGAAAATGAACACCAAAGCTTTTAATTTAGCTGAGATTTCACTCCGAAGAGAAAGACGTACAATTTGTTCAGGACGAGTTGACAGATGGGAAAATTAAGTCCTCCGTTATTGTTCCATTTGCTGGATGCAAAAAATACTTAACACTTGCAGAGGGCTTGGAGGATGGGAAGAGCTCTGAAATATCAGCTGTCTGGACAAAAATTAGAGACAGAAGTGTCTGGGGCCGATCCTGGGAGATGCCACATGCTTCCAGCTACTCCAGAAATCAGCTTTTTCCTGAGCATTCCTCAGCCATCTCCCTGTGGGGAAGCAAAGGAATAAATGGGTGAATTTAGTATTAGACCTAAAAAGCAGAATTACACAAGATCCTTTCAGTTTGATGTCTCCACCCAGCAAACTCTTTCAAAACAGTAAGTTCTCTCTTTCAGTCAAATTTTCCTTTTTTTTATTTTTTCAAGTTGGAAGCCTTTAGCTAAAATATCTTTCTTTTCTCTGCTAATAAAGAAAGCCTGTTCGCACTGTTTTTCCCTTTCCCATTGAAGATGTCCTGCAGTTTTCCCCCCATCTGGGGACCCGAATTCTTTAAAATGATACCAAGAAATAATTGGCACCTCTCGGCCAAATCGCTGCGGAGCGACGGCGCGGCCGGTCCCGCGCTCACATCTGGGCTGTCTCCAGCGATGAATTATGGATTAATGGCACAGACTGGGGCAGACTGGAGGCCGAATTCCCTTCTGGAAAGCAGGGTTATGATGGAGCTGTGGTACCAGGGATGTTCCCATACACTACAGTCAAAACCAGCTACAAAATGATGGCCAGGAAGGGGGTTTGAAACAAAAAACCACCCAACCCGCAGCAATATCAATTATTCCGTGCATCACCTCGTGGTTTAAAGCCCTGGGTCTGGTTTGAGGTGCTCCGAGCCGAGGACAGCCCGTGCTCAGGACGCCGTGTTCCAATACAAACAGAGGGAATTGCTGGTGGTTAATTGGAGCTGTTCCTCTTTATCAGCCGGGCAGGCACAGCCCGTTCGTTCTGCTCCCCTGGCGGCCGGGGAGGGGCCTCTTATCGGCCCCGCAGCTTCACAGAGGCTTGGGAAAAGCCACGTTCCTGGTGGCCAGCACCTCTCCTGAGGAGCTACCCGTCCAGGAAAACTCCAGGGATGGGGAAGGACTGGATACAGCCAGGGTTATTCCCTTGCTGATGTCCTGCATTTAGAGTTCGTCCCAAACCTTTAGGTTTTGCAGAAGGGATCATGGAATCGTTACGGCTGGAAAATCCCTCCGAGACCGAGTCCAATCGCCAACCCAGCCCTGCCAAGCCGCCGCTAAACCGCGCCCCCAAGTGCCGCGTGTGCGCAGCGGTACCCTAGAGGGACAGTGGCTCAGCAGGATGCCGGGTTGCCATCGTTCCCTCGGGATCCATCCCAGGAGCACATCGGCCTTGCCTGGCTCGGAAGGAAAGTCTCACTGAAGGTAACAAGGAGCACTTGAGGGCTCAACCCTCAATCCCGTCCCAGATCCTGGAGCTCCCAGCCACCTCCAGCTTCCTTTAGGTGAAACCCCACTTGCGCTTTTAGCCTTTTTCCTGTTCTTTCAACCATTTCTTTGCCCATGGACATTTCCTTTGAGGGGAAATAAAAAAGAAAATCCCCAATTTAAACCCAGCCTATTGTTTTCACAGAACTGAGCTGCAGCAGGACCTCAGAACGTGGTTGTGATTTGCCACATCTGTTATTTTTATGCATTGTTTTCGTGCCAAGAGTTTCATGAAAGGTGTTATATAACCCCTCCGTATCACAGAATCCGGCACGTTGCCACAGTCAGGAGCCCACGTGAGCGTTTCAGCCACAATCCTGCCCGGGGGTTTTATGTTTCTGAACATCTTTTAGCCCAGCCAGGCAGAGACACGAAGATCAAGTGCGGCTGTGGTTTCCTCCTTTCACAAGCAGACTCTGCTGTTGTTTCCTGATGGACAAGTTGATGGAATCATGGAATCATGGAGCTGTTTGAATTGGAGGGATCTTAAGGATCATCCCATTCCATGGGCAGGGACACCTTCCCCTATCCCAGGCTGCTCCAAGCCCCAGTGTCCAACCTGGCCTTGGACACTCCCAGCGATCCAAGGGCAGCCACAGCTGCTCTGGGAATTCCATCCCAGCCACTCCCCACCCTCCCAGGAAGCAATTCCTTCCCGACATCCCATCTAAATCTTCTCTCAGGAGGTTTCACACTCTCCAGTTATTCTGCAAGGTCCTTGGAATCTTCATGAGGATTCGCAAAGTTCCGTGAGATTTGGTTGCCTTCTAGACCAGCAGAGGATACAGAAAATGGTGATGGTTGGACTCTGGGATTTTGGAGGTCTGTTCCAACCTTGATGATTCTGTCAGGTGTTCACCTCAGAAGTTTGGCAAAAGGGTTCTCCACTTCCAGCATTTTCCGGCACAAGCTCAGCTAATAAAGCAAATCCAGTGGGCAGGAACCTTCAGAGGCTCGTGGGTTCTCCTTCTGAACATCTTCCAGTTCTGATCACTCACAGTCTTCACTGCGTTGATGTAAATCAACTCAAAGATGGTCTAAAGCCAACACAGGTGCATCATCTTCCATGTCTCCTACCTGTAATGTTCTGCCTTCCTCCTACAGGTTAGACCCTCTCAACGTGGCCCTTCCACCTCCCTGTGACCAAAATCCCAAATCTCAAAGGCACAGGACGTGCCAAAAATTGAGCCAGCAGGGCAGAAGACTGGCCTGGCTGAATGAGGAGCTTTCACTGGAATTAAAGGGGGGAAAAAAGCATTTATGACCTTGGAAGATGGGGCAGGGAACTCAGGAAGAGTGCAAGGATCTTGTTGGGTCACGTCGAGAGAAGCGAGGAAGATGGAAGCTCAGCTGGAGCTCGATCACTGTTGTGAACAACAATAAAAAGCGTTGTTATAGATCACACCAACAGCGAGAGGGCCAAGGAAAATCTCCCTCCTCGACTGGATGCGGAGGGAATGCTCCCAAGGATGAGGGAAAGGCTGAGGGACTTCATTGCCTTCTTTGCCTCAGACTTCGGCAGAAGGACCTGGTGTCCTTCCCAACCAGTCGCTGGGCTGGGAGACAGGAATGGGGAGAACAGACCTGGAATCCGGGAGGAGTCAGTCAAGGACCTGCTGAGCCACTCATCAGTCTGTGGATGGATGGGATTCATCCAGAGGCTCTGGGGGAGCTCCCCAAGCCCCTCTCCATCGTCTGTGCTCAGCCCTGGCTCACAGGGAGGTCGCAGCTGATGGAGGTGCCAGGGTGGCACTCACCCACAGGAAGGGCCAGGAGGAGGATCTGGGGAATTCCAGGCCTGTCAGCCTGACCTCGGTACCAGGGAAGGAACACGGGGAAGAATTTCTGCATGGAAAGGGTTGTGCCCCAAATGATGCACATCGGGTTGAAGCAAGAATTATCATGGAATCACAGAATGGTTGGGGTTGGAAGAGACCTCCAAGTTCATCCCATTCCACTCCTGCCATGGGCAGGGACACTTTCTGCTGTCCCAGGCTGCTCCAACCCAGCCTTGGACACTGTGAGGGATCCAGGGGCAGCCACAGCTTCTCTGGGAATTCCATCTCAGCCCCTCCCCACCCTCCCAGCCAGGAATTTCTTCCCAGTATCCCATCCATCCCTGCCCTCTGGCAGCAGAAACCCATTCCCTGTGTCCTGTCCCTCCATGCCTTGTCCCCAGTCCCTCTCCAGCTCTCCCGGAGCCCCTTTAGGCCCTGGAAGGGGCTCTAAGATATTCCCAGAACCTTCTCTTCTGCAGGTGAACATTCCCAGCTCTCCCAGCCTGTCTGAAGAACCCTGCAGGGGAGACTCATCCACCTGGGAGCAGGGACAAGCAGGAGTTTGGTTGTGGCAGAGCTTTGCTGTGCAAGGAGCAGATTTCCTGGGACACACTCCACAGTTCTGGCACAGGTGAGACACCGAGAACTTTGGAAATTTCCAGCCTGGCACTGCTTTGAATGAAAGGCTCCATCTCGTTCTCCTGGGTCAGATATTCTGCGTGCAGTTTCTAATTTGGACCACAGCTCTGGAAAACTTGATTAGAGCTGTGAAAACGGAATTTTTATTAGGGAGAGCGGAGCTCTTGCCAAGGTTTATTTTTCAAGGGAGTAAGACCTAATCCTAGAAGTAGTTCCAGGGCTGTGCTAGTCTGGATGCCCTTGCACTGGTTTATGGCAATTACGCAGCCAGAGCTGGACGCACCGGTGATGTTTGCTTTGGACAAGTTGCTGCAGATGGTAACCAGCTCCAACTGTACTCCTCAACGTGGAGCAGGCATCACTGGAAATCCATTTTCTCCCAGGTTTCTCCTTTTTTCCCCCCCTTTTCTCTTTCATTTTTACACAATAAGCATGTTCCCAAATCCATCCTACCTGAAAACAACAAAGCATTTGAAGTGGGGAGCCGAGTAACGGCCCTGTGTTCAGACATAATCCCCACACAGACACATCTGCCAGCTTCCAAAGCCCAAATTCCCGCAAAATCCAGCAAAACCCCCCCGTTCAGGTGGATACCTTCCAGGGAATAGCACATCAGTTTCCTCCAGGGAGCCCACAAAGGTTATGGCGTGGAGTGACCCTCTGGAGGGAGCTTTCCGTCCGCGCCGGGTCCAGGCTGAGCGAAGCCATAAATCCAGGAATGTGTGGGAAAAGAGCAAATTAAAACGTGCTAGACTTGGCAGGGCCCTTTGTGAGCGAAGAGCTTGGGGAAGGTGACATTAATGGCCCTACCAGCTGAAGGCTGCTCTCAGTCCCGGAGCCAGGGGAGCACAAGGAGCACCACAGGATTCCCAAAAAAGTGCTCCTGTCCTCTCCCAAAAGGGTTTTCCTTGGGGGCAAGAGTTCTGCAGCACTTCCCGCCTGTGCCAGGGGATCAGGGAGGGAATTCTGCCCCTCACCTGGAGGAGTGTCCGGTGTCCTGGGACAAGAGGGACGTGGAGCTCCTGGAGCAAGCCCAGTGGGTGACTGCAAAGATGGGGGGGACTGGAGCATCCCCCTTATGAGGACAGGATGAGGGAGATGGAGCTGCTCAGCCTGGAGCAGAGAGCTCCAAAATAACATCAAATATCAGATCTCCAAAATGAGAAGATCTGAACAATCCCTCCAAAATGAGAAGATCCCACAACTTTAAGAGTCAGAAAGGAGATCAAAGGCAAGGATTGTCAGCTTTTAAGGGGGAAAAAAACACCCAGGAAAACGTGGTTTAAGTTTCCAAGAGAGCCACGGAGTTCACTTTGTGAAAATAAAAGTGGTTCTGTAAGCACGGCAGAGCCGCCCTGCGCACTCCTTTCTCTCACCACACAGCAACACACAAGAAGTCGTGTTTGCACCCAAAATTCAATCAATTTAATCCAACCCACATCTCCTCACACGTGGACACGCCTGTTCACGCACACCTCCTTGCTGTCCTGTTCAGACTTGTCCCTAAAACACTGGATTCCCACCCAAAGGACACCAGCCAGAAGCATCACTTCTCAAATTCAATGGGTTTCCCCAAAAAAATGGAGATAAGGCAGGAGGAACCTCCAGCCAGGCAAGGACTAAACACACCCCTTGTCCCCAGCCAGAGCCTAAAATAGCTGGGATTTTTCCCAAGAAAGAGCTTTTTGGGTTTGCGGGCAGCCAACAGCTCATGGCACATTTTGGTCACCACTGAACCCTCCAGGTCCACGTCAGCCCCCTGGACAAACACATCCATGGTGGGCAGCTCCAGGGAATCTGCCTGCATCCCTGTGGCACCACGGCATCATCCCCAAAGGGCCACAGCAGTGCTGGGAATGGGAAAAAACAACTGGGACTCCCAAAGTCTGGGAGAGGAGAAGGATCCCGAGCGGGTGGTGAAGAATGTTTGGGAGAGGACACCCTGGGAAGGTGATGGGGCAAATCCCGCCGGAATGCATTCCCGGGGGCCAAGAGGATGGTGGCTGGGAACAGACAGTGCAGCTTCCCCGGGAACAAATCGTTCCTGGAGGCCCTCTGGGATGAAAGGGGAAATCAGGGGGTTTATTTACCTTGGCTTCAGCAAGGCTTTTAGCACAGCTTCCATCGGATCCTCGTGGCCAAACCAGTGAGCTAGGGAGCGGATTGGGAACGAGCAGGAGAACTGGCCAGGCTGCCGGACTGTGGCCAGGGCACAAAGTCCAGCTGGCACCCAGGGAGCAGTGCCATCCCTCAGGATCAATACTGTCCTTACTGGCCACCCGGCTGATGGGACACCGGGACTGGGAAGAGCAGTCGGTGCTGGCGAGGACGGGACCATTCAGAGGGACTGGGACAGGCTGGAGAAGGGACTGGGACCTGGGGAGGGCAGATGGCGCGTCCTGCCCCAGGCTGGGATCAGCGCACGCGCCAGGAGCCGCCTGTGCTTCCCCTCCGGCTCAGCCTCGCGTTCCCGAGGGGCACTTTTGGCAGTTTCCATGGAAGTAGCACAAAACGTCCGTTCAAACCCGGACAAACTCCGGAGAGGAGCGCTGAGCTGAGCGACGCTGCGACCGCCACCTCCTGGCGTCTGCATGGAATCGGGGATTGGGGTGGGAAGGACCTTACAGAGCATCCAGTGCCACCCCTGCCATGGGCGGGGACACCTTCCGCTACTCCAGGCTGCTCGAAGCCCCGTCCAGCCTGGCCTTGGACACTGCCAGGGATCCAGGGGCAGCCACAGCTTCTCTGGGCACCCTGTGCCAGGGCCTCCACACCCTCACAGGGAGCAATTCCTTCCCAATACCCCATCTAAAACTCATCGCACAGGGAACAGCAGAGGTTTGGCACATTCCCACCCAATCCCATCCATTCCCACCCCCTGCCTAAACCTGGCACTTGGCATCGCTGCCGGAGACCCTCCTGAGCGCATCCCCGGTCCCAAACCACCCACAGCCCGGGGAATCCCCTCCTGCGAGGAAAGCCCCTGCAGTTCGATCCCAGCACCCGCGTGACGGCCCAAAGCACTTCCCGAAGGGAGAAAATCGCTCCTGGGATTTTTCCGGGGGGGTCTCTGGTGTCTGCAGCCCCCGAAGTGGGAGCTGCTCTGCAGAGGGGACTTCCAGCTCGGGCCATGTGGCAGCAGGACCCGTTCTGTCACCGAGAGCCACCGCGTCTGCTCCCAGCAACTGAGAGGGAAGCAGCATATGGGGACAAGCCCTGGCCAGGCTGGAGGTCTGTGAGCAGCTCCTCGGAGCTGCTCTGCCACTGGCCTGAAAGAGCAACTCCATCAGCTACAGCGAGCAGACCTTCTGCTTCCCCCAATTCTAAATTCATCACAGGCTCAAACACAGACACTCCAGGCTTCTTCCTGCTTTAATTATTTAAAAATCCTGACTCTGGCTGTTTATTTTCAGGGGCTATTATCGCGTTCAACTATTTTGAGCCTAAAAAAAAAAGAATAAAATATTTGAAGCCTTTCCCTCACTCTGACGGTGAAGTTTAATTCACTCTAATTATTTCATATTACTTAGACTTTAATAGTTTCATAATTTCTAGTATATTAAGCACTTAATACGTTGTGTCATTTCAAGTCGCATATTAAATTCTGCAAAGCACATTTTAATGAGCACTAAGTAGTGGGGAAATATTAATACAACGCAATGGTTCATTTTTGTGCCCGCGTGGGGAGGCACCACCGGGGCAGGTGGGCACAGCAGGGGCTGGATGAATTGTGGGCTGGAGAGGCACCCAGGCCAGCTCCTCTGGGCCACCTCCGTGAGGTGCCAGCAACGACCCAGAGAGGCACAGCGGAAAATGCAAAGGAAAAGCTTCAGCTTCTCCTCTACAAACTCCAAAAAAGCCCAACTGTTTCATTCCCTCAAGTGAGCACCTCTCAGCTTGCAGACCCTTCATCCACCTCCCTGGGTCTCACATCCCCTCCGTGTCCCGGCAAGAGGATCCTTCCCCTGCGCTCACGTGCACGGAGGTGCCCCCAGCCCTGCAGCTCCCATTCGGGATGGTGTCACACACAGGATGTCTCGTGCAGGATGTCTGTGTCCGAAGGAGAGAATCCCAGAATGGCTTGGAAGAGACCCTAAGGCTCCTCTCATTCCACCACCTGCCATAGGCAGGGAACCTTCCACTGTCCCAGGGTGCTCCAAGCCCCGTCCAACCTGGCCTGGAACATTTCAGGGACAGGGCAAAGAAGCCTTGAGAACTTTCTCTGAGACTCACAAAGACAAGAACCCACAAACCTCATCTGGGCTTCCGCCCCAAGGGTTTTTTAACCTTCATCCCACCCAACCGTGTCCACCTGCCCTGGCTGGGAAGGGCTTCCTCATCCTCGGGCGGTGGGTGGAGGATGCTGCTCCTCCTGCTCCTGCATCCCGAGGTCGGGAATTGGAGGGAGAAGGGGGCAGCTGCACCTCCGGCTGCGCCCACGCGGTGGCGGCCCAGGCCGCGGAACGGCCTAATGAGCCCAGGAACTAATTACCGGCAGCTCCTGCTCTGCGGAGCTCCCGGGGCTGGCTCACACCGCAGCGGCCCCGCGATGGGCAGCGCGCAGCCCCCGGGGCATCTCCCCAGCCACCCTCTGCCCCGGTCCCGGTTCCCGGGATACCGCCGATCCCCGGGACGCTCCCTGGCCCCGCATCCCTTCCCCGCCGGGGCCCCGCGGTGCCCGCTGCCTCCCTCCCGCGGCTCCCGGCGCGTCTCCCGCCGGCTACCTCCCGCCCCCGGAGCTTCCCAGGGCCTCGGTGCAGCCTCACCCCGCCCCGGTCCCGGTCCCGGTCCCGGTCCCGGTCCCGGTCCCGATCCCGGCCCCGCTGCGGAGCCAGGTTAATTCTGGGCTAAGAACGGGTATTTCGGGCTAATAGGTGTGCGCGCACCTCCGCGCCCGCTCTCCGAGCTCATTAATGTAATACCTTCATGTGTGAAACGAGCATATAAATGGGCATTAATGAGCTCCGGCGGCGGCGGGGAGGAGGGGAGGAGCGGGCAGCCCGGCGGGGGAGCGGGCAGCACCCCCGGCTCAGCCCCGGTACCGGGGGCAGCCGTGCGAGCCCCTCCCGCCGCCTGCCCGGCCGGGGACCCCCGAGCCCCGGGCCAGCCCCACGCACCAGGCGTCTTCTTAAAGTCTGTTTTTATTAAAGAACCGAAATCACGTACAGAGGGGGCTGTCCCCAGAGCGGGCGAGCGTTGTTCGGCCTCCGGAGTCGCGGGCCGCCCATTAAAGTGCTGTTACATCCAGAATTTACCGGGAGCGGGGAAGGAGGGGGCCCGGGAGAGGGGGGATCAATATACATCATAAATAAATAAAAATCCGACAAATACTGTACCAAGAGAATCACAGTACATTTATATCCATTGCACATCGCCACTTTTGTTTCCAGTCTGGACAAGGGTGGAAGAAGCGGACACACAGGGAGGGAGGGGGAGGCGGAGCGGGGGGGGCCGGGAGGGCCCGGCTGCCCCCCGGCCGGCCCGGGGCCGCCCCCCGCCGTATTGCCAGTCCGAGGAAAGCCGGGCTCCGAGTCCTCTATGTACAAGTGTCTCCTCGTGGAAATGGCTTGTGTGGGCTCTGCCCGCATGGCTTCGGGGGTGGGGGGCCGAGGGGGGCTCACTGGGGCAGCAGCGGCGGCTTGAAGGAGCAGTTCCCCGTGCAGTGCCGCGGGGTCAGCATTTTGCAGGAGAAGTGATGCAGCGCGTCGTGAGCCTCTGCAAGGGACCGAGCCGTCACCCCCGGGGCCCCCCTCAGACCTCTGTGCCCCCCCAGTGCTCCCCCGGTACCTTTCAACTTCTGCTGGATGGCGTAGCGCGCTTTCCGCTCCTGGTCCAGCTCGTTGCACAGCGTGTCTGGGATGGGGGAGCGTCACGGCCCCGTCGGGGATGCGCCCGCCCCGAGGGCACCCGAAACGGGAGGGAAACGAGGGGAGATGGGCGAAAGGCCGGGCACGGCCGGGCACGGCTCCCCGGCGTGCCAGGTAAGTAATTTTACAGCTCGGGTTTTAATTTAGCCCGTGCGGAAGTGACTGTGAGAGGGAAGGTTCGTTCTCTGCCCTGTCACGGTGCCTCGCAGCCGTTTGCGGGGCAGCTCGAAATCCCGAGAGGAATTGGAGGGCAAGAAAAGATACAGAGTAGAACAAAACAAAAAAAAACCCCAACAAACCAAAACAAACAAAAAAAACCCCCCAAAATAAACAAAAAAAAACCTATCCAAGCGAACAAAAAAGCAGAAATAAAAAAAATTAAATAAAAATTTTAAAAAGGAATAAAAGAGAGAGGAGAAAAGGAAATTAAAAAAATAAAAGTACTAATGGGCTCGGCCTTACCTCGGACGATCTGCAGCTGCTGCACCATCTCTTCCCGGTACGCCAGCTCCCGCTTCATCTGGTCCTGGAAGTTATCTGTGGGCCGGGGGGTCAGCACCGCGTCCGGTGCAGGGCCCGCTCCCCGGCCGGGGCGGGGCGTGGGCAGGGGACGGGGCACCGGTACCTTTCAGGCTCTGGAAGTCCCTCTCCAGCTTTTTCCTCAGCTCCATTTGCTCCAGGACCAGTTTTTGTAACTCATCTGTTTAAAAATACACGGCGGGGTTGAGGGGAGCCCGCACTTTTCCATCTGGAGGCGGCTCGGCGCGGCGCTAATCGCATTACGTTACATTAATCACAGGAGTTAATCACTCCTGCACAAAACACAAATACCTTGAGCCGCGGGGAGAGGCCGGGGGGTGCCACAAACCCCCCCCGCCCCGTCGGGCCGCCGAGCCCCGCACCCCTCGCCCCGCTCCGGGCCGCGACCCCGCCTCACCTCGGGCCAAATTCTCGATGTCCTTTTCCACGAGCTGCGTCCCGGTGACATCCATGGCGAGCCCTTCCTCGCCTGCGGGAGGCCAGAGCGCCGTCAGCCCCGCCGGGGGTTCCGCGCACCGCGCATGGCCCGCGGAGGGGCCGCGCATCGCCCCGCGGAGCGATGCTTACCTCTGTCGGTATTTACAGGGCTGGGATGAGAGACATTCCTTTGGTCCTGATAGGATTTTCTGGTCTCTAAATCCTCTGCCGCGGAGTGATTGTCTTCTTTATCTTGCTCTTAAAGTTAATAAACCGATTTTCAGCCATAAGCAATGAAAGTATGGTCCTGATATATCCTTAATTACATAATTACGGACAAAGCCCTCGTTAAAACCTTCTTAGCGGGCATCCTAATCGCTTTGCTGTTGGAAAGTAGCTTGTGGGCAGGAGCTTGGCTGCGCCAGCCCATCCCCGCCGCACCGGCCGCGGCCCCGGCGGCATCCCCGGGCCCGGGGCGGCCCCGGCCCCGTTCCCCCCCGGAACCCGTTTGTTTCGCTTTTCTCCCGAAAGCCCCCAAACGAAAGCGGCCCTTCGGGTCCCCTCCCCGGGGTTGAGCCGCCCCCGGGGCCGCGCCCTCGGTGCGCAGCGGCCGCCCGGCCCCGGCCCGCGTTACCCTTCGCCTCGGGGGTGCAGAGGAAGGCGGCGGGGGCTCCCAGGGAGGCTGCGGGCTTCAGCGGCTGCAGGTGCTCCCCCCTCTCCGGCGCGAACACCTACAAAAGAGCGAGTCAGGACCGCGGGCGGCCCCGCGGGGACCCCAGAGGGCAGATCCCCCCCGGCCCCGCACCTCGTAGGCGCCGCTGCTGCTGCTCCGCTCGGGGCTGCCGTCGGGGGCCTGGCCGCCCTCCTGCGCGCCCGCCTCGCCCGTCTTCTCCTCGGGCCCGTCGGCGCCGGCGGGCGGCGGCGGCTCCTCGGGCCCGGCCAGCAGCCGCGGCGGCGGCGGCTCCCGGCCCTCGGCGGGGGCCACGGCGGGGACGGCGGCGGCTTCCTCCTCCTCGTCCTCCGGGAAGCGGTTGGACTCCACGTCCACCTCGGGCTCCTCGGCCGTGTCCCCCCCGGGGGACAGCGAGCGGTAGCTGGAGCTGCCCTCGCTGAGGAAGTCCGGCGAGAGGTAGCCGGGGCCGCGGGGGCCCGCGCCGCCGAACGCCTCGCGGGTGCCGTAGAGCTTGGCGATGCTCTCGGCGTCCTTCACCACGGGGCGGAAGGCGGACAGGTAACTGCCCTTCCTGGGCAGCGGCAGCGGGGCGAGCAGCGCCTCGTCCCCGGAGCGCTCCTCCTCGCCCGCCGCCCGCGACAGGGCGCTGGGGCAGCGCTCGCCCTCCGCGCCCGCGCCCTCCTGGGGGGTGGCGCTGCTCCGGCCGCTGCCCGAGGGCTCCGAGCCCTCCAGCTCCCCGTGCCGCCCCGCCAGCCCCGCCGGCTCGGCCGCCGCCGCCGCCGCCGCTGCCGCCGCCGCCACCACCACGGCGGTGGCGGCCGCCTTGGCCGGGCTCTGCGCGGGGTAGGGCGGCACGGGCAGGCTGCCGGCGGCCGGCCAGAACACGGGGAACGAGGGGTAGACGCCGGTGTCCTTGGCGGCGCCGGGCTGGTGGGGCGGCTGGGCCGGCTGGTGCGGGTGGGGGTGCGGGGGCCCCCAGAACATACCGGGGGGCAGCGCGCCGCCCTTGCCCGCCTCGCCGCCCCCCGCGCCGCCCAGCGCCTCCTCCTGCTTCTTGGGGCACAGTCCGAACGCGGCGGCGGGGAAGCCGTAGGGATGGGGGAAGAGCGGCGGCGGCAGCTTCTGCAGCATCCCGAAGCCCTTGCTGGGCACCGGGATCACCGGGTAGCTGCGCACCGCGCCCGCCCCGCTGTGCGCGCCCGCGGCCCCGCCGTGCGCCGCCGCCAGCCCCAGTGCGCCGCGCTCGCCCGCCGCCTCCTGCCCGCTGCACCGGAGGCTCTTGTGCGCCGGGGCGAGCTCGGGGCCGGCGGGCGGCGGCGGGTGCAGGGCGGCCTTGGCGGCGGGGGAGCCGGCCCCGGGCCCGCCGGCGGCCGCCCCTTGCAGGGAGAAGGTCCGCTTGCGGGTGCCGCCGTTGAACATGGCCTTGACATCCTCCCAGGCGTGCGACAGCTCCTCCGTGGCCGTCTTGTCGCTGAGCTTGAGGTGGCGGCGCCAGGAGTTGAAGTTGGCGGCGTCGGGCTGGGTGTACTTGGAGTCCGGGGTGCGGTGGGAGTGGAAGATGAACTTGTTGGGCGAGAAGTACATGCTGCAGTAGCTGCACTTGATGCACTTGGCGCGGGAGCTGTTGTAGCGGGCCGGGATGAAGCTGCCCCGGGAGCCCCAGGCGCACTCGTGCACCACGTCGAAGGCGAAGTTCTCGGGCAGCTTGGGCGGCTTGTGCTCGCCCAGGAAGGACTTGCAGAGCCGCTCCGCCTCCCTCTTGGTGATCATGCCGCAGCGGCGGGAGGAGATGGGCATGGCCCCGGCCCGCCGCAGGATCTCCAGCTGCACCGGCGTGCACTGCACGCAGGTGATGCCCAGGGCCACCCGCCGGTTGTGGATCTCATTGTAGCTGTAGTTCTTGAGCAGCGTGTTGGAGATCTGCGCCAGGCAGAGCCGCTCCTGCCCGTCGATGACCAGGGACACGATGGGCACGCCGTACAGGGAGGTCTCACCCACTTGGTTGGGCTTGAGGGTATTGGAGCCCTGGTACGGCTGCAGCTCTTGCTTTGAATTTGGGGAGGAGCTTGCATCTCTCCCATTTCCCATCTGACTGGCGATCGCCTCCATTCCCCCCCCAAACGCCCCTGCAAAACAAAATCGGGGAAAGGCGCAGGTTAGAGGCGCTCCCGGGGCCCCGCCGCCGCTCCCGGCCCGCCGCTCCCGGGGCCCGCTCCGCGGCCCGGCCGATCCCCGCCGCGCGGCCCAGCCGCTCCTCGTTCGGCGCCACCGGCCCCGACCGGGAGCCCCTCGGGCGCTGCCGCAGGACCCTCCCCGACCGGAGGGGTCTGGCGGGGCCGGAGCGCATCCCCCGCGCCGCGGCCGCCGGTACCGAGCGCCGCCGCATCCGCCCGCCGGGCGCGGCCCCGCGTCTGAGCGGCCCCGGGAGCCCGGGGCAAGGGCATCCTGGGGGGGTCACCACCTCCGCTTCCTCCCTCGCCGAGTCCCCGGGAGGTGCCGCGTCCCTTTCCTTTGTGCCGGCTCGCCGGGCCGTGCCGTGCCGGTTTGCGGCGGGCTCCGGGCGGGCTCCAACGAAACGCGCCGGAGGATGCGGCCAGGGCGTCCCGGGGGCCCGAGCCCCGGGCCGGAGCGGGCGGGCCCAAACTTGGCGCTCGGTGCCCGCGGGCGGAGCGGGGCGGCGGGCGCGGTGGCCCGGAGCCCCTTTGTCGTGTCCCCGGCAGGCGATTAGGCGCGGGCGGATTAGGGGCCGGGGCGGGCAGCACCCGCCGCACGTAGCAGAAGGGCAGCAGCGAGCCAGGCAAATTGGCTTAGCTGGGAAGGCTCCCGGTGCTTAAGCCGCTTCCGTGGTAATTACACAAAATAACGGGGAGCGACTCCCGAAAACGCGCCCCGCTTTCCGCCCCCCCCCCCCCCCCACCTCATCCCCATCCCCTCCTCCGTCGCCCGCTCGCACTCACCGCGCCGCGGAGCCCGGCTGGACGTGCAGGCTCTGCTCGGGACTAGGGGCCGCAGCCCGGAGCCGGGGCCGCCATCGGCCGGGGGGGCCCTTCCGCACCGAGCCCGTTCCCGGGGCAGCCGAAGCTGCGGGGCGCGGGGCGGGCGGGCAGCGGGCGCGCCCTTCACCGACGCCTCGGGGCCGCCGCCCGCCCCGCCGCCGCCGCGTCCGCCCGGGCGAGATGCAACAAGAGCGAGTGACCAGCCGCGCCACCGAGGGAGGATCCGGATCCGTACTTGGAGACGCTGCACATTGATCCGGTGACAGCTAAAATAACGGGAAGACACACCCACTTAGCACCAGCATATTTACATTAACGGCCTCCGGGACCCCGCCGCCGTCAATCACCGATGCGCTCCAGTCAATCACGGCGCGGCTTTAAGGCACGGCGGAACGGGGAGGGAGCAGGAGGGGGGGGGGGGGAGGGCGTGGGGGCCGCCACCGAGCGGGGACCCGCCCGGGCTGCCCGAGGTAAGAACGGGGATCAGCCCCGCGCCGCACCTGCATGGGGCTCCGCGCCCCCGTGTCCCCCCCCCGCGCCCGCCTCTCGCGGTGCCGCCATCCCGGGGGGAGCGATGCTCGTTGAAAGTTTGCGTGGGGAGCGGGCGGTAACGAAAAGAGGAGCCCGGGGGGAGCGGCGGAGGGACCCCATCGAAATCGGGGATGCGCTGCTACCGCGCATCCCTCTCGCAGCCGGGATGCGCGCTCCGGTGCGGGGCGCGGGTGCGGGAGCGGTACCGGGGCCGAGGGGGGGGACATTGGGCGGCAACGAAATCGCCGGGAGGAGAGGGCGGAGGGGGGCGAGCTCGTGTTTTTCGTTCCCCACGGGGGCTCACGCCACACCGGCAGGACCGGCCGACACCGGGGCGGTTTAGGGGACCCGGCGCTCCGGTGTCCGCCGGTTCTGCCAGCGTGGCGGGGGCTTCTAGCCGCATCCCTGCCCGGGTTGGGTTCCCGCATGCGGCGCTCGTCACGGCCACGTTAATTAAACTGTAATTAATCATCGCGTCCGGCCGCGATCGGCGTAATTACACTGATCACACAGAAGTTAATAACGGCGCGGATAGCCCCCAGCTATCACTTTTGTGTTTGCCCCCGCGCCTTCCTTCCCCGCCATCACCAGCGGCACCGGGAGGATGCGGCGGAGCCGCCGCAGAGCGAAGCGCGGGTGCGGAGCCATCCTTCTCCTCCGCGGCTGAACCGAGCCCCGGCCGCGCTCCCACGCGGGACAGCGGCCGCGGCTCCCCCCGGGCCGCCCCGTCGGGGGGGACGCGGACCGGGTGCTGCCGGCCGGGCCTTGCGGCGCGGCCTTCCCGCAATGATCGCAACCCGAGCCGGTAATTATTCCTCGCCTTTTAATTATTTATCCTCCCCAGCCCTCGCTCCTCGAGCCATATGGAGGTAGGACCGCGGTGAGACGCTCCCGCGCCGGGTCGAGCCCCGCTGTCCCGCTCGCCACCGCGTTTCGGGTGTTCCC
The DNA here is from genome assembly GCF_020740725.1 of Corvus hawaiiensis. Classification (NCBI taxonomy): domain Eukaryota; kingdom Metazoa; phylum Chordata; class Aves; order Passeriformes; family Corvidae; genus Corvus; species Corvus hawaiiensis. The sequence goes on along the minus strand of NC_063225.1, from coordinate 11,866,268 downwards.
ACGGCGTTCGACACCCGCAGAGCTGCGGAAGCGGCTGCGAGGCCACGCCGGGCTGCGAGGCACCGGGAGCGGGCGGCCGCGCGGACCGAGCCGGTACCGCGAGGAGAGGGGGGGCTCCGGGAGGATGCGGCTCTGCCCCGATCCCCTCCGCCGTGCCCGGGCTGTGCCGCTGCCCCGGTGCCCGCAGAACTCGGCCGGAGCCCGGAGCGGCGGAGGCGACCCCCGCCTCGCCCCGACGGCGGCGCGGAGCCCCGGGGCGGGGAACAGCCCCGGGCCCCACCCCGGCCCCGCCGCCCCGGCCGCGCTCCCCGCCGGCGCCCCACTCCTCGCAGTCGCCGTATCTTTTAACAGTTGAATTGACTGCAGTTTTTGTCAGTTAATTAGGTTTAATTTACATAATTAGTACAGTATAAAGAGTATTGGGGATAATCAGGAGGTACGTCTCGCTTACTGTGTAAACACGGATTCGGAATTAAAAATCAGATGTAATTAAGGCGTGTGCGCGCGGCTTTTAATTGTAATGAATTTCTAATTAACGCTCAACGATCGCCGCACGCGAGAGCCGGGACGTTTGCGGGCGCCGCCGCCCCCCAAACCGGGGACCCCGCCGGGGACAACCCCGGGGCCGGGGGGCGCGGAGGGGCCGCGGCCGGCGGGGAGGGCGCTGCACCCCGACGGGACCCCTCACCCTTCCCCGTTCCCCGGGCCGGTGCCGCTGGCAGCCGAAGCCGGTGGATAATTTAGGTTAAAACTTAGGGAGCCGTGTCACGGGTGTATAAATAAATAATCACGCGTGGCGGGCGCGGAAGGCCCCGCGCTCCTGGAGGGCTGAGCCGAGATTGCCACATAAATCACGGCGGTCTAATTCAGTGGAAGTTTAATAAACGCCTCCTATTGGAAATGAATGTTCCCCATTTAACAGTTGTATCAGCACCATATAAAACCATGACCCCAATAAATTTAATTTTAGAGGCCGATCAATCCGGGCTTCTCTCCATCGATCCGCGGCGGCTCTGCACCTCCGCAGCCTCTTCCGCGGCCCTGCCCGCCGAGGCGGGGGAAGGAGCGTTTCGATTAGACTCTTTATTAGGAAAAGATTGCTCCGAGAGGCCTGAAAATTAAACGGTGACATTTTAATTACTGGACATTGACAAAGGGAGCGGGCGGCGGCTCTCTGCAGGCCGGGCACACTCCGCCTGACCCGGCTGCTGAGCCCCCGCGGGGCGGGGGGAGCACCGGGACCGTGCGGGGCTCCTGCCCTGCGATCCCCGGGGAGCCTGGGGGTTCCTCTCGGTGCGCCCCGGGATCCCTTCCTAGAGCTGGGCACACCTGACCAAAGCCCCGATGCACCTTCTCTGTGTGCCCCGGCTCTCCCACCGTGCACCCCCTTTTTCTACGGCCACCACCTCTCCCACCATGACCATTCCCTTGGCCCCTCACACTCTGCATACCCACAACACAACCCCCGGCTCTCCCCAGTTTGCCTCAGGCCCCTCGCTGTCCAACCCTCTCAGTTGCTGCCACCTTGTCCCCTGCCCCTCGCCTCTCTGGCCACCCAAACCCTCCCCGCACCATCCCTGCGGCTCAAAACCTTCCCGATTTCCCTGGGCCGGAGCGGCCGTGCGGCTGCAGAGGAACGCGGCGTGCGGGATCGATAGACACGACTTTATTGAGCAGGTTAAACCAAACACCTTCGCAGGGATGGAGCGGGACGAGCCGAGGGCAGCAATTCCCTCCGCCTGTGCCGTGCCGGGCCAGCCGGGCTCCCTCCGGGATGGACCCGCACTCACCTGCGTGTGGGCCTGGCCGCTCTGCCTCGGCTGCGGGGAAGTTTTCCTCCTCCTGCCCATAAAAGCCCCAGACATCCATTTGCCATTAAACACCTCCCGGGCTCCCCGGCTCTGACAAACCTTGAACTTGCACCGCGGGCCCGGCGCCGGCAGCAGCCGCAGCGGGGGACCGGGAGGCGGCCGCCGCTCCAGGAGGCAGGAAGGCTCAATCCATAAATCCTGTCCTGAGCGCACACGTGTGGTTTATGGACGTACCCTCTGCTGAAGGTAACGCAGCCCCGGGTCAGCGCAGCTCCTCGGCAGCCGCGCCGGCTGCAGCTTCCCGACGGGAAAGGCACAGGATCACAGACTCGCTGTGGCTGCTTTGAGTTAGGAGAGACCTTAAAGCTCCTCTCGTTCCAACCCCACCTCCATGGGCAGGGACACCTTCCACTAGAGCAGCTTGCACAACCTTTTTTTATTCGATGTGACCAAATACTGTAATCGGAGATTTTTAAATTTCCTTTTCCCCGTTAGGTTTTCCCAGTCCAGGCTGGCAGTGCAGTGCTGGTGGGCTGGGGGAGCTTCAGGGGATCCTGAAGTTCAGGGGATACCCCCCATCGCTCCAGATTTCTGCCCCACGGTGCCTGTGAGCCCCCCGGGAATGCTGAAGATGAGTTATCCTAAAATACCGGTTACGTTCAGGATCTCAGCATCATTCAGTGGGCTCCAGCTCCTCCCCAGGAGAGCCCCTCTGCCCCCAGGCCTGGCTGTCACCACAGGGACGTCGCTGCCACCCAGCTGCAGCACCCGGGGCTCGGGCTGGTCCCTACCTGGTTCCCCCGGGCAGAGTCACCCATAAACACCCTGCCAGGGCTGCAGAGGGGCACCCTCCGGAGAGCCTGAGGGGCCACAGCTGGATCCTCTGCAGGACCTTGGGACAGCTGGGATGTGTTTGTTCCCTGATGGACCGGCCCGTGGCAGCTGGGCAAGGACGGGTCCCCCGCGGGTGTCCCCGAGTTTATCTCTGTGATTATCTCTGCGGGTGCCACGTCCCAACGGCAGCGCGGCACGGAGCTGTCTCCAAGAAGCTGAGCAGCCTGGGGGCCCCTGGAGCACCCTGGAGATGGGATTTGCTGCTCCTGTTCCCTGCCCAAAGAGGCCGTTCTGTGTGTGTGCCCTGGGCCCCCGGGAGCAGCCGCCGACAGCCCCCGCAGAGCGGAGCCACGACCGGGAACGGTCCCTGACCTGCCTCCGCCCTCCTGTCCCTCCCCAGCCGAGGCTGCGGCTCCCGGGGGAGGCCCAGGAGCAGCTCCTGTGGGATGTGACGGCTCCTGGATTGTCCTGCCCGGGGGCAGCGCTGGGCAGAGGGAGCACAGCGGGAGCCACGAAGCCGAGCGAGGCCAGTGCCCGCTGCGGTGGCATCGCCCCCTCCTCGCCCCCAGCCAAAGCCCCTCTGGCACCACGGAGCAGCTTCTCCCGTAGATCTCCCAGAGCCTTCGCTCTCCACCAGCGGATTTTGCTCCCTGCAGGAGTTTTTTTCATTCCAGCAAAGCCCCAAATTCCCAGGTTTTGCTTCATATGTTGCCCGCACTCTCCCTGCACCACCACCTCCCGTGGTGCATCCCTTTCCTATGGATGCCTCCAGGTGAACTTTCCCTGCAGGACCACGCAGCTCCGGGAGACAGGAAAACACACACGCCCTTCCCAGCTTCAATCCTCCCGTTTGCTTTTCCTCTCGGGTATCCGAGGGATCAGATGAAGCTCCCGAGAGCTGCTTCTGGTGATTGCTCCATTATTAACGCGATCGCATTGCCGGCGTTAAGCCGAGGGACAGGCACAGGTAAAGGACCCCTCGCAGCTCCGGCCTTTCAGGCTGTTCTTTGGAAAACAAAGACGCTTTGCCTTTGGAATGCTGACAGCGGGATGGGTTTGGCCCCAGGATAAGAGAAACAAAATATTTGCCAATTCTGTGCTGAGTTTAAAGGCAATATTCCACGGGCTCTTCTCACAGGAGCTTTGCCTGGCAATGGGAAATGTGGGAAATGTTGGAAGTTTTGGCATAGATGGGACATAATCCGTTTTTCCCACATCCATATTCCCATGGGAATCATCCCATGAGGTTATAGGAGGGGAGACAGGGAGGTGAGACTGGTGTGGGGCTGCTGGGGGAGCCCTAAATGAGCTGCTGGGATGAGGAGTGGGATTGGGGGGGGGGGGGGGGGGGGTGTCACTCTGCATCTGTAGGATCCTCTGCTGAGTTACAGCGTTCATTACACACCCCTGATGCCATCTTCCGAGCAGGACTCAGCTGTAGGGTGGAACATTGCTGCATGTCCTGCAACCTTTCCAGCCAAGAAATGCCCCGATTCAGAGCCTGAAACATTGCAGCAGGAAAGAGGAGAGAGGGAAAGCGTCCCCAGGCCGCCCCAGCTCCGGGTCAGCTCCTGCCTGCATGGAGAGCAGCACTGCTGAGCCCCTTCGCAGCACCCAGCACTTCCAGCCCTGCCTGGAAAATCTCCCTGGAGGTTCATTCCCCTCCCTGGAGATTTTGGGGGCAGGATGGCGTTGCGCATAAGGCAGAGCCCGGGGCATGTTTCCTGTCTTGGCCACCTCAAAGTCATCTTTGAGTGCACTGAGGTAGGATTTCCTCGGCCCCAAAGCAGCCCGGGGGCTGCAGCCCAGGGGATCCCTTCAGGCAGGTTTGGGGGTCCCTGCACTGTTGAGGTGCACCATGCCGGGCTCACCTGGATCCCACAAGCCTGGGCTGGGCACAGACCTTGCTGTGGGTGCGGGCACCCAGCAGAGCTAAACCCTCGCCCAATTTACTGCACTGCCCCTTGCCCTCACCTGTGCCCCTCCGTGCTGATGGGTGGTGGCAGGAATTGGGGTCCACACCTCCCGTGGGGACAAACCACCCCCAGACCCCATATCCAAGCAGGAGGTGGTGGTTTGGGAAGGTCTGAGCTCGCTGCTGCTCAGCTGGGAATGCCAGCAAGGCTGAGAGGAGCTGGTTAATCCCAAACTTCCCTCCTCTGCTCTCTCGTCCAGCCCTATTCCCCCCAAACGTGGTGCTGGGAGTGGGGCAGATGAGCAGATCCCTGGCTGCACTGAATCCAAGGATTTGGGAGAGGAAAGGTGATGGAGGCCCCAAAGTTCCCCCATAGCTGGATTGATTACACTGATGAACCAGCAAGTGAATTGTAACTCTGGCAGCACCTTAGCCAGGAGATTCTTCCCAGCTGCATCAGCTCCACCCCACACGGATTTTCAGGGTGAGTCTTCCCCTCCGGATCTCCCTGCCCGGAGAAGCAGGAGGAAAACCCTTGGGTCTGCCGAGTTTTAAACTGAATCCGAGAGAGAGCCCTTTTATCCAGGGAAAGCTAACGCACACGGTTAGGGATAAATAAATGGCAGCGCCGCCGACGCCGTGGCTGGCTCACAGCGAGGGAATTTGTCTCACTTTAGCAGAAGGACCTGGAGGAACGGGGGCTGTTGGCTCATTCATTGCGCTGTTATCTGCCAGCGAGGTTGTGACATCAGAGCAATTAAGACAAACTTTAGTCTGTAAGTTCATGCCTGCAACCTCTACACTTCAAAAGAAGACAAACGATCCCTCCAAGGAAGGAAACAAAGTCTTTTCCAGGCTGCTTCCAGAATAACATTTAGGATTTGCAGTGGTTCGGGAGGAATATTTCACTGAACTGTGGGGGGGTTGGAGCTGCAGGTATAAAATAAACTACCTGAGCCTTTTTTTTTTAGCAAAAGTTTATTTCTAATGCAAAGACAAGCAAACCCCAGCCTCCTCCCACCCAGCTCACTCACCCCAAACCTGCCTCTCACATCTGTGTTTTATTGGTTTTTTTCCTTTTAATAAGCATCTTAACAAGGACTGATCCGATCTGTGTCGGTCTGTTGCGGGAACATCCAGCAGAGACATTGAAATCATTCCTGGAACAGCAAACCTGGAGCTTGTGCTTGACCCAGCTGCAGCCACCCTGCAGCGACTCCAAGGGATGAAAATCAGGGATCAAGGTAGAGCTGAGGAAGGCAAGAGGCTTCCAGGCAAGCCAGGAGCTGCTGGGATAGTAAGGAAAACCCTGCAGCCATTCCTGGGACATGAGGGTCCCTCCGTGCTGGCCCTCTGCCCCCACAGTCCCAGGGGATGCTGCACAAGCAGGAGCTGTGGCCCGTGGCTTCCTCGGGAGGATCTCACCCCACCACTGCTGCTGCTCTCTGCAAATTCCAGGGGCTGCTCTCCCTCTGCAGCCAGAGGCCACAGCTCCTGCAGGGATCTTCAGTGGCACTTACTCCCTGTTCAGGAGAATCATGGAATCCACAATGGTTTGGGAGGGACTTAAAGCCCATCTCATTCCAGCCCCTGCCATGGCAGGGACACCTTCCACTATCCCAGGCTGTTCCAAGCCTCACCCAGCCTGGCCTGGAACATTCCAGGGATGGAGCAGCCACAGCTTCTCTGGCCATTTAGGGCCTCCCCACCTTCCCAGGGGGGAATTCCTTCCCAATATCCCATCCATCCCTGCCCTCTGGCAGTGGGAAGCCATTCCCTGTGTCCTGCCCCTCCATCCCTTGTCCCCAATCCCTCTCCAGCTCTCCTGGAGCCCCTTTAGGCCCTGGAAGGGGCTCTGAGCTCTCCCTGGAGCCTTCCCTTCTCCAGGTGAACATTCCCAGCTCTCCCAGGCTGGCTCCAGAGCAGAGCACTGCCCTCTTTCACCTCACCTTTCCACCTCAGGAAACCCTTTCTGGTTCAGGGATCAGCCTGCAGAGCCTGACCATGGATGCTCCTGATGTTTGACCCTCCCAGCAATCCTGATCCCCAGCAGCTGGCACTGGGAGCAGTGAGGGGCACTCCCCGTCATTTATTGGTGTGATGCTGACCTCCCTGACACCCCTCACCTCCTCATAGGGTGGGCAGGCCCAGGTATTTCTCTTTTTCTGTTTGCTTTTGTTTTACACTTAAACCCAGCATTTTGTGGCTGCCTGCACTCGGAGACAGCCACCAACTCCTCAGGAAACCCTCTGGACACTCGGACAGGAGCAACAGTTAAAAAATACTCTGGAGTCAGGAAATAGTACATTCAGTAACCCAAAAATAGAGATAGAAAATACTTGCTTTAAGGCTGTGTACAGTATAACTGAAGATAATCTGGAAATTGCTCAGCAACAAAAGAAACGTGGGAAGAAAACTCCTTAATGTGAAAAGACGGCCAACAAATATCCTGATTTTGTTGATGCTTCTAGGGAATATTTGGAGCAAAACATGATCTGGATAAACTGTGAGTCCAAGGCTGGTGATCCTGGTCCAGGAAGAGCTCTTGGGACGCCGCAGAGCTCACTGTGGTCCCTGGGATCGCCGCTCCTCCAGCATCCTGCACACCCACATGGACACGACCTCGGCGTTGCCGTCGTTGTACTGCACGATGAAGGGGTGGCCCTGCGAAGGGGGACAGGCAGGGTTAGCCAGGAGAAACACAGCCCTTCTGGAAAAAAAACCACACTGGAGCATCCTGTGGTTACAGCCATAAAAATGCAGTGAAGCACTGATTCAAACCAGCGAGCTTCCTCCTGCATCCGTGTTATCCACAGCACCTGCTCCGAGCAGGAGGAGGCAGCCCAGACTCCTCGCGGAGGCCTCGGCCCAGCACTCCCTGGAAATGCTCATTACTTTTTGTTGATACTCCATTTTCTCGTTGTGTTTTGACCCAGCCCCCTTTCCAGGACAGCTGTGCAGTTGCTGAAGGGTGTTTGGGTAAAATGATACCCCCAAAAAACCCCCACTAATCTGCGCCTCTGCTTGTAAAGGTGCGCCATCTCCTAAAATTCCTCTCTTTTACAGTGCCCTGTGCATCCTTCACGTGCACTGACCTTCCAGGGCCTACAGGGGATCCACGAGAGCTGGAGAGGGACTTTGGCCAAGGCAGGGAGTGACAGGACAATGTGTTTTGCCCAGCACTGGGGTGGTTTTGGGTGGAAAAGTGCAGGAATAAGGTAAATGCTTTTGTCTCCAACACAGCCCTAAACAAAACAGCCAAGGACACCACAGAGAAGCAGGAGAGAACAATCAGGAGGCACAGACAGGGCAGAGCAGATGCATGGGGGCAATTAAACCCAGCTATTCCAGCCAGTGCCTTCTCCATGAATCTCCTTTAGGATGGAGAGATCCCCGCAGCCAGAGCCATCCCACACCCAGGATATCCCTGCATTTAAGCTGCTCCAAATGAAATTTCAGCTATGAAGCCTCAGCCCTCCACACTCCTCACCCTGCTTGCTTTGTTTTGTGAGGATATTCCACCAAAACCTGCAGGCTTCCACACTTTTCTCCCCAGGAATAAGTTTAATTTCGAACTACTCTTCAGATTTCCCATATTTTCAGACTGTCCTGCTCCAGTGAGGATTCTTCTCAGGCTGGAGGGATGTTTTTACTAGAAGCTGTTTTCAGAATCTGGTGGTTGATTTTTCTGAGCTGTTTTTAAATTGGGAATGGGAGAACAGAGACTTCCACTGAAGCTCAGTAGGACCCATCTTTGCAAATCTTGGTGCACAACCTGCAGCATTTTCAGGTCAGGCACCGCAAACAAGGAGGACACAAGCGGCCCAAAGATGTCCAGTGCTCATGGATGGCCTGTGCCAAAAGCTACTGCCAAACCCACCTCGCTGCTTTTAATACCTGACCTCACTCAGCAGCACCTGCAACTGCAATAAAAACATTTATCAAAGAACCACACAGAGCTGGGGATAATGCAGGAGTCCGTCAAACCTGGCCTTGGCCTCTTTGCAGCAAGATTTGGAGTGAAAAATCAGAACGAACTACAAAAGAGGGACTTGCAGTTGGCTCAGCTCCCAAAAATGTCTCAGGGAATTATTTAAGTTTTCCTCCAAGGTCTCCAGCACTGCAGCTGCAGCGGTTTCCTCTCTCAGAAACCTCTCTGTAAGCTCAGCCCTGCTCTCCACATTTTGTCATTACTTGCACCTACTCCCACATTCCCCCCTTTTTAGGCACCCAGAGCAGTACCATTACCCAAAGCACAAAGACCTCAGAAAGCAGTGCCTTAAACTGGAGATGCCTCTGAAAAGGATGGAGGAGAGCAGGGGCAGGGAGATGAGACAGGGAGGGAAGATAGAATAAGGGAAAAAACCTGGATAAAAATCCGAACCACTAAAGCAGCAATGCAGCTGCACCGCAGCAGCTCTGGTGCAGCAGGACAGAGCTGTCACCTCAGAGAGGAGGCAGTGAAAGCCCCAGCAGTTTGGACACTGTCAATAAATCCTGGTGGCTGTCTCAGCCACAAATACAAGTCCCAGCCCTGACTTCAGGAGTGAGCAATATGTTCTCACCCAAACCCAGCAACCTGCTGTACTTAAATATTCCTGTAGGGATTTATTGCAAGGGAAGACTGGGAAAAGGTAAATGTGTGGAAACTTGAAATGCATTTTCTGTTGCAGGGACCAGTTCCTGGTGAGGTGACACTGCCTGGTGTGGCACGCACAGCTTTATTTTTGGGGACACATGATCCCATCCCTGTGTATTTCGTATTTCCTCAGAGTCCTACACATGTTCACAACAAAGCAATAACCACCTCCTTCCCAATTTTTAAAAATACCTGGAAATCAGCACAGCCAGCAGGAAACAGGTTGAAAATCCAGCACCAAGCTGGTTTTTCTTACTGGCCTGGTACTGGTGTGCCTTGCCCTGGCTCGGTGGGATGCACTGGGAATCCTGCAGGCACTGGGAAGCGGCTGCTGGAGTGCACAGAGCTTGGAGCTGGAAAGGTCAGGCAGGACAGGGCCAGGGCTGGCCACGAGTGAGTGTCAGCCAGCCTAATTTTGTGTGTCAACCCCGAAAATTAGATAAACAATGACAAACCAGGCTTTTTAAATGAACTTGTCTCATCTGGTTCTCTTGATAAAGGGTACATTTCTCAAGTTGCAGTGTCCCACCAGACAGGTTAACTCTTTCACAGGGGAGCTCCTCGCAGAGGGGGATGTGAATGATTTAAATATCTGACAGGAAATTAAAAGGGCACTGCCCCCCTGAACACACAGCCCTGGTAATTCCAACCCATTGCTCACCAGCCATCAATCATTTAGCCCAGTCAATTAAATCGCCATAATTCAAGGGTAAAAGTTCTATGATTTTACCTACCCCTAAAATTCAGCAATTTGCTTTCATGGCCTTCTCCTCTGGCCAAAAAAATCTTTGTTTCTGATAATAACCCAGCCTGAGCTTATTGCCACAGACTTTGCGTGGCACCCTGGGAAGGGCTGCACATCCATGGGCCTTTTCCAGCTCCGAGTGCCCACGTGCAGCTCTGCTCCAGGTGGATGAACTGTCCAGGAGAGATGAAATTCCCCCTGGGACACAGCATCATCACCCACAGCCCCAACTCTGGGCCCCCTGAATCCCTTCAGCCCCTCAGTCTGAAGCACAGGTACCAGCTTACACTGCCTCTCACACAAATCCAGGAAAGAGCAAAGCTCCCATAAACAGGATCCTCTGACCATAAAATGTTTGTGTTTGGAGAGCACCAAGGAGGTTTAGGCCGATGCCAAAGGGCAGGCAGACCATAAATGACACCCCTCAAGCAAAGCCTGGGATTTCAGAGCACTGTCCAGGCACAAAAGAAGTGAGTGATAATGGGAGACTGGTTTAAAGGTCCAGGAAACAGGCAGTTACCAGCCTAGGATGGTGGCAAAGCACACCCCCAATGCGAAATGGCAGCCAGCCACCAATTTCCTTGGAAATCTCCAAAAATGACAGGGTGGTGTTTCCTGGGACACAGAACACGAGAGGGATGAGGACAGGGCAGGAACCTGAATCCCAAATGGGTCAGGGATATTGCTGGAGTACCTCAGATCTAACCCTCATCACCTCCTTATATTTTTTCCCCTGGGACAGTGAGAGATTGAATGGGAAAGGCAGCAAATTAGGAATGACAAGAAAATTCCTCATGCTTATGCAAGGAAGGTTGGGAAATGAGTGGCATTGCTTTGGTTGCAATGGTGCCACCCTTTTCACAACTATTTTTCCAGGAACCCTCCCAGCCTGAGCAGCTGGAGGCCTGTGCTCCATTTATTACCAAGCAGCACAGACAAATTCTGCATTCCATTTTAAAATTTTGAACTCAGCACAACAAAAAAACCCACAATAAAAAGATCCCAACTGTTGCAGACACAGCCTATCAAGACAATGGCAGTGCCCTTAGACAGCATTTCAAATACAGTTTATTAGTGTGTGATATGAAAAGGGTATTTTTATTGCATGATATAATGCAATGGGACCTTGGGCGCTCTGCAGAAGGACCTTGCACTCAGAAGTGTAATGAACCCATAGTCCAAAAAACATTATACTCTACATTAACCTATCATTAATGGCACATTAGGGCTGGGGGCATTGCACGCTCGCTGGTCAGGGCTCCATCAGGACAGTGTGCAGGAAACCACAGTCTTCACAGGCTTAAAACAAATAGAGAAAATAAATATCACTGCTGGCTACAGGCTGCTCTAAGGGAAGCTCACTGGCTGCTTAACCTGCAGTTTTGTCAAGGGGGGATGAGGAGGGCGATGCAGCAGTTTATTAGTGGTGTTGGCATGCTCTGAGTGCATCAGATGCAGCAACACTGAGCTTTTCCTGCGAAAACACAGCACCTGTTAAGAATAAAGTGAAAACTGGAAGCTGCTCCCCTTCCCTGCCACTCCCTAATTCCTGGTGATAGTTGTAAGGCTTCCCTGGCACTAGGAGCTGGGAATGGGAAGAGCATCCTCTGACCCAGTTCTCCACTGAACAGATCCCAGCTCTCCTGGGATCTGTTTTGCCTCTGCACCCATTTCACCTGAGCAGAATTCCAGCCCCTCAGCAGAATTCCAGCCCTGCCAGCTCTAACTCCATGTGAACCGTGACCAAACCAACAAATTCCTTATACTCCCAGAGCAGGTGCGATGTTCCATGCCTTCCCCCACTCCAGGTGGCTCTGTTCAAAGGAAAGCCACAGTGCAAATGTTAAATCAGGAAAGCCTGGCTGGCAGCTCATCCCTCCCACTCCAAAAAATTCCAACTTGGCTGTCCAACAGCACATCCCAGTTGGTTCTCCCGTTGCTGCTGAGGTGTCTGTGCTATTTACAGCTCTTGTAATTAACTGAGGGCACGGACTTGAGGGGAAATTCTTGCCCATTCTCATGTTTACTGGGAGACAAGTCGGACCTCCAACAGGACAAACACAAAGCTCAGCTCTGGAGCTGCACCAGCTTCCCAGGACTCCTGGAAACACCAAGTGCTGAGTAACCCAAAACCACCCTGAACTGACCCCGGGTCCCCCTGCAGTGACCTCAGCACGTGTTAGGATTTCATCACTCCACCCCTGCCTCCAGTGCTGGAGGATTTTCCATCTCGAGCTGCTGCCTCCAAGGACAAGCCACACTAAATGCTGTTCTAATTATCTGTGCCAGCTATCCCCAGTATCCAACTGCGGCTCCCACAGCCAGGAATAGCAGTGAGGAATCCTCAGGCCAATACTCTCACTGCCGACTCCCAAAACATTGTTAATTCACAGGCACAGAAGGTGGCAGGGCATCCTCAGGGGATGCTCCACGCAGCTTCCAAGGCTTCAGCGGGGTAAAAACTCCGAAGGCTGAACACAGGTTAATCCACGGAGACACAGAAGGTACCCATGGGTAAAAGGACCCTGCAAGACACTGTTTGAGTGTGATCCAGCTGCTCCATCTCTCGTTTTCCTTTTGAAATTTTGGTTGGGTTTTTTTAAACCTTTTAAGAAAAGTGTGAACACCTGAAGTGCTTGGAACAGCAGGGACTGGGAAGCTCAGTATGTGTGTCTGCAAAGTGTCCCCGGTGTCCCAAAGCTGCAGCAAGGTCAGCTGCAGCCTCCCTGTCTCTTCCATACGGCACCTGCAGCAATGGGATTGCAGATCGCAGATCAAGCTTAACCCTAAAATTCCAGCTGCTCCTCGGGACTTGCAAGGCTGTGCTTGATCTGGGACCGAGTGTTTGCTGTCCCAGTTCTCTCTCCCTGTTCCTGTCCTCGGAACAGCGACTATTGAGGGCAAGGACTGCGCTCGCTGCGCTGGAGACGCCTCCAGCATCCCCAGAGCCTGTGCTCGGCTGGGTGCTGGAGACAAAGCCCCGCAGCAGGGGGTGGAGTCATGGAATCACAGAATCACGGAATGGCCTGGGTTGGAAGGACCTCAAAGCCCATCCAGTCCCACCCCTGCCCTGGGCAGGGACACCTCCCACTACCCCAGGCTGCTCCAAGCCCTGTCCAACCTTGGACACTCTCAGCATCGACCAGTGGCGTTTTCTGGGGGGAGATGACGCAGGAACAACAACATAACCATTAGGAAAACCAAGTCTGATTATTCTCCGGGAAGTTTCTGCCCCCTCCTCACTCTCACAGCTGAGAGCAGAGCCCAGCCTGCTCAGCAGCTCCACGTGGAATGTCGGGAAGTGGGGAGTTTTGTTTGTTGCGTGGCCTCCCTAACATACACTGTAATTAAAATGTTGATTACTAAACAGTTTAAATATATGACAGACAATGCAGTTAAAGCCTACAGTTAGGTCAATATGTGATTTAGATTTGCCATTTAAAAACTCTCATTTAAATTTTGCATACATTAATCACTACCATACTTCAATGTTCTGATATCCACCTGACTACACTATTAAAATAAAACTTGCTGCCCCAGGGAAATCCTACTTATTCTTAATTGTTTCGAGGCTTTGATGGGCTTTTAATCTAAGATTAATTTATGCAATTTTAAATAACTCTTCTTATGATTAATAAGCTTGAAAATTAAAAGGAGTCTAAAGCAATTATAATGAGCATTTGGTCATAACCTCATTAGGAGAAGGAGTGAAGGATACAGCTCTGGAATTCTTACAAGACTACAATTTAAGGTTACTTTCAGAGGAGTCAAACATAGTTCTTGAAATTGCAAAGGCAGATTAGCCTAGGTCAGCCTTAGAACTATGGCTACCCAGATTAGCACACTAATGATTTTATCCCTCTGATGATATGCAAGACAGTGAAAAGATGATACAAAACAAAGATAAATGGATAACACAACTAAGCAGTGAAGCCTTGCAGTTATATTTCTTCCTTACCTTTTTTTTTTTATTTGAGAAGTATTCTTTCTGTAGGTCTTTTCCCCCTATTATTTATCTATTTTAGACTGACTTTCACCAATGCATTTTTCATTTTTATATGACAAAGTTGACTGCAAGCAATTTTCAGCTGGTTTAGTTTCATTGAGGCACCAAAACTCTTCTGCAATTTACACAATTTGTTCAAATAACAACAGTCCCCAGGCCTGGCGGATGGACCAAGGGGAAGAACAGCTTAACTTAGACCTCAACACCTTAACCTGAAGAGCCACTGTCTACACACCTCACCTGAACTTCCATTTTTAAACAGCCATCCAGATCCCTCGTTATGATTAAAGTATTGTTTTTCCAGGCTTTGGACGGCTGGTGACCCCAAACCAGACCTCTGAGACCCCTCATGCATTTGACTGATGTGTCCAAGCTGGCAACTCATCCCCAGACAAAGGGTCAAGAGGGAATTTTCAGGTCAGAACAGTGGGAATTGGAGCAGCTCCACTCCACAGGATGGAGCTGACTTCAAACTACTCAACCCCTCCTACTGCAGGACCCTGGGTCTGCTATTTGTTCCCCTCCTGTGCTATAGACTGGTCTTAAATTTACTACAGAGTTTAGGGTTTGGCTGTGGCACAGAGGAATCTATTTGCCCATCTGCAGATCATTCTTTCCACAGCAGTTTTGCTTTTGATATTTGTTGTTAAACCAATAACTGTCCTTGGCATTCCTCGTGCTGCTCAGCTAAAAACGAGCCAGCTCCCAGCTAAGGTATTTCAGTTTCTGTGTTATGACTCTTAAAACAAACTAAAGCAACCGAAATCTAATTGGAGTTTACTTCTGCAAGTGCTGCTGAGGTTAAGAAGAGCTGTAGAAGAGGAATGGGGAGAGTGGCCCAAGGCTGATAGAGTCTGTCACCATTAGCAAGCTGTCGACAACAGAAGCAGATCTGCCGAGTGAAACGGTTGGTGCAACATTTTAGGGATGGAAGAGGTTTGACTTTTGCCCAGCTCTGGTCTGGTTTGCAGCCTCAGTGCCCATTAGTAGCTGGAGCTCATTAGGTGTGTGCCTGGAGCACATCTTCTGGAATGGTTTCATTTGAAATCAATGCAATTCATGAGCTTCAAGACCTGTCTGTGATGAGAATGAAAGAGTGGGGGCTTGCAAAGAGCAGAGATTCACACCAGAAAGGCACAGCTGACCTGAACTCTGATGCTGATGGAGCTGCACCTGCAGAAGTGTCCTCAGCTCCAGCACCGGAATGGTCTCGGTGACACCGAATGGAGCTCGTCAGGAATTAAAAGCTGATACAGCATTTCCCTCAAATGAGGACTAAATGTTCCCTACAGCACTTCCTTCAAATGAGGACTAAGTGTTCACCTAGACTGGGAGAGAAGGGTGAAGAAAACAACTGTTTTCCCCAAGTTTTTCTACTGAGAAAAAAAAAAATTGCTAAGCAAATTACTAAGCTGAAGTAAACTGAAACAATCTCCTAAATGTTTTTCACCCAAACCTTGGAGAAGAAAATGCTGTGTGCATACACACACACAAATAACAACAATTAACAAAAGCAAAAAAACTCCTGAAAATGATGTGGCTGGAAGCAAAACGGGAGAACGAAACAGCTCGTACTTCGTTAGCATTTTTGTGATGAAGTTTCTGCAAATGAACAAGTTGTTTTTAAAAGTACCACTACGATCATCCTGCATTCCACGGCTACATACTGCCTGCACGGAGTGCAAAACAACATCCCTGTGTTTGCCAGGCTTTGTAAAGGGACTAAATAAAGTATTAAATGATCGAGGTGAATGCGCTGCCAAATCCCCTCATCTGAGGAGCAGAGAAAGCTCAGGTATGAAATGATGTTGGAATAAATGCACAGAGCCCTGCTGAAAACACGGAGAAGGCAGAATATATCACCACTAGTTGGCTTGGGAAAAAAAATAGAAATTCCTTTGAATCTCTCCCAAGGTCACTGAACAACAACTGAGGCCATGAACACCATTTCCACTCTCAGAGTTGTGTTTTAATCCAACAGGGAGCCTTTCCCTGGTGGAAACCTGGCTCTCCCCAGCCCAGCAGGCACATGCTCATCCCGATTTACACCAGCTGAGTGTTTCCCCCAACCTCTCCCATCAAATCCGAGCAAGCAGATGCACATTTATGGGACAATGAACTTTTCCACGGCTGTGTTTTGGTGTTCCAGCCTGATTAAAGCTGCGTGTTCTGAGCGCTGCCCCGGGTGGGAGCGCGAGCAGCCGGCTCTGGAGGGGAGGCCATGGCTTAAAAAAAAAATAAATAAAAAACCCCATGTTTAATTTAAAAATTAGAAACTGGAGCAGGCTGTGAGCACAGAGGTTGATTGAAACAAAATTTAAATTCCTGTCAAGCCCATTTAAACACAGGGGCCCTTCATAGGCAATTAGCTGCTCCCTGTGAAGGCTGAGTGAGGCCGGGCCTGGTCACTGTGAGGAGCCGAGAAAAATTAACTAAAATCAGGCGCTATGAAATATTTAGCCTCCTAGTTTATCACCGGGGTTTGGAAGTGTAAACAAGACAAAAATCGATTCCTCGGTGCCCTCCAATCAATCCCCCAAAATGGCGAGGGCATCTGTTTCTGCTCAATTTTGTTTACTCTGGCAGATTTGCCTTAATTGCGGTTGTTTATCTCCCGTTGTCCCCGGGGCCCTAATCTCCCGATTACTAATACTTAACACTCATTTCACATCTAAAGCTACTTCTAATCCTCAACAGGTTTCTGGGGCTCTTAAAATTATGGAGGCGAGGGAGATTTCTCTTTGTGAGAGGCGCATTTTGCGACCCGCGACCAGCTGGGCCCAATCGTCACCAGGGATGGCGGCAACAAAGGTGCTAAAAGGCTCTTTCACAGGCTCCGCCGCTCCGCCGGGAATGCCACGGAGAAAAAAGGCCTTTGATGGGGAAAAAAGAAAAAAACCCACCCTGAACAAGGGGACTCTAACAGTCCAGCCAAATAAAGTTACTGTCATAATCAAGCGCTGTCAATCACAATGAAAATCCAATTAAAAAATCTTTCAGCACGGCCCCTCTTCAGGAGAAAAATGTCCCCTATTTATATGCGGTTTTTTTTTTTTTTTTTTTTTTTTTTTTTGTGTCAACTGCACAAATTAGAAAGTCGTATTAATTGATTTTTTACTACTTTAGGCCCTGATCCTCCAGCTGAATTTCTGCGGATGGAAGAATCAAGCGGCACAAATCTGATTAAGGGATTTGAGGCATAATGCACACAGGTCACTAAGAAGCCATATCTCTATCTCCGGCTTTATACTCTGCTTATTCATAGGCAATTATTACTCTTATTTAATACTGCAGGAGTGTCCTGAGGTGCTAATTGGACTAGAGACCCACAAGTAGCTGGTACTGCACAAGCACCAGCCATTTTAATCTATGCAGAGTGTCTGAATACATTTAAAATACCAATTTCATTACACAAATAAAAATCGTACATGGATTTCAACAGTTGCCTGTTAGAGCAAATTCCTTGATGGATTTGGAATGAATAGAAAGGACAATATTCTGGGATTTAAAGATATGGGTCTTATTTTGGAACTCCAAACAGATTTATTTTTATATATTTTAAAAAAATAAATACGTAGGGAAGACAGCTGACATAAAATATCAACAAGGCACATGCACAACTTCTCAATATACAGTAATTGAAAGATTTGCAATTCTGCTACCAAAATGAGTGAGATGTAAATATTTGTCCCTGTGCCTGGAGAACTACTGAACAACCAGCAGTGCCAAATGAAACATTTGCTCAAATTAAACTGCAAAGCCCAGGAGACTCAAGTAACCAAAAAATATGAACTGTATCCCTCTAAGCTGTTGCCAATTTGTTTTTGTCCAATTTCCTTAGGTTTTCAACACCTCTTTGAGCCAAGTCAAGTTACTCCTTTTCACATTTCACTGGGAAGTGCTGCTGTATTTGCAGCCCTAGGGCATGTTAGAAAGGGGAAGTCAGATGTTCCTGTTTGCTGTAGGAATTGGGTGATCCCATGGCAATGGGTGTAGAAGGCAGGGAATGAAGGTAACGCCTTCAAACCCCAGAGCTCACCCCTTAACCCTGTCACCATCTTCCTCCTGGGTAATTGCCGGAGTTAGTGGCACTGATAGAATGTATTTCTCCATTTCGAGAGCTGATTTCTCAAGTGACAAAGAAGAACGGCTCACCCCCCAAGGACAGAGATGGCTGCCCCCCTCCCCCCCCTTTTTTTTTTTTTTGCAAGACAGAGGGGGAAATATCCCTGACCCACCTTTCCCAATTTCAGCTCAGTGAGCAATGCTGCCACCTGAAGAAACACATATTTTTCCTCTTAAGCTACCTTGAGCTCGGAAGATAATGAACACACAGTGACAGGAGCATCCTGAGCCCTGGTGTGAAATCCTTGCCTCAATATAAATTTTGATACTGCCTTCAGTGTGTCCAGGATTTGATCCAGAACTCCTTGTCCACTGTATGTCTGAACTGAGAGATTGAAGATCCAGTTTATTATTTATCACATATATTTCACGGTTGAACCGGATGATCCTAAAAAGCCTTTTCCAACCTAAACAATTCTGTATTTACAACAGCTAGAATACTTGGCTCTGTACTTTTTTCCTTGGGAAACCTGGAGAGAGCCCCTTCCTTCCCATCTGCATGTGTTTGGTGTCTGTCAGAACTTCCCCTTGTCATGGAGTGAGTGACTGGGATCGCTGTGACAGAGGAGAGTATGAACATTTGCAAACAAAGCCATTCATCACAGGCCCAAGCACAGACAATTTTATGCTGGACAAATCATCCCTGATGGGAGATCCTGCACCGGCTCAGGATAAAAAAAGTGGCCAAAGAGGGAAAATTCTTGGCTCCCTGTGATCAGCAACGATGCCCAAGCATCTGCATAGGTGCAGACAACAACCATGGACCTCTAAAGCTCATCCCACAAGATCTCTGGGGTGTGATTGTGAAAAACAAAGTGCAGAGAGCCCTCTGGTCTCTCCCAAAATCAGCACCATCCAAAACCCAGCCTGGCTACTCAGTGATGTCACTGCTCCAACGCTGCTGGGGGAAAGCCCTTTTACTGACAAACCTAAGCACCAGTGTTTTATTGGCTTTATTCGGGAGGTTTAGATGAAAATCCAGGCAGGATTATGCTGATCCTCCATTTGTTTGTTTAAACCATAAAAGTGTTTCCTGAGAGCTGAAAGCAGGGGTTTAACACAACGAACTGCAAATATGTTTCGCTGCTGTCCAGACCCTCTAAAACAAAGCTTCATAAAATACAGCTACTTAAAAGCTTCACATTTTTAATTTCCTGTAGTTGTTGGAGATGTGGGAAGAGCCAGCCAACACCCATTTTTGAGAGTCTCTAACATCTTGATCCATGTCTTAAAACATTTAAATACACAAACTACTGTTTATCTGGGAAAAACCCCCATCATAGCCAATAAAATCAGGGTGCCCGGTCTAGAGCCATTCCTGGAATGGAGAGAGGGATTGCTGGATGCATAGGAATGGGAAATTTCAAAACTGCATTAGGCATTAAAATAAATAAAATACCAAAGGAGAACATGTTTTCCAGCACGTCAGTGGCTTTGACACAGATGATGTACAATTTATCACACAACCTTCTAAATTAATAAAACACCAACATCAGAAGCATCAGGAATTTGAATTTTTAAAAAGAGAAAGCTCGTGGTTGTGTTTGAAATTGGACAACTTGAACAAAAATCATTACATCTGTGCAAAAGTGATCGAGTGCAGGAGGTGACTGGACCCTCTGCCCGATCTTTCCTTGAGAAATCCAGCAGCATCCTAAAGACTGTGTTTTGATGCCTCCACAGGAAAGCATAAGGGAATAACTGCTCCATTCCCGACTTGCGGTGTTTCCAATACAATTGCTTCACGTAAACGCCTTTCGTTTCAACAGCCAGATGTAGCACGGAAGAGTTCAATGCTGCACTAACAAAAAAAACCTCGCCCAGAGACTCCAGCAATTCCAAAAAGCACCAACAATCTGCTGAAGAAAAGGCCAAGCTTGCAGCTAAAGAAGAGATTTTAAACAATTACCAAAGCAGGGTAGTGATATCATAAAGGCAATTTCTGCGCTAGCTTGTTTTCTGCAACTCTCTTTGCCTCTGAACAGCTAGAACAGATAATAACTATTAGTAAATCAAACTCCTGCAATATCCAGCTGTGTCTCCCACATTTACATACAGATAGAATGGGTATATGTTTTTAATATGTATGCGAGCCGTACTTTTACCACAGCTGAAGTGCACGCTACAAAGGAGGAGGAGAATGGGAATGGAATCAGCATGAGATAATAAAGTGGCCTAGATAAAGTATTAGCCAGCGATTGATCTCAAACAGGGGATGTTGCTTCTCTCTGACCTGATTACTTACTATGCATAGATTCCATTAAATAGAGCTTAGAACGGAAAGCTTCGGGAAAGTACCGTAAATACAGTCACATCCACAGCCCGGGAGCCAGCCCAGCCTCAGGGTGCTTCCCTGGACTCTGGGCACTCTGGGCAGGAGTTTAAACCTTCCCTGGACTGCCACACCACAACTCCTAAATATGCACTGCCCTGGGAGCCAGGCCTGGGATGCCAGAAAACTCTTGTGTTTCTGGCAAAAAACACAAGTGCAAAGGGGAAAAAATCTCTTTATACAGAAGAATTGTTGAGATTTTCATGCTAGAAAGGGAGAGGAGAGGCAGAGAGGAATATGCTGTGCAGTCTTCCCTGTGATAATACTGGAGTATATTCAATTTAATTGACTCTCTGCCTTTCTCTTAAGAGGGAACAAACTGGAGATAAAAGAGCAGCATTTTAGAGCAAGTTTAGAATGACCACTGGTAAATTCTAAGGTTGCTCCTCTCCCTGGATGGACAATTTTCTCATTACTTGGTGAAATTCCTTATTTCACTCCTGTGGAACAAGTCACTTAATTTGATTATGTACGTCCAGAAAAGCCAATGGGATATCTTGTTTGGGGATGGCTACATGGAAGAAAGGGCAGTGAGTAAATAAATAATAAATAAATATGGAAACCTGGTCCACGCCAACTGTGACAGAAATTCAGTGTTCACCTGCACATGGATATCTGTGGTAAAGAAAAGCCTGACTTTAAACAGGAATTTCATCCAGCCTTGGCTTCGGCCCTATTTCCTGACAAAATGGGCATTTTGGGTTTTATAAAACAGGAGCTTCTTGCAGGATAGACAGGGAGAATCCATCTCTGCTGCAGCCCTGGGACTCCAGCAGAGGTGCCAATCCGGCACTTCAGGTGTTGTTAGTCAGCTCCTCACGTGCATTTAACAACCCACTGGTTATCAGCAGAGGAGGAAGATTGATCTTCTGCTCCCTTCGTTTTGCTTTCTGTCTTTAATTATCCTGGATTGGTTACAAAATAGTGACTTCCAGTATGGTAGGTGTCGGTAGGGGAGGAAGATGATGCTCTGGTTTGTCTGAGGGTGAGGATGGTTGTGTGTGACACCTCCCATCATTGCTGGCATGGTGCTTTTAAATAAAACAAAAACCCCAAAACTCAATGAACAAGGTGAAATCCTGCTCTAGTTCAAATCAGTGATAAGGTGACCTTGAAGATTCAGGGTTTCACTGCATCACTCTGGGCATTCCTTAGATCCACCAGTATTTACATGCCTCTATCCACTCCTTACGTCCACCAGAACCACACGGCAATTTCAGGAACGGACGACATGGAATTGGAAGGATACAGTGGTGAGAAATTGTAGAACTCACACGATATTTGTGTTCAAGGAATGTGGCACTCAGTGTTCTGCTCTGGTTGTGACAAGGTGGGGATAAAATGGACTCAATGACCTTGGAGGGCTTTCCCAACTTCAATAATCCTGTGATCCTGTGATATTTAAAGTTTGGGGTTTTTTTGGCCCCATTTTCCAGCAATTATGTTAATTTCTACACACATATTTAGGTACAGATATGCTGTGTATATCACATATAGCACATAATTCTAATGTATATTTTCATATTAATTTTATAAATAATACAAGACTGGGGAAGAGCAAAAATATAAAGGGTTTGACTGGAGAGCAGCTCCTGTTTTACTACTTGTTGTTGTTGCAAGTTCATTTCTAACTGAATAGAAGGGAGGGGGGAAAAATGCATTAAATTGTTTAAAAAGTAGAAATGCTTGTTTTTTATTTATTTTTTTTTTCCAGGGGTGTTGGAATTTCCAAATAATTTTACAAAACACTTCCTTTAAAGGGGACTAGCACACTCCAGGGCATGTAGTTGTAAAGATAAATCTGTGCACTTCCCTGGTACTGCAGGCACTCACCCTTTGGCCTCATTTTTATGGCTCTGCACCCTGGAGTGGTGTTATTGCTTACAAACATCCACACACACTTATGGGGGGCTGTGTGATCTGCAGATGTTTTATTTATAAGTGGCAGGCCTATTGCATCACCAGAATGTGCATTTACAAACAGATAGAGGTTTTATGAAACCCTATTCCATTGTTTTAATAGCTGAGCCATCCAGCCATGGCGGAATAGTGCACAAGGTAAATGTGTCTACATCTCTAGAACCTGTTCCAAGTTTTCTCAGATGTGACTAACTGCAAGAATTTTCCAGCCATCAAAAGTTAATAAAAAAGACAAAAATCAGGCAGTGCAAGCCTTTGGTATGAGACACCCCAAAGTGGAGGGGCTCTCCTAAACTTTAAGGCCTCATTTCAGCAAGGTGTTTAAGCAGGTGCCCAACTTCAAATGCAGGTCTAGTGAAGTTAATATCCTTAAAATGAGATTCACAGTTAAATACTTCCCTAACCAGGACCTCAGCTGAGACTAGTCTGGGTTGTGAGATACCTGCCCCTGGGCACCATCAGAGATTAGCCTTTAACTAGAGAACTGCTGCAGTACAAACACTTGTTTATTCTCCTTGCAGCTCCCAGCGTGGAAGCAAGAAATGAGAGGATGCACCAGTGTCTTGATCTTGTTAAAATCCATTACAATTATTCCTATATTCCAATTATCTCTATATATTCCACAGTAAATAAATGATGATGATTTTAGATAAGCTTTCGAGTTACAGCCAACAGCGCTTAAAGGACAGTAAGGAAACATTTAAAAATCAGAGACAGATGAGTCAGAGGGGATTATGACTCCATATAAATTGCTGCAAATAGCAATAGGTAATAATTGAAAAAACAACAATTGCCAGCAAAAGAAGGGGGCTCCCAGCTCAGATACCAGCCCTGAGAACCCTTCCATGGACACACCATGGCCAAATATTCTCTCATTCTTCTGCAGCCAATCTGATTTAATTTTACACCAACATCAGTGAAGACAGTGGCTCCTGCATTTCATTAAAACACATATTTTAACCACATCCTCTGTTTTCAGTCTTCACATTTGGGAAGGTTGAGGCTGGCAAATGCTGACAAGGAGTGACCTACATTAAGCTGTAATCCCTGGACATACAAACTGGAAGAAAATGTGTACCAAGCATCAAAATGGTTTTGATTGAAACTCGATACTGGCTGTGAAAATTCTGTATTAACTCCCCAAATCACAAGTGGAGGTAACAGCAAAATACCCACCAGCTTCAGTGGAATCACAATTGCACCTCTGGTTTGGGTGCCTGTGCAAATATGGAATTGCTGCACAAGCAGAAAGAGTTTAGGCAGAAATATACTGAGCACACTGAAAAATGCAGGAAAAAATAGATACATTTCTATGTAAATGACCAAAAAATATTCACTGACAAATCCAAACTGAGGTTTCACTTACCATTAAATCTTCAGGTGCTGGCCTTTCCTTTGGCTGCTTCTTCATGCTGTGTCATAAAACAAAATGTTCGTATCAAAATAACTGCTCATTTATTTTCAATGTTTAAATATTGAATTGGATTTTATCTCTTTTATCACAGAGCGAAGAATTTCAGTGTATTTCTTAACTTTATCAGGTGCTGATGGGAAACAGGGTTCCTAACAGTAACCAAAACATTAATGGGTTTTTCCTCCCTCCCAGCCTTCCCTTATGGGATGTAGGGCTCCACACTGTTTGTAACCATGGACAGTGTGTAAATACAGAGGTCCCTAAAAACCAGCCAGCTCAGGAGGCAGAGAGAGCTGATTCCCATTTTTCTGGGGATTATGACACAGCTCAACACAAGGAATTACCCAAACAGGTGGGAAATCCAACTCCACTGCTGAACAGCTTCGGGAGCACACGCAATACCCTGGGGTTCCTACCTTCATTTCCCCCCATTTATTTCCATTACCCTGCAGGGTGATAGTTCATTACACAGCATTAACCTGTTTATAAGATCATGTTTCTCATCCAAACAGTCCTAGTTTTCCATGCAACAGGTGCAATTAGCTCGTGGAGGCCGTGCTTAGCTGCATGAGGGAACACAATAACGTGGCACAGAGGTGACCATCAGGAGCTGCCTACTGACTAATTGGATTACATCCAAACAGCCAGGCTTTATGGAGTGACTGGCATAAAGTCTGGGATGCTGTTCACTTGACATCTCTCATGGTTATTCCAAATTGATTGCTTAAATAAGATATAGTTGCTCCTCATTTGCTTTTTTTTTTTTTAAGCAGTAATTCCCCCCACCGGAAAGCTGATGTAACACACTGGATATAAAACACCAAATGAGCTGTGCTGGAAATTGGAGATATTAAGGACACAATTTACCTTCCCCTACAAATAACTCCAAGCCCCTCAAATAATCAAGTCCCACAAACTGTCTGAGGCAGCAGTTCTAATCTGACAGTCCAAAGTAGCTGCATCCCCAGGGAACACAAGGCTGTTAGCCACCATCACTTCTGCTGCAGGTTGACATCTGTGGAGATTTTAACACAGGTTATCCCCCCCTCTGCCTCCGTTCCTTTTTTTAAACCAGTCTGTCATCGATATTTTGGGGAGGATAAAAGCCTGGAGCTCCACACCCAGGGTTGTGCTGCAGAATCCTCCAAATACCCTTGGTCTTTGTAAGCTGAACCCACTGAAAACTGAGGCCTCTGTTACACAAACTTTAATTATTTAGTTACTTTAATTAACCGATCATCAGGCTGCTTTTTGTGTCCGTATTTGTTACAGACTGTGGCAGGCCTCAGAGATACTTTCTCCTGTATGATCTGTTCAAAATTCAGTTTTATGGGGTCACTTTTGCTGCAGTGGCCCTGGTATGAGGCAGAAAACCCCAAAATGTGCAAAGCCCAACCTATAGCTCCGTGTGGGGCTGAGGGCTTGAGGGAAGGCACATCCCTGGAGAAGGGCACATCCCTGGATTCCTGCTCCCACCCAGCCACAGCTCCCACTCAGGTGGCTCCATCTGATTTAACTCAGCTGAGCACCCAGCCCTGCAAGAGGGGATGTTTCTCCCTCCAACACTACTTATTTTTACAGAATTCAAGCTTATTTCTTCTGCTGTGCATAAATGCCTCCCCTTTTTAAACGATTTGGTTTTTGGGGAGGTGTGTGACAGTTAAAAAGAGATTTTTCCCTTTGCTTTGCTTCTTTAGGATCTCTCACCCTCCAGATTTGTATCCTCTACTCACTCAAGAACCGTATTCTTTATTCTACAACCTCCTCCTCTCCCCAATTCTCCTTTAATTTAAAAGGTTTCCAATGAACTATTCTGTTTTAAGGACAGCAAATATACCCAGTGGTGTGTTTTAAACCACGACTCTCAGTAAAAATTACTTACTGAGAAGCCAATGAATTCATCAAGGCCTCTTGCCTTCCTAAACATCGAGGCAATTTTATAAGAAATATTTACCCCCCCCCAAATAATGATATTATACACATGACTTTTGCAGACTCCCCCCTGAGATGAATTCTTAAAGTCTCAGCACCGAGGTTTATTAAAACAGAGGAAAAAAACCAACCCCAAAACCCCCAACCCTTGTAAGTACTTTTACGACCCTTTGTGTAAATAACGTTTACATAATTTAAACAGTTTGCTCAGCTTTGCTGCCCCATCTGCCCAAGGCCCCCGAGTCCCTGCTCTCTGGGAAAGGATGCAGGCAAAGCCATAAGGTCTCGGGGAGCTTGGAGTTAATGGCATGGATCATTTACATCCAGGGCATGGCACGTTTGCAAACCCAGCTCACCATTGAGTGATGAAGTGCACAAATGGCTCCGAGAACTCCCCGGCTGGAAGCACCGGCGATTCCTGGGATTGCAGCGAGACAAGGAGCGGAGTCAGGAGCAGGGAAGATCATTTTTTTTGAGGAGGAGAGCAAAATAACAGCAAAACAAAACAAACACACACACACACCAAAACCCCCCCCCCAAAACCCCAAGGAATAATAACCCCAGGGAAGCGACAAAGCCCCCTTTTCACACACAGAATTTGAGGGAGAAAGGTACAAATTCTTCAGAGAATGTGTTATAAAACACTGAATTTCAACTAATGAGTATTACACAATGGGTAAAAACATGTGGAAAGACACTGAGGGGAGGTGAAAAAAGGACAATGATAGCCACAGGGTAAAAAGGAAGGTAGGGAAAGTGTAAATGAGAAATTAATGATTATTTAAGTAACACACAAATGGTCTTGTAATTAACAAAGAGCTGTGAAATTATTCTTGTGTTGACCTTTGTTTCTTTCACTGCATTCGCTATTTATTTACACTCATGTTTATTTACACTTATTCATTTTCCAGGCTGTCCTCATATGCTGTCTGTTCAGGATTTAAAAGGCAAAAAGAATTTTTAAAAACCAAAAAAAAAAAAGCCAAAAAAAACCCCCAACAAAAAAAAGAGCAGGATTTACCAGGCTAGTACTAGAAAACAACAAAACAACCAGCCAGTATTTACGAAAGAAAAAAAAAGGAGAAGAACACGAGTGAAAAAAAAAAAAAGATTAGGAACAGGGAACAAACAACATCACCATTTGCAAAGAAGGGCTTTGCGAATTTAGGAGTTTTTCCAAGAATGACGGAGAGCTCCACTGTGTTTATAGTGTAACAGCTCAGGATGTAATGAAATTACACTGCAGAGTACTTTAACAGTGTCATCTCATTAGACCTACAGTTGGAACAAGAGAGCCACATAAAACACGCAGCTGCAAATGACTCCATTCTCATCTATTCTCATTTGCTATTAAAAATACCTTTCGGCGTCTTTTTTCCTCCCTGACATCCCTCCACAAAGTACCCTGCAAAGTATGATACATGCACCTATTTAAATTAACAAAGGAATGACTTATTTTAATCTCACTGTGCTTTGGAGTGCTTTGGCCATTTGGATGAGCAATATATCATTACATACAACCTTCCAGCGCTGCAGGCAAGAAACTCGGAGCGTGCAGCATTTGGTGGGAGCCAAACAATTTCTCTAGCACACAACTGTGTCAAATGCATGCATGTATTCATTATGGAGAACGGGGAAATAGCTTTGATGTAGTGGAAAAAAGAAGATGATAAAAGCACCTCTGCAATGTGTGTGCCATTATCAATGGTGGCAGATAGACACGACTGCAGAGCCTCCTATGTGATTAGTAAATATACATATAATTGCTGTGGCCAATTATCAGAAAAATGAGATCGGTAATTACAAGACAGAAAATTAACTAGAACTCTTATTAAGGCTTTGTTTCCAATTCAAACAATTGGAAACTGCTGGAAAATACAATTAAATCAAAAGTAACTGAAGAGTAAAAGGAGAAGCCAAAATTGCTTGACAATTTTCAAAGACTTCTATTAAATACAAGGAGTGTTTGATAGAACGTGGCCAAATTCTCTTTGAACTCGGGCCGGGTGAGCGAGAGGTTATTGTTTCCAAACTTAGGAATGACAGCAATCTAGGCAAGGTTTCTGCTGGGGAGTGGAGGGAACACAAGGAAACCAGCAGCACAGTTAAACTTTCTCCACTTCAAAGCACTGCCCATGAAAATTATCTGTATTAATAGAGAAAACGCAGAGGAAAATGCCAACCTTGCTCAGACAGAGCCCAGCAGGATTGGCCTCTCCCCATCCTTCCCTCCTGCCCAGCAGAGCCCTCCTGGGCTTCTCCCTAAAGCCACTGGGATGGACCCAAAAAGGGACAGGTAGGAAATGCTCCGGCCACAGAATCCATGGGAGACCATTCCCTGGGGAGCTGGCTCTGCCCAGCAATCTACCCCTGCTGTTTATTTTAACTAAACTGCAAGTGAGGAGCTGGTTGCAACCCAAACATCCCTCCAAGGGGCTGCCAGCTCGGCTCAGTCCACGCTGCGGGATCAGGATGGGCATCGAGCACTTCACACTCATTTGGGAGGTGATAATTTCTGCATTCACAAGAGATGACGAACCCATAATCGAGAGAAACCTCATTATGAGAGGGGAGGAGAAGCTGATGAGCTGCTCTGAAGCCACCAGCATCCCACTCTGGTTATTCCAAACCCTCTGGGCTCATCCAGGCAAGGGGAGAAGTTGCTCCAACATCAGCATAAAACCCTGGACTATGCAGGTCCTGTCCTGCAGCACAGCCAGGGGACAGGGGGCTCCTGCCTAACAAAATTTCACCTAGATGGAAGTAAATGTTAAATCCTATTTTTTTGTTTCATTTTTGGGGGCATATTTTTCCGTTCAGTTCAGGTATTTCAACCCCATCCAGACCTGCTGGCCATGGCCATGCCTGGGCTGGTTTGCTCTCAGGAGCTGAAGAAGAGATTTTGTGTGGAAGGGTAGAGCTGAACACACAGCAGGTCTCAGGATGGAAGCAGGACATGCTTTAAGAGTCATCCAGAGGATTTTAGACTGTGGACACAAATTTATCGGATATTTGCCTGAAAAACAGAAAGCCTTTTGGGAGGCTCAAGGAAATCAAGGTTGAATCTTGAGGACACCTTCCACTAGAGCAGGCTGCTCAAGTACCAGGATGTGCAGATACTGCCTGTTTTGTATCCTGAGGTTTCCCAGATGTTGTCTGACACTCAAGAAGATGGGAATATAAGGAAATAAAGAAAAGCTACACTGTGTGATGCAATATGGTCACATTTGCTGCACCCTGGTAATCTGCCTTATTTTCCCCACCTACAAAATGAAATCACACAATAGAAGGAAAGTAGAAAACCAAGATTTTAAAGGAGTGAGGAACACATATTTTCAATTTTGACTGGGAAATGGTTGTTTCCTTTTCATTAACTGCCACAGCTTTTGACCACTGTCATAAAGACCTCGATACTGGTGATGATGCTAAAATGGCAGTAAAGACACAAAGGGTTGTGAGGATCCATGGACCATTATTCCCAGGACTGGCTGCTTCCCTGAGCATCCAAGCAACATTTCCATAACTGGGATCTGCTCCAGGAGAAGACAAGAGCAGCCTCTGATTTCTCCAAAACAGCCCAACTGTGCACACTAAGCGAGGGAAGGGCAAGAGGAAAAAAAGTTTGAGTGATGCCTTTGCCTTGTGAATAATGAACAGTTCAGGGAGGTCAACCCATTACAACTGAAACCGTTTAATTATTAATTATGCACAATCTATGAGCAAAAGGACAAGTTCAGAATGTTTAATGTGTGGTAACTCCGACTGGACCCTCTCTTGGCATTTTGTTATTAGCACTTGTCAGCAAGGTGCTCAGGCAGAAAGACAAAAGCACAGCGGCAGAAAATCTGAGCTGGAGGAGAAGGGAGGGCTTTAAACTTCAAACACTGCTCCTAATATTTAATTTATAGAGTGCCAGGGTTCTGGTATAAACCTTATTGACTTCCCTGCAGTCAGGGGAAGTCCCATTATCTAAATGAAGACCTGGGAATGAGAACACGGAACAATCCCTCCCAAATCCCTCTCTTTTGAAGGCAGCAATAACATTAGAATCTGTAGCTTCCTTTTTTCCCCTCACAGGTCTGAACAAAGGAAGAAAGGACCACCTAAGAGTGTGTCCAGAAGCCAATCCTTTGGAACCTTTGCAATATGAGCTTGAATTACAGATCCTGGCATTATCCTCGCTTACTCCTCAAACGGATTATTTGGAATGTCTCCTGCTCTGTTTGCTCCTCCTAAGCAGAGCAGTGACAGAGATGCTACTGAGGCTCAAGAAGTAAACAATGTCCAGCAAATCCACAAATGAACATGGATAAGGCACTTTCCTCCCTTTCCTGTCCAGTTTGGAGGTTTACAAGGATAACCTCAAGAGGAAAATTCAACAGATACAGCTTGGAGTTGCTTATTTTTTTGGAAACTCCTATGTCAATGGAATTTGGGAGTCATTCCTGACTGGCAACAAGCACCAAAAACCCCCAGGCTTTCCATACCGTCAGGGGTCTTACCCCAACACACAATTTCTTGAGAGTGAAACATTTTCTCAGAACAACTCAAAGCCTGAGATTTATCACATCCTTCCTGAAGGAGAAATCCCACAGCTTCTCTAACTGGAAAACCAGGAAACACAGCTTTCCCTGAGCATCCAAGCAACATTCCCATAACGGGGATCTGCTGCAGGAGAAGACAAGAGCAGCCTCTGATCTCTCCAAACCAGCCCAGCTGTGCACACTGAGCGAGGGAAGGGCAAGAGGAAAAAAAGTTTGAGTGATGCCATCAGGGTGGCGATGGAAAACTTGAGATCCAATCCATGTTCCTTCTCCCTTGGGGCCAGCCCCATGGATGGAACAATGGACAACTGCTACCAGCACGTCCTACAAGAACTTGGTAGCAACAGAGGCTGGAATTCCCAGTGGAATCCCAAAACCAAACAGGTTTTATTCCTGCTGCTCTGTGAACTCCCTCTCTGGGAAGGGTTAAATTTCCCCGTTCTTTCCCCTCAGCTCCGCTTGTGCAGAAGGAGCTGCCATGGTCCTGTGGCTCCATGGCCACAGGAGGGAAGTTACCAGAACCCAGCAAACCAAACCTCAGCTCCTCTCTGCTCTGGGCTCCCCCAGCGCTCCCTGCCTGTGCAATGAGCATCTCCTCTGGGCACTCTCTCCTGTTCTAACTCCTCCACGGATGCTGAAATGGCAGCATTTCATAAATAATGCCTGTGCTTTGCAAAGTGTTTCTGCCTTATCACCTCAGCCCTCAAAAGCTCTAGGATTAAACAATTTTTATGCACTCCAGTTTCTCTTATATTAAAGCTTTCAAAAATATATTTACTTTTCTATGGTAGCTGCACTGCACTTTGTGGCCAAACCGTGATTTTATAAATTTCTTTTTTTTTTTTAGAAAAACAAGTTTTAGATGCTGCCAGGTGCAATTACAGGTAATAAATGCACTGTAGTTCCCAGAATATTCTGAGCTGGAGGGAACCACAAGGATCACCAAGTCCAACTCTTAAATGAATGGTCTTTGGCTACAATGAGAGCAGTGAATGACAGTATTGTACAAATTCAGATTTGCTCCTACAAGGACAACTTTCTTCCACAGCATTCCTAAAAAACTTATATATATATATATATATATATATATACATATACATATAAAAATAAAATCCATTTCCCACTTTGGATCTA
Organism: Corvus hawaiiensis; assembly: GCF_020740725.1. Classification (NCBI taxonomy): domain Eukaryota; kingdom Metazoa; phylum Chordata; class Aves; order Passeriformes; family Corvidae; genus Corvus; species Corvus hawaiiensis. The sequence goes on along the minus strand of NC_063225.1, from coordinate 11,834,917 downwards.
CTCCTTCCAGACAACTTTCTTCCACAATATTCCTAAAAAACCCACTCTCTGTATAAAAATAAAATCCAAGTCTGACTTTCAATTTACTCTTACAAGACAACTTTCTTCACAGCATTCCTAAAACAATATATATATAAAACAACAACAAAAAAATCTATTTCTGCCTTTCCAGCCAATCTACTTCAAAAGGCCTGAAGAACCCTAATGCAGGGGATTTCTGACAAGTAACAAGTTGGCAGAAGCCAGCAGTGGCTGGAGGTGGCTCTGAGGCCCAGACTTGAAAGAATTCCTGGACTGCTCCCGTTCGGCTCCCACCCCGGGCAGGAAGGTGAAGGATGATTACATCTCTGCACCGGGTCACTTCTTGCTCTTTTCTTAGTAGCAGGTGCCAAATGTGACAAATTATCTGTGGGGGCATCTTGGTGTGAAGTTTTGTGTTCTGGGATTGGAGCGGCACAGGAAACTCGTTTATTTCCAGAGCTCGAGCTGGACAGAACCAGGGTCGAAAAGCCAGCGTTTCATCCCCAAAACACTGAGCCTACCTTAACACCTCAAGCCTCGTGAGGACCAGCTTTTCATCCCCAAAACACAGCCTACCTTAACACCTCAAACCTCGTGAGGACCAGCTCGTCTCCCAACAGCGCTGCTCCTCAATTTCCTGGGAATATCAGGAGCCTCCCTCTGTAAGGAACGCGTGTGGGTGCTCCTGGGTAAATAACCCAGCGGATATTGGGATTATTTGGCTGTAGGATTTGCTACCGGGGGATATTTTTTAGAGCCAAGAAGAAGGGAGGAAAGAAGGGATTAAGAACAGGAATAATCCAGAATGTGGCACTTCCTCCCCTCGCCAGGCTCTGTGCCTTTTAGCGGGGCTCTCCGAAGGGCCTGCAAAAACAGGTTAATCCTTCCACCAGAACTGTAATTGCTTTTTCTCTCAAACAAACCAAGAATTTCTCCCTCTCCTGGCTGGTCTCCTGTCGCTCATCAGGCAGCAGAGCACGGCAGGTTTGGGCAGACACACACACAGCCACACATCTCAGCGAGCCGAGGCAGCGCCGCGTGACACCAGCCCCTACCTGCGCACACCGAGGGGACCCGGCGAAAAACTCAACCCATTTGTTGTTCCTCTTCCTCCTCTGTACCCTCCCGATGCATTTTTATTGCTTTTTCATAAAACACTGCTGCAAATAATCAAGCATGACCATTGACATCCACAAGATTGAGTTTTAGGAACCATTAAATGAGCTTGTCCTCCTGGGAAGGTTCTTGCTCAGGTTGGTCTAAAGGTAATTATTCAGCAATTCCTACCTGTGGTTTTACCTTGTTCCTATATAAGTCTCTGAATCTCATACACTGGTAAGGTCACAATTTCTGTCTCCATAAAACTATACCTTAAATTATTGTAGGTTTGGGCGTGCACACACACACACACACCCCCAAGTGCATAACCTATGGAAATCTACAAAACTCCAGAAATTTTCAGGTTTCACCCATTTAAATCAACACCTGAGAATGTAAAGAGAAATTCCTGAAGAAAAAGAAATTAAATCTTGTTTCATTCTGAGCCTTTTGGAGTTTTTTACTGCATTTATAGCAAGAGCAAAATGCAGTGCGGATTCATAAGGTGAAGGAATTCAGGGCTTGAGAGGAAACACCTCTCATGTTATTTGATCAAGCTGAACATCCCGGGAATTTTAAAGGCTATTCCAATAAGTAGAGGGATCTATTTAACCACATAAAAAAAAAAAAAAAAAGATAATAGCAACAACTATACAGAAAAATGTATTAAGTGCAAGTTAATTTTTTTCCATGGGAAAATTTGAAAACATATTGACACTGAAATGCTTCACAGCTCAGCGTTAACACCCCACCAGCATTAAGTGATGCTCTTAAATGTTCCTGGAGTACAGATTTAAAAGGAGACAAAAAAAAAAAAAAAATAGAGGTCTTTGATTTGTGGAGTTTGGAAAGTCCTTGAGCTAGATTAAACTGCAGTCTTGTGAGACCGAGTATCTCTGTGGGGGCACTTAACAGAAATGCTCAAGAAACCCATGGAAAGCTTCTCTCTACTTACTCATGAAGCTATCAGGGTAAGGATTCATGAGGACAACTAATTAATTTTTCTTCTCAATTTCTGCCTGACTTGTTAAAACAGGCAGGTTTTGCAATGCTGCCTCCTGTTTGTACAAACTGGGATTTGCTCTTGGAACTCTTCCCTCCCCAAGCTTCTGATGGAATTGGAATAATAAAATAATTTAAAGGCAAAAATTGAGTTCTTTTCCTCCCCAATTCAATACAACAAAAACCAAATAAACCAAAAGCAACACCTAAATCACAATTACAGTGAGATTACAAACTATGGCACCTTTGAAACCAAAATTCATTTATCTCGGGTGATGAAGAAGAAAAGGTTGGAAAGCAGAGCTGATGTTTAACTACAGAGCTGGTGACCGAACTGCTCCAGGGGCTGGCAGGAATTGCATTCCTAGAAGGGACACTCCAACTACACAGAGGTTAAACAAAATAGCCCTGGAGAGCTTAAGGAAAATTCATAGGACTCTACTGGATGCATTCCAGCTTTCTGTCCATCCAGCCTTCTCCAGATGCAGAGCAGCCACCTCTAAAGCCAAATCCCACGGGATTCAAAGGACGGGAAGCTGAAATGCTGAAAAACACAAAGCTCCAGGGTCTGGGCTTTTGGGATCTGTACCCAAGCTGCAACCACCCAAGGAATGCTGAGCTGAGCAGAGATCAGGAAAAATGACATTTTTAGAAGGTTTCAGGAATTCTGCAGCTGGAATATAGCTGAGGAAGCAACTAAATGGTTGGATTTGATGATTTTAGAGGTGTTTTCCAACCTAAAATGATTCTAAACAGTGATTTCCCACATAATACAAGATACCAGGGAAATAAGTACCCACAGCTCAGAAGAGCTTTGCAAATAACATCACTTCTCAACCCTCTGCAAGGGATGCAAAAAATGCTACAATCAGAGCTCTCATTTTCTTGAAAAACCTAATCCCATATTTTTCTGCAGAGGTGCAGTAATCCACCAGTTACCAACCTGGAAATGGAGACCTGTCTCATTTACCTCTTATTACACTGAGAATTTCTAATGCATTAAAAGGCAAATGCAGAATTATACTCAGTGCTACAGTACTTGGAATTTGGAAGTGGAATTTGATTCATTGAGTGACCCTTGCAGATATCAGCCAGGAGAACATTTAAGTGGCCCATTTAATTGCTGGAGATCTGGAGGGATCTGAACAAGGAACGGGTAAGATTTCTTCCGTCAGCTCAAGAGAAAATATCACGGGAGACTGTGAGACCCCAAGCAGTGAGAATGTTAAAAACCTATGGATTCTACTTACAATATTTCATTTCGGAGTTAACACACCAAGTGAAACTGGGTGACCTGTATTTCTCCAGTCATAGAATCATGGAATTGTTGAAGTTGGAAAAGATCTTCAAGACCATCGAGTCCAACTGCCAACCCAGCGCTTCCAGGTTCACCACTGAACCCTGCCCCCAGGTGCCGCATCCACACTTTTTGGAACATTTCCAGGGATGGTGACTCCACCACTGCCTTGGGCAGCCTGTTCCAATGCTTCACAACCCTTTCCATGAGGAAATTTTTCCCATTATCCAACCTGGCCCTCCCCTGGCACAGCCTGAGGCCGTTCCCTCTCCTCCTGTCCCTGTTCCCTGGGAGCAGAGCCCGATCCCCCCGGCTGCCCCCTCCTGTCAGGGAGTTGTGCAGAACCAGAAGGTTCCCCTGAGCCTCCTTTTCTCCAGGCTGAGCCCCCCTCCCAGCTCCCTCAGGCGCTCCTGGGGCTCTGGGGTTTGCATTTCCAATTTCTATTTCTAATCTTTTTGTGTATCTGGAACAGATTCCGACGACAAAAACTTTTACGAATTGTTTGAAACTGCACCCATTGCTTGGGAAGCACAACCCTGTTCCATGGCAAATTCTTTGGCTGCGCTACCACGAAACACAGGGCCACATCCAGGACATCTTCCAAGCCAGGCTCCTGCTTCCAGCCCCACTCCATTCTCCTTCATGTGGGAGCGCTCTGGAAAGGCTGCACACACAGCAAGCGACGCGTGTCCTTCCCAACGGGAATCATCTGCGCCGCTCAGCGCTTCCCATGCAGCATTTCCCGGAGTTGGAGACAAACTCAGCCGAGTGCTGGAATATTAAATGGCTCTCGGCTCCCAAATAACAGCAGCCTGCCTTTATTGCCGGCTGTGGCAGGAGGAACTCCATTACCAACGAGTCTATCCCCATCTTTGGGCCAGGAGCAGGAATCTTGTCATGGTGGGAGATGCTGCTCCAATTAGGATTGTTGCTTAAATGAGCGTGTCTTATTTGGAGCTGGATCAGAGCTCACTGTAAGTCACCACATGGTAAAAAATAAAGGTTCTGGCAGGCATGTTTCCCATGCACACAGTGCTCCTCACTAATTCTGCCATTAAAAAATAATCCCAGCCCCGATGCCATTAGCAGCCCCATAAGATCATTTCTCAACAAAACCCATCAGGCACAGTTTGCTGTGATTTCAGAAGAACCATCGCGCCTGGCTCGTTTTGGTTCAATTATCCTGCTTCTCAAATCATTTGTTCATCCTTTCTGCGAGTCAATTCAAGTCCTAGAAAATGAACAAACACACTTTGCAAACTGCCAAAGTGACCCACTGTGTTTCAGGTATTTCACTAAGAGTTTAAAACCAGCTCCAAAAATCTCACTGCTGCAGAACATCTAAAAACTCCCATGGGCAGTTTTTATTCCATAGTGTCCACTATCCCAGGTTGCTCCAAGCCCTTGGACCTGGGATACCTTGGACACTTCTGGGGATAGGACAGCCACAGCTTCTCTGGGCAGTTGAATTAATTAATCCTATGAACTAATGATAATGAACATTCACGTGGATTCCTGCTGTGTTTTGGTGGAAGTTCTACCAAATCCCATGACCACCAATACAATAAGCAACTACCAGGAAGAATCGAGGTCTCCATTTCATCACTTTAAAACATTTCTGGCTCCAGAGCTTTTAGCTAGCTCCAGGGGGAAGGATCGAGGGGACTTTAGGACCTCCTCAGAGCCAAGGGGAAAATTGGACCCAAAATAATCAGCCTTACAATAGCAAGATTTCTAACCTCGAATACTTCCACTCTGATATTGAGTGTGTCCAAAACAAAGCGAGTGGCACTTAAAGAACTTTCAGCTGAGCTGTGCTCTGTCACCTGGAGCTTTAACTGCCCACACAGCACACTCTGACCACTGCCTCAGGAGAATGATGACTTCACTTGCTGTGGAACATGAAACAAGTTTAAAAATGCCCAAATGCCAATGGTGAAGGTAGTTCAGCACTCGGATGTTTATAGCCCGCACAAAGTTCCCTGCTTGAAGCTTTTGTGAGAAGACTGGAGCACTTCTGATCCTGAGGAGAAGATGTGAAAGCTGCCAGAAGGTCACAGAATCCTTTGGTTTGGGAAAGATCTCCAAGATCATCAAGTCCAACCATAATCTATCACACTGTGAGCTCCTCAGGGCCGTGTTTTAGAACAGTGAGCTCAGAGTCAGGCACCAGCACCCCTTTAAAAGTGATTTGTGTAGCAGCAAAACACAGCTAAAATCATGATTGTCTGTAACTGACCTTGAGGATGGAGAGGGCCTGTTTCTGATGGTACAGACAGCACTGGTGCTCTGGAATAGCCACGCCTCAACCAAAGATGTGTGTAAGAGGAATAACGATGGAAGGAAGAGATTAAAGAAACAGAAGTCCCTAAAAAGCGCCCCAAGAACCAGATCTCCAGCAAGAGCCAGGGAAAAGAGCTGGGAGACTGGGAGAACTTGCCTTTAGAGAGGATACTTGTTCATTTTACTGTAACCTCACCCCTCAAGGCCCAAATGCCACCTTTAGGAAGAAGCTCAGCCAAGGCACAAAGTCATCCTCTAAGAGAAGGGCAGAAGTGCTCACTGAGGTGAGCCCAGGTAGGTGGAGACTACTGAGATGAGGACTTGGCTCACACCAAGCTCAACAAACACGTTACAGGGACAGGCTGCAGGTAGCTGGATGACTTTAGACACATTTTAGACTCATCAACACGCAGCCACTCAACCTGAGGAGCTGGAAACGACGTCCTGCTAGAGGCTGAGGCAAGTGTTTAAAGAGTGATGGCTCTTTTTTTCTTGTTGGAGCTCCCTAATTAGCAGCATCACCTCATAAGCATTAAAAATGGAGCAAACTTGACAGAAGTGTGCCCTCAGCTATTTCCTTATTGATCAGAGTTAGGACCCTGCCACGGCTCTGCTGGGGAGGGAGGTGGGAGATGCAAAGGATGTTTCACTTCAGAAATCTGATGTTTTGCCACCGAAATCCAGTCTCCTTCTTCCACCTGGATCTCCTGCATCCCAGCTTCTTATTCTGGCCTTCTGATTGAATGAAAATGTTTGGGTGACATTCAGATGCTTTCCTGCTTACCCCTCAGTTTTCTCTCCTTGTTCAAATGCCCCTTTTTGCCCATCTAAACCTCCTTAAATACACCCACACTGAAGACTTGATTGTCCCTGTCCCAACTCATCAGAGGAACAACTCCCACGATGAGGTTGAGGAGGCTCCAGGACCTCGACAGCTCAAAGCACCAGCTTGTGAGGCACTCAAGTCCTGGATAAACTCAATATTTTGAGCAGAAAACGAGCACAGAGTGGGACCAGGCCAATTCATGTGTGAGAGCTCCAAGCTGCACCAGGCAACTTGTGCTGGGAGGATGTCGGGCATTGTGCTTCATTAGGAAACAAAATATAAGCTTTCCACTCCATTAGGAATGACTTTAGGAGTGAAAGCACATAAGACGACGACTCACCTCATCAACAATGCACTGCAATAACTGGAGAGGCTGCAATGGCAAGGAGAGAGGGAAAAAGTATTAGACTATATGCAATATCTTTACAGTGGAGTGGAAAGAAAAAATCATTAATGCAATAAAATATAGCAAGATTAATCAACAGCAGCAAACTCTTATAAAAATATTGATGCTCAGGATGTTCTATTATTTCTAATGGTACCTAATCTAATACAGGCAGTTAAAGGTTTGCATTTTCTTCAAAATGCAATTTGCTAAGTTTAAAACAAGGCATTCAAGCATGCAGAGGAAGCAGCCATCAGGAAAAAGAAAAGTGAATTTTTTTCTGAACTCATAAAGCTTACCATTAAAGATCCCTGGTTTTTCTGAATCTGAAAAAAGACAATATGTAATTAGCATGTCATAATCAAAATGACTCACTTGGACACATTATGATCACTGAGAGAAAATTATTGCATCGCTGGTGGCAATTTGTGGGCATGTGTTAACACAATTTACATAATGAAAATACACAAATGTTAATAGCTCGCTTCTCATTTATAGGCGAAAGTCAGCAGAATGTTAATTTCACACAACACTTTTTAGTACCCTCCAGGTTGTATTAGAATAGGAAGAAAAACCATAATCCATTTCAAAAGGCTGTTTACGATTCAGATATAAATAATGTTTTATATTGCTAGATTGTGAACACTGGGCTTAATGTTGCAATCATTGCTAATGTTATGAAGCTCACTCTTTTTAAATTAAAAACCGATTTATTTAAAATTGAAATTAAATCATAGTCAGAAATTAGAATTTTGGATTACTGCCAGGCTCTGCTCACAATCCCTTTTTTGTGAAGAAAACTTTAATTATGTGGTTGAAGTATCTACTGCTGCTCAGGAAAGCCTTTAATACTCCACTTTTCCCCAAGTTTTTTATCTATCCCCACCCAGTTTTCCTTGGACTCTGAGCAGGGCATCACCACCTACGAGACGGGCAAGTTTCGTGAACTTTGTGTTGTTTTAAACTGAAAAGGGAAGATTTGTCTCTTAATGTTCTTAATTTCTGAACATCATTTTGGGGGGGTGGGGGTGGCAAAGGGAATTCATCCACAGTTTGTAGTAACAGACCCTTCCTTCCATTGCTTCAAGAGCTCCAGAATATCCTGACCCACATTCCCTTCGATGGCAGACAGAAACAAAGGCAGAATCCCTACACAAAGAATGAAACACAAAGCACAGAACAGGGACATGATGTAAAACAACACTGAATTTTGGGATGCTGCTCTCCCAGGAATTTCTACAGGCACCCCATTTCTAATGTGTGGGAGTAATTAATTACCTGGTTTTCCCCACCAGACACAAAGTTGTTGGCAACCCAACGTAATCCTGATGCAAACAGAACACCATCCTCAGTGAAAATGGTCTTTCCTAATCCCGTTTCTTTGCCTTGCCCCTTCCATTCCATATCCTCCCTCATCTGGTGCCAGGATGATGAATGCTGTGGGCTGCCAGCAGCTTTGGAAGCTCTCTCCCCATCCCCAGCCAGAGGCAGGATCCTCCAGGAACACTTTTCCGGTAGTAAAATGGATAGCGAGGAGGGTGAAAACCAGCACCAAGGAAATAGCTGGTGATATGCACCTCAAGTCTTTCATTGGTGTATCAGCAGCACACAAAGTTACTGAGTATCATTCTGTTTTTTCCAAGGAGGAAAATACAATAATAAACAGGCACAAGCAGCCCATTATATTTTTTAATGGTCAATCTCCATCTATTACAATTCAACAGAATAAATTTGCTGGTTTTGCTAATAAGCAAAATATTCCGTGGCTATAAAAACCTTTTTTTTTCCTACTTCACTTCCAGATGTTAAATGACAAAATAGACTCGGCTTATTCAATAGGGATGATTTGGAGCTTCTTTACATTAGAGCACAGGAAGAGGCGATCCAGGTTTTTATCCAAACACATCATCACTCACATTCCCTTACTGGAAAAATAGGTCTTGTCACAGAAAGGAATAGAGGTGGGGTCACACGGAGCGGCCCCAACACAGATATGATTACATCCAATTTCAGAGCAAGATTTAAAATATCATTTCTAATAAAAGCACTCAGCCCTCCTAATGAAAAATCAAGCAACACAAATCCAAGTGTTAGGGAATTGTCCCTGTGACACTGGAGGCTCCGCCGGAGCCCGGCCCGGCCCCAGCGAGGCAGAGCCATGGCCTCACTCACACACACATCGTTACCAGCCTTTATTACACAATTGTGATGGCAACATATTATTTGGAGATCATCTTCATAAATTTTGCATTAAGGTAGCTGTGCCACTACCTGGAATTGATTCAAAATGCTTAAGACACTCAATTACTTTTTAACACTGTTACCCGGTGTAACGACATCGCCGCTGTTTCCCTTGCATTTGATGATGCAACATCATTGTAATTGATTCATTTTCTCAATTAAATAAAGCTCCTGTGCTCTCCTCTCTGCAATGCCACCGAGACTCCCCAGTTAGATGGATTACCTCTTCTCCCTGCCTCGGATAAATTGCTGGCGAGGCCACGCTCTGCTCCTCCCTTCCCTCCACGAGCAAACACAATGCTGCAGCCGTATTTTTCAAGTTGGGAGCGGGGCTGAACTTTGCTGTATTTATATTAGGCAGATTTTTCACTGCTAGAACCATGGTGTTTACCTTTTTCCCAGCTCCCATTACGGGGCAGCCTCGGCGACCATAAACCAAAGCCAAGCACCGACAACTTTACGGCCGGTGCTTCTCCACTTGCCCACAGTTCAGGGAAAAGGGAAGCAGCAGCTTTACTGAACATTAACAACTCTTTTAAAAGAACTCATCATAAAATGTTGTCTCTTTTTTTCCTCCTCCCCTAAGCACCAGGCTTTTGTGCATTGCTGGGAAACGAGAGGTTTAGGAGGCAGGTTCGTCTTGAGGGATCCAAGTGTGGCAGCTGCGGCTCAAAAGCTGGAAAATTTGGGGTGTTTCTACCCCAGACGATGCCCAAAAACCTTGGGGATCAAGAAGAAGATGATCCCTGGTGTGTTTTCATACTTTCCATGAAGAATTTTAAATAGTGAAGTGGTAGCAGTGACACAAGAAAACCCAGAGTGAAAGGAAGACAAAAAAAAAAGCAGGACACACTTTGAGAATATCCAGGAACAATCTGATGTTCTTGTTAGAACGTCCTGCATCCAGCTCAGGGACCACCCAGCTCCAGAAGGTCATGGAGCTGCCGGAGCAATTCCAGTGGAGGCCACGGAACTGCTCCGAGGGCTGGAGCCCCTCTGCTCTGGAGCCAGGCTGGGAGAGCTGGGAATGTTCACCTGGAGAAGAGAAGGATCCAGGGAGAGCTCAGAGCCCCTTCCAGGGCCTAAAGGGGCTCCAGGAGAGCTGGAGAGGGACTGGGGACAAGGCATGGAGGGACAGGACACAGGGAATGGTTTCCCAGTGCCAGAGGGCAGGGATGGATGGGATACTGGGAAGGAATTGTTCCCTGAGAGGGTGAGGAGGGGCTGGGCTGGAATTCCCAGAGAAGCTGTGGCTGCCCCTGGATCGCTGGAAGTGTCCAAAGCCAGGTTGGACATTGGGGCTTGGAGCAGCCTGGGATAGGGGAAGGTGTCCCTGTCCATGGCAAGGGGTGGAACAAGCTGAGCTTTAAGGCCCTTTCCCAACTAAATCATTCCAAGATTCCATGATTATTCCCACCTCGGAAAAGTCACTTTCAGCCTTTCACCACCAAGACTCTCCCTCAGCCACGCCAGAACATCTCTGAGCCCTGCCCTGTCCATCACCAACGCCCCCTGATCAGAAGCTTTTCCAGCCTTTCCAAACGCAACTGGAACAGTTTGAATTTGCAGAATTAGCTCCACTATTTGGTATTTTTGAACCTGTATTGTATTTGCTGTGGGTTCACCTACTGCATGTGACAGTTTAGGATTTGCAGAAACGGGGCAAATGATCAATAAAGCTGCCCCATTAACAGAGTATTTCCCAGGCCATGGAATACCAGTGGAACCTGGATAAACCGCTCCATAAAGCACCAGCTCCAAAAGGCTTTTTTTTTTTTTCCCCAAGGTTGGTTAAAAATGCCAAAGTTTGTCTCCTGCTTCATCTCCTATTTAATGAATGCCTCTGGTTATGAAAGGCAACTTTTGACAGACCATCAGGTTATTTTTCTGTCTCCATGGAGATCCTTGGGTCGGGAAGTGGCTGAGGAGACCTCTCCCATCCCTTTCACATTCCAGTCACCAGCACAATCAAGGAAACTCAAATGAATCTACCCCGGGTAACTTGGAGGAGTCACCAGCTACAGCTTTAATTTTCGCTTTTACTCCCTGGAATTAGGACTCGCCCTGGAGCTCTTGTTTGAGAGATTTGCAGGTGACCCGGGGTTAGATCTTCCCATATCAGTTAACAAATTTTCTCTTTACATATATACTGCTTTTCAAGCTCCTGATAGTTTTTTCTTAATAGAAAAACCCACAGACCAACAAATCATACAGTTATGATTTTTAAGGGAAGCTTCACAGTACAACGTTTATTTTCCTGTGGATTTGAAGTAGACAGAACTTATTTTTCATCTGCACAAATGAGGGTTGAGTTTTAAGAGCAAAAACTAACACTGTGTCCTACTGACAAAAGCTTTGTCTCTGCCCTGGTAAAAAAGGTAAAGGAATATCTAAATATTCTGGTTTCCATGGGGGCTTCACCACCCTGGGTTAATTCCTGTGGAATTAAAGGATGATCTTCAAATATATTTCACAATTTCTTGCAAAACTGCGATTGCTGATACTTTTGCATGAAGTCAAAGCACCAAACCAGTGAGAATGACCCCCCTAATTTGTTCCTGATATTCTAAACACCCTCCCCATCCCCATCTGGGGATTTTGCAAATGGCAAACTTCAATCACTGTCACAAAACATTAAAAAAAAAAAAGAAAATTATTAAAAAAAAAAATAGACAATTCACAACAACCTTAATATTAAATATATTCTTACAATTATATTACGCTGCTTTTCCCTGAGGTCTCCAAACAAATTTATATAAAGAGATTATTTCATCCACCATTGAACTGCAGCCACTTCTCAGAGAAATCTCTTTACCAGAGTTGAGAAACACAATTCAATAAAGTGGGCATGGAAAGCTCCACACTGCTGGTGGAATTGCGGTAACAATAACTCCTCCTGGCAATAACTTCCACAGCAGAGTAGGACCAGGATACCCTGACAACAAATCCCTTGGTCAGCAGGAGTGGGGACAAGCAAAAACCAGCAAATTTAGCAAATTGCTGTTGAAAATCTTGGAATCGTGGAATGAAAGGTCTCCAAGATCACCGAGTCCAAGCATCACCCCAATCCATCACACCATGTCTGTAGGTCTTGTCCCCAGCACCACAAAAAGTGGGGTAAGGAGAACAAAGAATGGTCAAACAGACACCAAATAAAGAACTGGGTTTTTTTCTACCCAGATCTTGCTTTGTGTCACCCGTGTTTAACCAAATGACAATTGAGAGAAGCAGCAGGAAAACTTACTGGACCCTATGGAAGAGGAAAACCGATCACAGCTGAGCAGGAATAAAATCATGGACTCCTCTGAGGGATCCATCGAAGTCCAAAACCCCAAAAAACCAAAGGGCAAACACCGCAGTGGGATGTCCAGGCAGCACAGGCTGAACCACTCAAGGTTATCCCTTCTCCTTGTGCCTCAGCCTGGGCATTCCCAGGGAGCTGTGGGAACATCCAAAGTAGAACCACAGCAGTCAGAAATCCAGGGAGACCAAAGGAACCGGTGTCTGCAGCCTGAAAACAGAGCAAGGACATCACAACCACCACTCTCCTGCATCCCTGCTCCGTGCTCATTCCACACACAACTACCCCCGTATCCTGCAGCACGGAAAACCCTTCTAGGAATAAAGCAGAGGAACAAATCAAGGAGATGAGAGCCTCCAACACCAGCAGGGTTGAAGAGCAGCAGATGAATATCCATCAGGATTGTCCCTGCTCCTGAACACACTCCTGCAAGTCCCTTCTGGCTTGAGGAGAAACAGGTAAAACGTCGATTGCTGAAGTCTCTCACTTTTCAAGCCACCGAGAAAAATCCTGGTCTTCCTTTGAGGAGCTGCAAAATCAACTGTGATCACTGCAGATGTCACAATTCCAGGGACAGCTGACAGGGAATAACCCAGAACAATACGAATTTGGGCTCATGAGGGGAGTTTTCTACCCGAGCTGAGGTGCTGAGTGGGCTGAGGTGCCACATTACACAATGAGCATCCTCGCCCGTGCCGCTGGACTGCCCATGGAGGGTCGTGTTGCACTCTCATGAATTACACCCACGGTTCCACGAGATTGGCAGAAGAATGGATGCTTTGGAGATGAGGGAAACACCTGCCTAGACCTCAAAATGATTCACTCCTTATCTGGGGCTGAAGGTTCCTCACTATGCTGAGCAACCATTACCCAGCAGAGGAAGAGATGACCCTGCTCCTGTGGGAACACATTCCGTAGCCTCTGGCACAGACCAAACACTGGGACTGCTGTGCCCTTCTCCAGAAGTGCCTCACAACCTCTGAGGAGCAGGAGTTGTTGCTCCTCAAACAGGCTGAGAACCACAGTTCCAATCTGAGCTCTCACAGCTGCACCCCTGGCCAGGAAACAGGCAAAGGAGCGCCGAGCTTGTCTCTGGTCTTCTCCAGCTCCTGGGAGACTTGGGAGGACCCTGCTCCTCATCCAGGCCAAGAGAGACTGTTCTGAGTGCTGCTGTGACTGCCCCATCCCTGGAAGTGTCCAAGGCTGGGCTGGAGCACCCTGGGATAGTGGAAGGTGTCCCTGCCCATGGCAGGGGGTGGAACGGGATGATCCCTTCCAACCCAAACCAGTCTTCGATGATGATAAAATTTCAGTAAATCCAGTATTTCCTGACGGCTCTCCAATGGCCACCCGAACCAACCCAACCACACAAATCCCTCCACCCTCTGCAGCCTTTCTTCCTAAGGCAAACTCAAATCCCAGGTTTAAGGTCCCACTTAGGCAACTCCTTCATTGGCATCCACGGCAGGAACAGGAATTGGGAGAGAAGTTTCCTTCCAAGCACGCCAGGGACATCTCCCATTCCACAGAAGCACCAACTCATGCAGGAGATCCTTCTACATTTGCAAAAATATCTCTGCAGGAATTTCAGTATTTCATGGAAACTTGGAGTGGTTTGGGTGGGAAGGGACCTTAAAGCCCATCTCGTTCCACACAAGACAGAAAAAGTCCTGGAAAAAACCATGGTCCAAGCTCTGCTCCCTCAGACTGCCTGGAATCCTTAGGATCAGAGATTAAAAAATACACATCAGCCTTTCAAGATCCCAAGCCAAGGATCTGCTGTTAAAACATATTAAATCATATTAAAACATACTATAAAATCAGGTTTTACTGGTTACCTTCATTTCCACACTTGAGCATATTACCTAAACATCAATTTTACATTAAAAAAAAAAAATCAGGAAGATCAAGATAAATAAATCTTTTTCTTCTTCTTATATTTCAGGTTCCTAACAGATCTTTTTAAAATTTTCGAAAATCTCTCCGTTTTTCAAACACAAAAGCACCTCTGGAAAAACTAAAACTAAATTCCAATTTTACAGCAAGTTTCTAACAGGCAAATCAAATTGAAGTTCAAACTTACTTCTGGCTATGGAGAAAAAAAATAATAAAGCAAAATGTAGCTGAAGTAAATTATCAGGAATGTGAAACCTATGCTAAGAAATTAGGAAGAGTTTAAAACAACAGCAGATGATTTCAAATATTGCCAGTGATTTCTGGAAAATATTATAAAAGCAAAAAGATTTGCACAAATCTATCATATTCAAGATATTACACAACAATTTCATTCACTATTTTGGCATTAGCATTTCAAGAGCGTTTAATGTCTTTTAAATGGTTCAATGTAATGATAGATCTGGAAGACAAAACATTTCTTTCTTACCAGGAAACATGCTGTAAAAACAACCCTCAATTTATCCTCCCAAAATAAATGAATGCTTAAAGGATGTTTCTACCAATGGA